>NC_042616.1:181376621-181683781 GCF_901001135.1 Rhinatrema bivittatum
CAATTTTCCCAGATTTTGCAGGGTCTTATTATCCTGATCTGTAATTAGGATCAATTATGCCCTAGTGATTGTGGCCAGGGTTTAGGGTCATGTTCCTAAATCACATTTTTTGTACACATCTCTAGTCAGTGCTAAGCATGGTTTCCCCAACTCTGCCCATTTGGATTAGGCTGGTTTGGCTTTGATTTTGGATTGGTTTTATGAGTCAGATGTAACCTGGTCTGTGCAGAAATGGAGAAATTACTTACCTGATAATTTTGTTTTCCTTAGTTTAGACAGATGGACCCAGGACCAGTGGGATTATGCTCCTCTGCCAGCAGATGGAGACAGAGTAAACTGAAGTCACATAGCCCTGCAGTGAGCCCAGCCCGTCAGTATTCTCTTCAAAAGCAACTGTGGACAAACTAGCAAAAAACTTAATTAAAACATGATTAAAACAGGCAACAATAACTGTACTCAACCAACCAGAAACATTGAACTCACATAAACTTCTAGGTACCCCAAGCTAGGGACTGGATGAACACTTACCAATAATCTCTTGGGACCCAGAGCCCCACAGAAGAGCTACTGATATACTCATGTAGCAGCTGAAAGTGGGAAGCTGAGTCCATCTGTCTACACTAAGAAAAACAAAATTATCAGGTAAGTAATTTCTCCATTTCCTAGCATGTAGACAGATGGACTCAGGACCAGGACCTATTTATTTATTTTATTTAGTTTTGTATACCAATATTCGAATACAATCATACTAGTTCACAACATTGTATAAATAATTCAGATTAAAACATACATAAATAACATAAGGAAAATAACATCAAATGTATATCATCTAAAAATAATATATATAAATCAAATTCTATAGAATTGTAAATATAAACAAATAAAATAAAAAATAAAAATAAAAACTTCAGTGTGACTATATCATATACAAAATTATCATGCTCACTCTCTAAATGCCTTTTTAAACAACCATGTTTTTAAATTCTTCTTAAAGGTCTGAAAATTAGTCTCTAATCTCAGTTCCATTGGCAGCACATTCCACAATCTGGGCCCAGCCAATGATAAGGTTTTTTTCTCTCACTTTATTCAGATGGACTAATCTGACAGATGGAATAGTTAGGAGACCTTTATTACCTTATAGGTTAAGCCAAGGAGTATGAATATGTACTGATGCATTTAGCCATTCAATATTATCATTATATAATGATTTATGATTTAAGCAAAGAACTTTATACTGTATTCTGTATATAATAAGCAGCCAGTATACATTTATCATGACTGAAAAAATATGATCATATTTTTTGTTCAGTTTAAACCGTGGCCACCACATTCTGTAAAGGTTGCAATGGTCTAAGAGTACAGGACGGAAGGCCTAATAAAAGGGCATTGCAATAGTCTCCTGAACAGAGTGGGAGGCTGCCCGCGGTCTAGTCAACACCACACATGCAAAGGCTGCATCCTCCCAGGCCTGCACATCCAGATGATAAAACCTGGAAAAAGTGTGTAAAAAGGACCATGTCACAGCTCGGTAGATATTGACAGGAGATAAACTAACCTCCGCCCATGACACTGCCTAAGCCCTGGTTGAATGAGCCCTAATCTGAGTAAGCAATGGCTTTCCAGCATCTACATATGCAGCCGTGACTACCTCCTTAATCCAGCAAGCTATGGTAGCTCACGAAGCCGGAGTACCCTGATTACTCCCACCATGGAGAACAAACAGGTGGGTCCATCTTTCGAAAAGGTTCAGAAACTTCCAGATACTGCACGACAAGGCGCTTGACATCCAAGGAGCACAAGAGGCGATACTCCTCTGCATCCCTGACCTTATCCAGGGATGGCAAGAAAATGGACTGATTCAAATGAAAGTCCGAGACTACCTTGGCAAGAAGGATGGAACAATACACAGCTATAACACCCCCGGAGACACCCGAAGGAACAGCTCCCGACAAGACAAGGCCTGAAACTCATAATTTCGATGCGCTGAACATATAGCCACCAGGAACAGAGTCTTCAAGGTCAACAATCACAAAGAAAGGTTACACAGCAGTTGGAACATAGGATCCGCCAAAAACTCCAGCACCGAGTAAAGACTCCACAACGAGGCAGCAGAGAGCATTGAAGAGGATGCATATGTGCCCTTGTCCACAGCACCACATCCAGATTAGCCACTATCAAGCTGAGCATCTGTAGGTAGGACCACACAGTCAGTCATATAGTATTCATCAATTGATGCACCTGAGAAATCAATTTCTGGATCCAAACTTCGGGTAGGAAAACTCTGTTCTGACCCATGTCAAACCAGACCCCCAGATATTCCATCTACTGGGATGGCTGAAGATTGCTTTTGGTCAGATTCACCACCCAACCAATATCCTGTAATAAGGAGATTACCTTGTGTGTCACCAGGCAACTCTCTGCTGGAGATTTGGTTCGAATCAGCCAGTCATCCAAATACGGAAGTACCAGGACTCCTTCTTTTCGCAAGGCCACCGCTACTACCACCATAACCTAGGAAAATGTTCTGGGGGGCACCCGAAACTGATAATGGTGCCCCAACACCACAAAGCGTAGAAAGCCCTGGTGTTCCAGTTGGATGGGAATATGAAGGTAAGCCTCTGACAGATCCAAGGAGGTCAGAAATTCCCCCGACTGCACCGCCATTATCACAAAGTGCAAAGTTTCCATGCAAAAATGAGTCACCTTCAAATGACAGTTGATTCTTTTGAGATCCAGGATGGGACGAAAGGAGCCTTCCTTCTTGACACAACAAAATAGATGGAATATCGCCCCATACTTTCTTGAGACATGGGCATTGGGACCACAGCCCTCAGATCCGATGAGTCTTTGAAGCATGAACTCCTCTGCCTGCTTCTTCTGTGGGGAGTGGCAAGGAATACTGTGAAATTCCAGCACATATCCTCCTCATATTACCTCCAGACCCACCGGTCAGATGTGATTTTGACTCTCCTCTGATAACAGAGAGATGTCCCCTATCTCATGATCCCAAAGGTGGGTCGGCAAACCTTCATTGGGAGGTATGGGAGGATCTACAACCCGAGCAAACGCCTGGATCCCACAGCACAACCTCTCATGATAAAGAGGCACTGTGCCTGTCTCTTTTCCTCCGGCAAATGAGGAACTGGAGATTTGCTCCACTTACTGGCCAGGTTCTCCAACTCATTATCAAACAAGAGAGATCCATGAAAAATGCAATTTGGTGAGATTAGCCTTAGAGATTGCATCAGCCAACCAATTTCTCAACAAAAACTGGCACCTCGCCGCCACATTCGAAGCCACCCTTCTGGACAAGGGGTGGACCAAGGCACATCCCACATCAGGGGCTAGGATTTACGGCAGAGACAGCAACCTCCTGGAAAAGAAGCAAACAAGAGTGAGCCACCAAGGAACAACATGAAGTGATGCAAGGTCATTGCCACAGCTTCAAACATCCGCTCAAGGATAGTCTCAATCTTGCTAACATGAGCATCCCTCAAGGCCTTTCCCCCTTTCACGTGAATAGTAGTCCACTTGGAGACTGCATACACAAATGTATCTAACTTCGTAAAATGGAAGCACTGTCTCATCACTGAATCCAGAGGGTACAGGCTTTCTAAAATCTGACCCCTTTGGAAATAGCCTCTGGGATACTGCACTCAAGTTTAAGCAAGGGAAACCAAACAAGGATTTCTCCTTGGCTCAGAAATGGAATCTGCCCCAGGAACTCCAAGCATCAGCAAGGTCTGAGAAAAAATACCTCTATGAAGGAATCGTCACACAGTTCGGGGGGGGGGGGGGGGCAGGACCGGTACTATCCTCTGAGCTAGCTTGAGCTCCATCCAGGGGACCTGCTGCCACTCGAGGGGCACTGTGGTGCTGAAAAAATGTAGAAGCATCCAGACCAAGAGGCATCTGAGGACTATTTAACTGAGCTACCTTCCCTTGCTGAGGAACAGTTAGGGGAGGGCCAAGGTCAGGTGCCCCACCTGAGATGTCTTCAACCAGATCACATCTGGCTGGGAAGAACTAGGCTTAGCCAAAAACAGAGGAAGACAAGACACTCTGAGCCTCCAAGCAGCGCTGGCACAAAGTAGTGGGCATTCCAGGAAGGAATCACCCAAAAAGAACAGACAATGCAAAAATAAGGTGCTGAGGCTTCTGAGACACTGGCACTATCATAGCAGACAATGCGCTGAGCGGCGGCCACAGGCGTGCGTCTAGCTGCTTTCTGCCTTTTTTTTTTTTTTATATATGCACTCAACTAGGTGTCCAAAAATTATGCTTTTAATACCTGTGTGTGTATACCTTGGTGCTCAACTAAGCGCTCAAAACTTAGGCATCCAAGAATTATGTGTGCACATCTAGGCACTCAGGCGACCAAAATGAGAGCGCACAAAAAAACGGAAGCGCACAGTGCCACTTGAACACTGATGGAAGCACGCGGTCACTAGGCAGCGCTTAATGTGGGCGCACAGCTGGATGCACAGCAAGACGCATATGCTGGACCAACAATTCAGTAGAGGGCAGCCTCTGAAAGAGCGTGAAAAGCCGTTGTGGCCTACCACACTGTGCGCAGCGAAAAGCCTCAGAGCGGGGTCTAGCCTACAGAGGCTGCTGAACCCGCCAGGCTGTCCACATCCCTCGACCTCCTACGGAGCAGGCCATTGTCAGAACAGCACGCAGAGCTCAGAGACCGGGCGGGAGAAGGAAACCCTGTACAGTAAAACCTCCCACTCTCTGTATATATCTTTTTTTTTTCTTTTTTTTAACTTACCCGAGCTCAGTCTTACCTGGCTGAGCACAGAGACGGTCTCCAGCTGCGGGGGGAGAGGGCAATAGCTGTCGCCACCACGCTCGGCTTCTTGTACCCACTGCCTTTCAGCCACTCAAGCAGCTATGTCCACGCTGGCAAAACCAGCTACCGGACCAAGGCACACCTCTGAGGGACCACAGAAATCACCTCAGGAATTCTCAGCTGGGGAAGGGGCTTTAGGTATCACAGCAGGAGAGCGGGGCTGTCTTATCCTTAAATTAGATATCAAATTCTCCTTACAAAAATCTCGAAGCAATTCCCATAGGGAGATGCACATCCACCACCTGCTGGAGATGGAGAATACTGGCAGGCTGGGGTTACCGCAAGGCTATATATACTGTGATGTCAGCTTGCTCTGTTTCCATTTGCTGGCAGGGGAGCATAAACCCACTGGTCCTGAGTCCATCTGTCTACAAGCTAGGAAATCAGAATTTTCAAGGGCCTGCTCAGATTTTCCCAACTCAACGTGGCTTGATCCTCTAATAGAAGACATCTCTGTTTTTTGGTGCCACTTCTCACTCGCTCTTTTGAGCAGATGTGTCCTGCTGAAAAGGTTTGAATAGTAAGGGTGTAAGAAGAAAGTGCATTCAGCGCTATTTAGCCAGATAAGTGTAACTTACGCGGTTAAGTAGTGATCACTGAATATGTGCATAACTTGTGGGCGTGTAGTGGGAGGATTGAGGCAGAGCGAATTATGTGGCTAACTACCGATATTTAGTCTTAGCACATAAGTTAAACATACATTAGATTTTCAAATGTATGCCCATAATGTAGTGCCTGCTTGGATGTCCACAAAATAGCAGATGCAAAATACATAGGCATTTTATGGCCACAAATTTTCAAAGAGAGACACAGTGGGTGATTTTCCTTTGAAAACTGGCTGCAATGTACACAGGCTTAAAGAACACATGTACAGTATATTGCAAATAATGCAAGATATTTAAAATAAGCCCCTCCTAAGTGTTTTAACAAATCTTTTAATTTGTGCCAAGCATCTCAATGCCTCATCCTTAGGAGTGAGACTTGCACTACGGATAAAGTCACCATCATTACAGGCTCTACCTTTACAGTAAGTGTAGTGTCCCTATCAGGTGACATGGGGGAAAACCTGCCACCAATAGGTGGAGGTGAGCTGCAGCAGAAGTCCCCACTAGCTCACGTGGAGTAGGACCAAATGGGGTTTGTGGGTTCTTTAGATACTGGGGAAATGACCCAAACACCCTGGATTCAGTGCAATGAATACCCCCGTTCCTAAGCAGGATGGCACAGGATATAACACAACACACTGTAATTTTCAACAGTTAAAGGAGAAAAAAACCCATAAATGTAATAGTAATTAAACAAACAGCAAGGGTAATACCCTCAGCATCTACAGGGACAACAATTAGATATGTACCAGGTGTTACATAACCATTGCCTCCCCCTATGCAGCAGCAACCAGAAATCTGATAGAAACATGCAATATACCACTTTAATCAGCATTCAAAATGGTGCCCACTGTTAGCATGCAAAACGGCTTTAAAACAAACAGGGTAAGGGCTATTTTTCTGCTTGTTGCTGGAATTTTCAATAATATTTTGGCTTTCTTGAGGCAATTTTAGTGGTCAGCTGTCACCAAATTCCTAAAAACATTGGTCAGCAGTCTTGCCCCATGTCCTCTGAACCCAGCTTTCACTTCAACCTAATTTTTCGTCAATCAACTTTTTCATAATAAAGGTTGCTCCAGCATCACACTCCTCATGAAATGCAATACACTTAATATGGTCAATCTCATGCTGTTTTCGCTATTGTACATTCCAGCCATAAATAATACATTTAAATAATGTGTAAGTTGCTAGGCATCATAGTGGATAATACATTGAAATCATCGGCTCAGTGTGCTGTAGCGATCAAAAAAAGCGAACAGAATGTAAGAATTTATTAGGAAGGGAATGGCAAATAAAACGGAGGATGTCATAATGCCTCTGCATCGCTCCATGGTGAGACCGCACCTTGAATACTGTGTGCACTTCTGATCACCGCATGTCAAAAAGGAAATAGCTGCACTGGAGAAAGTGCAGAGAAGGGCGACCAAAACGACAAGGGGCATGGAACGCCTGCCCTATGAGGAAAGGCTGAAGAAGTTAGGGCCTATCCAAGAGGGACCCACTGCACAATCTAATCCAGAAGTGTGGATGGATTCCTGGCATAATAGAGGCTAATGCACAGATAGAGGAAAAAAGATCTGTAACTTTGAGAGAAACTGCAACTGTGGTGTGTGACTTACCATATTTAATTGTGCCATTCAATGAAACTGTATCAGTAAAGCATTATTTTGGACACTTCCTACGTGGTCCAAGTGTGGTTCGTTTGGCATACAACACACAGCGCATAGCATAAGGAGGGAGCTCCAACACAGCTCGCTAGTCACCCCCGTACTGGGACTGGAGAGGACTCCTTTCCCTGGTCCCCTAGTCTGAAGGACCTGCACCTTCGGATGGGAGAAGTAAAAGCTAGCCAGGGTCCCTGCCCCAAGGAACTTATAAATAACTTTGTCTCCCTCGGTACCCAACTCGTACACTAAGGAGGGGGTTACATAAGCACAAGAAGCTTCAATTTGAATAAGTGCATTGGATGTAGAGATCACTCCAAACACCCAGAGGCAGCTTCCCTGCTCTCGTAGCCAATTCTCTTACATGCAAAAACATCAGAACTTTCCTTGACCCCATAGTTTTAACATATAATTTGGACATTTTGCCAGACTGCTCCTCCTTGTAATGGGTGAATCTCTGGTCTAACACTGGGATTCAATCTCAAATTATAAATAAACAAGATACTATCCCCTTATCTTAAAAGTGCCACCTGTCCAGGATTCAGTCCTCAAGGATGCAGTCCCCATCCACATCACTGGAAATGAGGAGGGTGGGAAGGTGTGGTGCTGGTTATGAACTAAAAAGGAGATCTTGCATGGGGAAAGATGACAAAATCTGCCTCGGATAAGGAATGATATCCTACAAGTGGTCATTTCCTGTGGTTTGCAGCTGGGACATATTCATAGGAGTTTGGACAGGAATAACTGGGCAGACTGGATAAACCAATTAGTCATTTTCTGCCATTCTCTACTATGTTATGAGGATTCCACAAACCATGGCAAAAAATAGAAATCAAACTCCAGCTTGATTCTTTGAGGGCTGATCTCTTTTTTATGTTCCATATTGCTTTGTTTTAGTCTTATTTTATGTATTGTTTTATTTTATTTTACTTTTTTATGTTCATTTTATGTATGTATTATTGTTAGCCACCTAGAGCTGTGTATGGGTGGCATATAAATTTCTTTTAAATAAATACATTTTTCAAGCCAAAATTAAGGCAGCTAAAATCTGATCTGAGCCCAAGTGAGGCAGAGTCAACCATGGTCTGGGAAATTCAAAAGGCACATGGTTCAGAGTCATAACATGCCTATGGCCAATATGGCCATGGCCATAAGCGCTGCTACAAAAGGCACCATAACGCTGCCATGTGCCAACAAAATCAGTGTGGCTGGCAGATCCTCAGCAAAAGAAAAAGCAGTGTGGCACCATCAAAATCAATAGCATGGTCGGCGTGGCATTAGTAAGTGGAAAAGCAGCATGATCCCGCTGGCTACACTGCTGATTCTGGCAGGACCGCACTGCTTTTCCACTTATAAGGCCACACTTACCACGCTATCAATTTTGGTAGGGCCGCATTGCTTTGGAGGAGGAGGAGCGCGCCCTGCCAAAGTAGTCCAGTGCTAAAGCTGCCAGAAGTCGTTCCCTTGGCCATGGGGCTGCTGCCTGCTAAGTCAAGGAGGAAGTAAGTGAGAGCGAGCATGTGTGCTTGTATATGGGAGAGTGAGAAAGAGCATGTGTGCATGTGTGTGGGAGAGAGAGCATGTGTGCTTGTATATGAGAGAGTGAGAGAATGTGTGTGGGAGAGAGAGCATTGTGCTTGTATATGAGAGAGTGAGAGAACGTGTGTGGGAGAGAGAGAGCATGTGTACTTGTGTGTGGGACAGTGAGAGAGAGAGAGTATGTGTGTGTATGTGGTATGTATGTGTATGTGGGGGAATGAGAGGGAGCATGTGTATGCACAACTACCCCAGTTACTCTCTGCCTGCTAATCCATGACAATTTTAGGGCATCTAGAAATCAAAAGTTCCAAGGTATGGATAATGGGGAATTTTTCAAAATCCTTAGTTTATTTGTTGGGTATTATTTGATGTGTCTGTTTTGAAATATTTTATTGATGTTTGGAAGATTTTTATATTTTAATTATTGAATGTTATTATATTCTTTAATTGTTTTGAATTATTCTTTTTATTGGCATGGTTTTTCTAATTTTGTTTTATGAGGAATGGTAATGTTTCTGTTTTTTACTTTGTTGCAGTGCATACAGAACTTGGCTTGCTGCGGTTTCCAGTTCAGTTTTTGTCTGTACATTTCTATTTATACTGTATGCTCTCTTTATTCTGTATTTGAGAATCTGTGTTTTGCATGTGTGACTGAAGTGAGTTATTCCATTAGTGTGTAGTTTCTATGTAGGGATCTATAGCAGCTTGGATTGTTCTGTTTTCCTAATAGGGGGTGTATTACTATTTTAGGCCTGGTATAATATTTGTAGTATTAACTTTCATAGGTAGGGTTGTTGCTGTTTGAGTGCTGGCAGTTAGTACTGTTTTTATATAGAAATTCTTTTTTTCTCGTGGCTCTCTGAGGGTCATGCCCATGCCCAAGATGCACTACAGTAGGCCTAATACCATATAGATTCCAAGTGCCTCTTGCTTTTTTGCAGGGTTTTCTGGCTGGCACCTCAGCAGTGCATGTAAATATAATATACATATTATAAGTGATATTTTTACCTCAGACGACTGTGCTTTGAATGTTCCTTTTCATGTAAAATCTGTTATAAATGCATAATTTTTATTGGTATCTGAGAAGGATGTGATGAGGTGGGGGGGGGGGGTGCAAGGCTGTAAAGTTTTCCTAGGGCACCTAATACCCTTGCACTGGCCATGGGCATTGCTGTACAAACATTTAACAGAGTCTCCCAACTCGTGGGGTCATGTGTTGTGTAATGGGTGAGGGCATAGTTTTTCACACCAAATTCCCTGGCTAAAGCTCTGCACAGAGTTTGTTCCACCCTTGCCTCGTGTTTCTTTTCTTTTTAAGATGTGACTGGAATCACCAATGGCTAATTAATACTAGAGATGTGAATCCTGTGCAATATTGTCTTAACGATCAGATTCGGCTGGGGGGGGGGGGGAAATCTGATCGTTAAGATATGTGAATTGGAATCGTTTCCGATTCCAATTCACATCGCTAATTGTTTTTTTTAGGGAGGCCCGCGCCGCTAAAAAAAAAAAAACCCACCCAACCCTTTATATCGACCCCCCCCAAAACATTTTAAAATTACCTGGTGGTCCAGGGGGGCCTCGGGGGGCCTCGGGGAGAGATCCAGGGGGCCCTCAGGCAGAGATTTCCCGTTCCCAGGCATCAGCTGTTCTAAAAAAAAAAAATGGCGCCGATGCCCCTTTGCCCTTACCATGTGACAGGGTATCCGTGCCATTGGCCGGCCCCTGTCACATGGCAGGAGCACTGGATGGCTGGCGCCATCTTTAATGCCATCCAGTGCTCCTACCATGTGACAGGGGCCGGCCAATGGCACGGATACCCTGTCACATGGTAAGGGCAAAGGGGCATCGGCGCCATTTTCTTTTTAGAACAGCTGATGCCTGGGAATGGGAAATCTGTCCCCGAGGCCCCCCTGGATCTCTCCTCTCCCCGAGGCCCCCCTGGATCTCTCCCCGAGGCCCCCCGAGGCCCCCCTGGATCACCAGGTAATTTTAAAAGGTTTTGGGGGGGTCGGGAGGGGGGGTTGATTTAAAGGGTCCGGTGGGTTGTTTTTTTTAGCGGCGCGGGCCTCCCTAAAAAAAAAGGGTCAGGAGGGTGGGGGAGGCTAAGGGGGGTCGATTTAAAGGGTCGGTGGTTTTTTTTTTTTTTTTTTTTATCGGGCCATCGGCGCCATTTTAATTAGTGGCAGCCAAAATGGCGCCGATGGCCTGAGAGCGGGAGATCGCGCCGGGACCCCCCCCCCCCCCCCCCCACTGGACCACCAGGTAACAACATTTTGGGGGGGTTCGGGAGGGTGGGGGAGGGTAAGGAATTGGTTTTAAAGGGTCTGGGTGGGTTTAGGGGTTGTTTTGGTGTGCCGGTTTTCCCGCCCTCCCCCAAATAATTCCCGTGCCCTATTTAACGATACAATACAAATGCCCCTGACAATAAATCGGGGGCATTTGTATTGTATCGTGCACTCTAACGATTTAGGACGATTTTAAAATTATCTGATGATAATTTTAATCGTTCAAAAACGATTCACATCCCTAATTAATACTGCTACCGATGTGCGACAGTGGGCTCATTCACCTGAGCCTCCATGTGCCACACTTCTTCACGCAAGGAAGGCCTCTGCCATTTCAATCCAGAGTCATTAAAATGAATGGCAGAGGTCCAGACTTATCACTAGCAACAGAAAAATGGCCAGGAGCACAAGAGCTTTGTGTCCTGCCAAATTTAAGTGTCGTGTTGACAGCCGTCAATTCTCTGGCTTGGATTACCACTGGCTGTGCTTCCGACGTCTCGGCTTAGCAGTTTTATAATGTCCTGAGGCGCACGTTGTACATGGGGCAAGGAGCATAAACAGAAGAAGAGACAGAGCCTCAGATCTTTCGCCACATGAATGCTTTTCAGTATTCTGGGCACCAAACCAAACCTGACGCAGTGCCATCTCCCAAGAGAGAGAGCTGCCTCCCACTCGCACGGTAATCATGCATGCTGTTTAAGGAGCAAGAAACATAACTATGTACTGTAATTACAGTTAAATGGTTCTTAATTTCTCAACCCAGCCAATGTGCAGGGAGCTTCTCTATTTGCCAGTGATGCTAGCAATGACGCAAGTAATTCCTCATTTGCTGAAATAAAGCCCGGTGGAAGAGAAGCATTTAACGTACACCGAACCACGGTGTGAATATGTGAAAGGCGTACTGTACAGTTTCAGTGAAGCAGCAGAAACAAGAATGAACAGAAAAGCCCAGCCTGTTTGTTTCAGCAGGTGATGTCATCCCTTTCCCCATAGAAAACAGAATGTTTCCGTGTTAGCTGGATGGAACATGATAGTGTTCTGCAGTCATGAAGACAAAACATCTTGATGACATACCTAACAGCTAATTGCCTTCCAACAAAACATGTGCGGAAGTTCTCCTTCAAAACAGCCACAGATCTGAGAGTACACCTGGGAGCCCAGAACTCTCCAAACGCCCTGTTTCTGTCACTTAGTCTGTACCGCAGATTGCCCATCAATCTCACAAACCATTTGCAAAGGAGCGAAATGATTCCTCCAGTATTTTAGCCTTTACAAAATCTGCTTTCAGTGAGGCTTACAGACTAATTCAACACTATACATGCAGCATGTCAGCACTCAAGAAAATCAGTTCTTAGATGGTCCTTAGATGTTTTTAACACAACACTTTAGCGCTCCAGGGTCCAGAGTTAAGATTTAATTGTGGGCATCCTGCGGACAGTTTCTGTACAGGCACAGCAAAGTTATTCCTCCATGCAGTTGCACTTACATCCGTTCAAGACTCTCAGTGTCAGTAATACTGGATTTTTATCACCTGACCTCTATACAACTCATGTGTCTTCCAAACATAAAATGTGTTTCTGTACCTTTGAACCAGGTAATCCTATTCCTCGTGGCCCTGGAGCTCCTGGAGGGCCTCTTATTCCCAGGTCTCCCTGTAAGATGTAGAAAACAATTGTTTCTTTTAATACTAAGTATTGACCTCTAACCTGCCTTAGGGAATTCAAGACAAAACAGTCAAATTAATGAGGCATTTACAAATCCCACTAAGCCATACAATTGCTTATTCCATTAAAGACTGAAATGAATTATGAATCACTGCTTCAAATAAAGACTTACCTGGTGAGAATAAAGAGCATCACAAATCATGATCTACTGAACCTCCCTTACTTTTGGCTGCAGCTTGTAAGGGGACATTTGCCAATAGATTTCATTCAGTCAGGGGCCCCTTTTCCTCCATAGGCTTGAATTGCCCTGTGGCATGTTGGAGGCCACCAAGTTCCCATCATTGGCCCTTTGTGAGTGGGGAGATGTTGGAACTGTTCAGTCCCGTCATTGTTGCGAGGGAGGGTGTTATGAAAGGATCTAAAATGTTCAGACAGCAAAGGTAGGGGGAAAAAAAAAGCTTTTTCATTTTGTTTTAGTTATTTGAATAAGTCAGCTTTGGGAATGCTGAATGTGCAGCATCTCTGATATCTTTGTATTTTGCACGGTCCAGAAGCAAATACATTTCTATTGCTCCAATGTTATTCTTGGGGTTTCCAATTCAGTTTTTGTCTGCCTATTTTTATTTATAACTTATGGTCACTTTTTCTGTATTTGGTGAGGGTCTCTATATGTTCTGTCTGTGCAATCAAGGTGAGGTATTTTGCTAGTTTCTCTGCAGTGATCTGTAGCAGTCTGGCTTGTTTGTTTTTTTTTTTCCAAACAGGAGATGTATTGATGTTCTAGGGTTGAATGTAATATTTGCAATGCTGTCATTTCATAAACTTTGCAGCCAGCAGTCACAGGTGGTTGACCCTTCCCATCCCACCCCCAAAGAGAATCCTGCGTATGAGTACCAACATCTTGTTTTCCAGAGAAAAGGCACTGCATTCAGTAGCCAAATGATATTGGTAATGGACACAGAGCCATGAAAAGTACATTCCACAAACTAGCACAGAAAGTCTTTGGCTCCTCCAGTGCTCCAGATTTTTGTGTAACTGGTTGTCATGATTTTTTGCTGCTAGGAGGTCCCGCTGTCAGCAGGGGCCTTCACTAAGCCATGCTTGGACCCACTCTAGCCTCTTCCTTGAAGGCTACATGATACAGCAAGGGCAGTGCAACATAAGCCTGCCTCAGTTATAACTCAAAGCCTTATCAACTAGTCATCCTGGCTCTTTGCTTTGACCATCTTATGAGTACCTTGCCTTATCTAAGGTCCCTGTTTGCCTTGTCTTGTATTTATCTTGAATTGCCATTGGTTTCTGTTTGTCTGTGTCTGTGTATATCTTGCCCTGTTCTTGTGTTAGTGCCCTGTCCTTGTACTTTCTGTGGCCCTCCTGCTTCCTTTGGGTCTCCCAGTGGCCATTCTTGCCTGTGGGTCTAGGTCTCCCAATGACTGTCTGTATATCTCTTGCCTTGTCCTTACTCTGGTTGGGTCTCCCAGAAGCACTTCCTGCTTATGTGCTCCTTGTCTTGTTTTTTTTCTTTATCTTGTCTATGTGTTTTACTCTGTTCTTACCTTGTCTCTCCTTGCATCTGCTCTGTCCACCTTGCCTTCCCAGTCCAAGCTGAGGCTGTCTCTGCCTGGACTCCGACTTCGCCTGACTGCTGCTTGCCCTGCCATGCATCCTGCTGGAGAACGTCTGCCAACCACTAGAACCCACAAGCCCAACCCAAGGAGGAGGTGGCAGACAGGCAGAAGACCCTGCCTTGCTCCGCTACAGGGCCCTATACTGCTCCTGCTGGGGGAATACCCGTATCTAGCCTGCCTGACTGTAACACAGATCTGTTAGGGGTATCAGAAGAATCATCAAGACCAGCTCAGGGGAATTTCTATTCTTCATCAGACTGAATATCATACATTCAGGTGAATTTTACCGAAAAGTGGAATATAAAAAAAATAAATAAAATTTTAAAAATGCTATGATAGCAATTTTCAACAGCCAACTTACACAGGTTTATGTGCATTTACATGTGTAAAGCCCAGTTGTAAGCAGGTAAATGCTTTTGAAAATCATGTATTGAACTTTCATTTCCTGAGGAAATCACCTGTTTGACCATCAACCCTATTCGGATCAGTTAACTCTGAGCTCATTAGCAGGTGTCACTGTAACAGGGAGTAATCAACTGACTGAAAACTTTATTCATCTACCTTGATATTTAAAAATGGACACACAACTCGAAAATAACTTTAATCGAGTTCTGACAGGGCAGAGCTTACATTCTTATTCTCTGGTATCCCAGTGGAAGATGACTGCAGAAAAGGGTCCGTTCAGTCTGCCCATTGGTAGCTGAGCTGCCTACTGTGTTGTCCCAGGTTTTGTTTGACCTGTGGCCTGCCAGGTGCAACTTTGAGTATCTTTATTGTGCTGAAATGCTTCCCCAAACTCTCCATATTCCAGTGGGAACAGCAGTAAAACTGGGAGGCCGATTTAACCAACCCACAGGATTTCCTACAGGTGAACAGCCTTGTACACATGCAAGTTTTCTACTCTTGCAAATGAGCTAGCTAGAAAAACTGCACACAGACCTGAGCAATTGGGACGGCTAGAAAACGGTAACTGCACCTCACTGAAGTGTACTTATCGTTTTTGCATAAAGCAACCTGCAAAGATGTCTTTTCCATGCAGGTTTTCACTGAATTCTGAGTTGGAACTGCTTTGCATAATATTGCATCGCAGCAGCTCATTAACTCAGAATTTTAGTAAAGTTTCACAGTAGCAGACTATGTGTGAAAATTTGGTACTTGCAAGGGTGAAATTTTTTGAGTAGTTTTGCAAACAGGGCCAAATACTTGAAAAAAATGTGCAAAATGCCGAAATTTGGGCAATTTTGCACATTTCGGGCCATTTTACATGAGTTTTTCCACATTGGCCCCTTTTGCAAATAAACTTTAGTGCAGCAGCCTCCAGGACAGGCATCTTCTCCTACTGAACCTGCTCTCCCTCCATGCTGGAAGCCTCATGTTATTGAGAGAAATCTGGTGCCCTGAATATATCCATGTCCTCTCGGAGATCCAATCCCATCTGCTTTATTCCTAGCAGATATAATTAGGCTATCATCAGCTTCAACCTTAGCAATTTGTTTTCAAACTTAGGGAAAAATGTAATTCTGCTACCTTTCCATTTAAAAATCTTGGGCAAAAATCTACAAATACTTTTCTTTTTTTTTTTAGCTCCAGTGCTGAAATTCTTTATTGTCAAAGACTTTTCTTTGTTGATATTGAGCTTGTAATGAATGAGCTTTGTGCTCATTCCCCAGATGTGACCAGTTCTGAAGATACCAGGGTAGCTTTTCTAGGCATCCCTTGCAATGGCTACGTCACCACCTTATCATTTAGTGCTGTAATACATATCTTGGCAAGTTTGAGGCACCCATGAGTTCAGGGCTACAATTCAACTGCACCCTTTTATTGTCTCTTTCATCAAGACTTGGACCTCCATTCTCTGCATGTTGAATCCCTTCTTATTACAGGGCTGAATGCAAGACATACCAGTCCTTCTTTTCCCTGCTATGTGCTCAACTAGGCTGGCGAGCTGTTTGCCTGGAAACATCTGTGGGAATCTATCTGATGACTTATAGGGAAAGTCTCATTGCTGGGGTCACAACTACTTCCATGCAATTGTAAAAATAATATACACCAGAAGACTTCTTGTTAAAAGACAGCATAAGTACAGAAGAGAGGGACTTCGTGGAAGAATGCAAGACACAATGCACTACTTAACCTTGCTAAAGTAACATTTAGCTATTTTGCTGTGCCACTCACACAATTGTAATATTATCGTATCACTGAGGCAGACAATATTATATAAAGAATATACTATTACTGTTAATAGCTTGCATTCTGTAGTGCATGGTGTCTGAAACAGCAATAAAGTATAATAATTGGCAACTCAAGAATCAAGGCATATGTTCCCTCAGAATATCAGAAACATGGATGAGGGAAGGTGGAAATGTACACAAGAATGGATTCAATGGAATCCTGCTCAATTGGCAACACATTCATTTTCAGACTTAGGAGAAATCATGAATGGTTTTGGATCCTGTTGATCCCTTTTGGAACCAAAGTATGCCTGTTTGTCACTGCTGCTTGGAAACATTCAGCCTTTCTCCTTATACGAAACATTCTCCTGCCACCTGGTGGCCACGGTACAGATCTGCACTTGGTTCCTTCACAGTCAGGCAAATCCTTCCTGAGCTACTCAAGCCGCCTTCTCCAAACAGTAACTGAGAGCTATTTTCAAAGGGCCAAAGAGCCTAACTTTGAGGAGTCAGTTCCCTAAATTGGCCCCTCTGTAAACTGATTAGGGCTGAGTGTCAAAATTTAGGAGTCATTTCACTAGCCTAAAATATAGGTGACTACAGGGGCAGAGTTAGGGCAGGGAATAAAGTTAAGCAGTTAGCACAGATTTTCAGGACCAGGCACCTAACTTAGGGGAATCTAGGCAAATGAACTACAGGTCTAAACTTAGGCACCTAAATTTAGGTGTTTAATATAGTGATTGTGCATTTTAGGAAATCGATCCCCTAATGTCTTATAAAAGAATTCCTGGCTTCTGGGCTGGCATACATTCAGCTGGCTCTTAATGACTTGGAAATAAACCAGGCCATTATAGCTTCTTCCACTAACGAAGGCAAGGGGGACCACTGTAATTACTGTAATTGAAATATAGCCATGGAACCACAATTCCAAATATTAAAGCAAAGCATTTTCCTTGAACCGCTAGGTTTGTATTTCCATTTAAAATAATTTATTTTGTATGTTCTCATGAAAACAGGGCCTAGGAAATTATCATCACAGAAGTCCATATTCAAAGTCCCGCTAAGCAGATAGGTTACGTGGATAATTGTATCCAATTAACTTTACCTGGATATTTGGTGCAATCGAATATATCTGGATAAAGTTAGCTGGATAGAGTTATCCAAGTAATCATAGAATAGCATTTTGTCCAGCCAGAGTTAGCCGGGCAGGGAGTATTGAATATAAGCACTGCCATGACAAAGTCAAATTATTCCCTGGTGGCTTCCGGCGTTGCTCTGACAACAAAGGTGGAAGCGGCTGGGAGAGGTATGAGAGTACCACAATTTGAGTGGTAAGGGATTTAGGAGGGTGCCAGATGGGGGAGGGGGGGAGGGTAAGGCTTGGTCAAGGAGTGTGGGGCAAGGGGGCTGGAGGTAAATTTTGTTTGTTTTTTTGTTTTTTTTTAACAACTTCAGGCGGGAGGAGTAGGGGAAGGGAATAGATTGGCCCCCATACTTTTACAGCTATGTTTGGAGGGTCCTGGGGGGAGGGGGGGAAGGATTGGCAGGAGGTGGGGGTTGAGTGAGGTGGAGCTCAGGTTGGCGGGCCTCATTTTTTGTCGCTGGGCTGGTGGTAGGAGAATAGAGTCATAAGGTTTCTTTTTTTTCTTTTTACAGCAGATCGCCACTTAACTGGCTGTATTCCTTGGAATTTAGCTAGTTAGGCTTACAGTTATCCTGTTACACATACCCAGATAACCTTGAAACTTATCTGGCGCTATTCAAAGATAACGAGTTAGGTTTCAAAGTTATTTAGGTAAGTATAGCCTGCTGAATATCCCTGTTAACCTATCCATCTATTTTTAGCTGGAGAAGTTATCCAGAAGGCTTGGAGGTAACCTGCATGGAACGGCAATTACTACCCTTCAGAGAAGACACGAAGGTGATCTGCACCGAGTGGCAGTTATTACCCTTAACAGAAGGCTTGGGGTATCTTGCATGGAGCGGCGGTTACTACCCCAAAAAACTTGCTGGGCAGACTGGATGATCCTTTTTGTTCTTTGTCTGCCAGTATTTAGTATGGTACTATAATTGCTTAGGTTGAAAAACGACCAAGCCTCTTCTTGATGCCTTATAATTGCTGTACTTCTATGCTGCAATTCAGGGCAAATGTGACATGCTAGATGGCCTCAGTTCTACCTCCAATGCATGTGCTATGGAAAAAGTAACAGCTTCAAATCACTCACGAATTTTAAATTCCCTATAATTGTACATTTTGTATATACCTGCAATCTTTGCCTACAATAATTCATTAATCTAACTTTTTTCTTCTGTCACTTTTCCCCCCCCTTTTTCTCTTCTTTTACCCTCTTGTAATCATGTTATTTTAATTTTAGTTTAATGCTTTATTTCCCCTACCTTTCCTTACTCTCTAGTTATTATGTATCAATATGTTTTAACTGTATTATGTTAAACTTGTTCAATGTAAAGCGCCGCCACAGGCACTAGTTTCATGTTACGCTGTGAACCGATGTGATATCATTGATGAATGTCGGTATATAAAACCGTTAAATAAATAAATAAATAAAAATAAAGACCAGAAAGATCAAATATCTCCCCCCAAGATCCTACCTCCACACAAAGTTTGGTTCAGTTCAGACTAGACATTTAAAAGATATTAGTGGTGGGTGGTATAGGAGAACACACAAAAAGAAATAGCACAAACCAAATCACATAGACATTTATTACCATTCCATAAGCCTCTCTTTGCATTGAATTGAAGCTAAAAGCACTGTGCAGCTGTGGCCAATTTATCCGTGTAGTGAAAATAAATTCCTCCCTAATCTCCAAAATAAAGAAATCAGCACAAATCCTTGGCGTTGGGTTATTATACTTAACACTTCCAGATGTGCAGGAAAGAATTTAAACTGCAAAGGCTAAAACAGCAGCAGGCTTTTCAGGGCTGATTTTTCCAAGCTATTTATGGGCGTAAATCCAAGAGTTAGGCATGTTAGGGTGTAGCCTGGGGCTCAGTGTGCGCATGACCCATTTTTTTTGCGTGTACTGGGAAGAGTTGGGACACAGCTGGAACCTGTGCACATACCTTTTGCTTTAAAAAAGTATGCACAGAAGCTAATCCACCCAAATTACATCCCCCCCCCCCCCCCCGAAGAGCAGGTGTACCTTTGTGCAAGTTATTCTGTGCGTACCAGGCCAGTTTCCCACA
This sequence comes from Rhinatrema bivittatum, assembly GCF_901001135.1. NCBI lineage: Eukaryota > Metazoa > Chordata > Amphibia > Gymnophiona > Rhinatrematidae > Rhinatrema > Rhinatrema bivittatum. The sequence goes on from NC_042616.1 coordinate 181,396,241, forward strand.
TATTGTCAAAATGAACTTATGTGCGTACGTTTGCGTTGAAAATTTGGGGTTAAGTGTGCATGCAAAAGGTACTTGCAGACTTTACCCAACAGTTACCCTAATTTACCCTCCAAGACAGCATGGGATACGTGAAACAGTCACATGACTCAGTAGCACGCATTAAAAGTGCTGCACTAAAAAAGATTCAGCAAGAGTTGGGGGTTACCAGAATGAATGGCAAAGTGAGTAAGACATAGGGTTAGTTCTCCTAGCAGAAATGCAGACAACCACGCATCTGGGTTTGTCTGGCAGGCTGCAAGTGCAGTAATAACTAGAAATCCTAGCAGAATGGCAGACACTCACATAGCCAGGTCTGTCTGGCAGGTAGCGAAGGAGACCTAGGGGGCTGGTTGCTTGGGCAACAGTTGTTTAGATTATTACAAAGCTTTGAGGTTAGACATAGGGAGGGAGGGGTGCTAGGCATGAGCTAAGTGGAAGATCTCATATGCTTATCTTCTCAAGATGGTAAAGTACAAAGGAGAGAGACAAGAAAAATTGTCCTGGATAAGGAGAGAGATTTTATATATTGTCACGCTTCATTACTGGCAGCTGAGATATATCCTTAAGAGTGTGGACAGTGATAACTGGGCAGACAGGATGGGTAAGTTAGTCTTTTTCTGCTATCTATTATATTGCCATGTTACAGCAAATTCCTGTAATGGATTACATTTCTATGGTTTTTAAAGGGTTATAAAGAGAGGTTTGTGCCTACAGGAGTTTCTGGGTGTGGTATTTGATGCACTTTAGGGCGTCTCCAACCAAATAACTGCTTACTTCTAATTAGAAGTAAAATAGTGAGCACATGCTCTGCTGAGACCTACACAACTACCTGAACCTTGTTCCTCACATAAATCTCTGGAGTTTAATTTCATTTTACCTTTGTCAAAATATAGCTTTCCCTGCTTGTAGTTTCTGCCTGATTTGGGTTGAAATTTTTTCTCTAGCTTTGTAGAACTTAAGAATCTTTTGCAAGCCTTTTATTTTAAATGCCTGTGTTTTTAAAGGGAAATAAAAAAGGGCTTGTATCTGCAGGAGTTATTTATTCCCTTCCACCCTGCCCCTCCCTCACCCACCCCTCAGGTGTTTTTTAATCTTAAATAGTTCTTCCAAGGACATAGGTTAAGTGAATTAATATTAGACTTAAGTACTAATCTATCAACTTGTTTGTTAGTCAACCCAAAACAATACAACCCATTCTCATTGACACTTATTAACAGAATGTCTTTTATTCAGTGTAACATTTGTGGTTCTTATGTCCCAGGACATACCATTTGAAGACTTAAGGCTTGTCCAAAGTGCCTTCAATTGTCTACAATGAAAAAGGAGCTGGCTCATCTGAAAGAGGAACTGTCTAAGTTTCAAAAAATGTCCCCTACTATTCAGCATCCAGAATATCTCCCCCAACCCCCACAGAGAATTCAGGAATAAATGGATTATAGTGGGCTCTGGCAGAGTAAGGCCTGTCACACTGAGACATTCAGTTTCCTCATCTGTACAGCATTCCCCACTCCCAAAGAGGAGACAAAAGAGGGGATTACAGTGGGCTCAAATAGAATAAGGCCACTGAAAAAGAGACATCCACTCTCCCCAGTGATTCCCTTATATAATGCCTTTTCTGCTTTGTAAAATGAAACTGCTCCTGCAACAGAAAATTAAGTGGTGACTGAAAAGGAAGAATACATCCCATGCAGCCAGAAACCCTTTAATGTTATCAAATGTCATAAAAGAAAGCGTCTTCTCCTAATAGACCTGGTCATCAGAGGAACTAATTTGGGATCTCATTTTGAAGGAAACACAATAGAGAAATGACTTCCAGGATCCTCAGCTGGTAGAAATGCAAACCAAGTAGTCAACGCAATTATAGAAGAAAGTAAGAACTCTAATATAAATGTTATTATCCATCTGGGGACCAATAACCTCACTAAAAACAGTATCCAAACAGTATGCTTGATATCAGATAAACATAGGGAGTGTAATTATTTAAGGGACTTACAGGCAAAGCAATGCTTTACCTGCAGAATTGACTCTTTAGAAATCTGTGCGCTCGATGCATGCATAAAATCATGCACATACACACTCTACACATGTACTTTTATGCACATAGGGGTAGATTTTAAAAGGTGCGCACGGGCGTACATGTGCGCGCGCTACCCTATTCCTATTCAATATCCAGGAAGAGAAAAGGAGTGAGAAGTCAAGAAGAAGAGTGGCACCCCACCGGTGTACGTACACTGAAGATATCATTCAGATGTTCTAGGGGAAGGAGCTGGAAGGTCCCCTTCAGGTACAGCAAGGAGTGAAAGGAACCAGAGGAGCATGAGACTTTATTACCAAGACATCTGGTGAAAGGTATTGTAAAGTGGGAAACGAATTGGATCCACATCCTATCAGCATAAACATCCCTTGGAAAGAAGCTCTGAAACTACCCTTAAACAGGGAGGGGTCTGGTTAGGAAATTCGGAGCTGAAAGAAACTGTTTACCAGAAATAATGGTAATGGGTTACATTATGAAAGGACTTCTAAACAACTCTATATTTCCTCTTAAACTCATCTATCAGAAAAATGATGTTAGAAACTCATCCTGAGTCCAGTATGATTATTACTATCTGCTATAGAGACTAGGAGAGTGTTCTCCCTCCATGGAAAATCCTGAAAACTTGGGGCTAGGGGACTGTAAGAGAAGATGAAGATAGCTTAAGCCCCAAGATTAACTATGTTCCCATGCACTCCTAAAGAGGACTTCAGCCTAGGGGGCTACATTAAGTTTACTCATTTTGATATGAATGTACATTCCAGTACCACCTTACTTCTAGAATTAAAAACCCAGGATATAACCTTTAATAAGCTTTAATCTTAAATACAATTTGTTCTGAGATGACCTTTTTATCTCTTTAGAACTTGTCATGCAATCAATCTGAAATTAACCAAGCACTGAAATCTTAATGCTCTACTGTCATTTTCCTTGTGGTAGAATGCCAAATAAAATGTAATGGATTACAATCCCTGAGGATAGCACTAGCAGCCATATTAGTTCTGGAGAAAACTATAATTTTTGTGGACTGGAAAACTTTTTAAAGGTCCAACAAGAAAATATTGTAGCAGGTGAGCTTTCAAGACCTTATAGCCTTTCTCTTCAGATAACGTCTAAAAAAAAAAAAAAAAAAACAGGCCTGTGAGGTCTCAAAATGTTCTACAGTGTCTTCCTTGTTGGGCCTTCCAAAGGTTTCACAATCTATGAATATTTCCCTTTAAGTATCTTAAAACGTGCACCACATTAACAACACTATCATGTACATTTAAAAGATGTATATATTTCAGTACCTTGGGTCCAGGATCTCCTGTACCTTTTTGGCCTGGTGGTCCTGGAAGGCCTGACAGTCCTGGTGGGCCCTGGTACAAAACACCAGAGATACATCCTAATTACTATGACTCTACACAAAAGGGTGGATTATAAACTTGTGGAGTCTAGTCAGAATGCAGTAAAGGAACACAGAAATTAGGTAATTACACAAGCTGAAACAGTTATTTTTTTGTTATTGTATGGATGGAGTCAGAAGCCATTAGTGGTGCAACTAGAAATGAATTGTGACCACTAGTTCCTGCGAGACTAGAAAGATTAAAGAATGGCCATTCTGCCCATTAAACCCATTTCCCTAAGTAAAATTTTTTCATGTTAGGCTACAATGATGACCTTCCAACTAGGACAATCCAGATCTAACTTTGATGCAACCAGAAGGGGAGCAGCATTTGTACATCCAGTCCCAGAGAGGGTTTTCAGTCCCAGAATTTCAGCATAAATCACAGCATCTCACAGCGTGAATAGCCTGGAGATTATTCTCTGTCATTCAAAGAATACTGCATACATAGCTAGGTTGTTAATATTCGGAAGGATACACTTTTTAATATTTTTTGCTCTCCTATCTTGCTGTTTGTGTAGCCACAATGTACCTTCATGCCTATCACAAAACTGCAGCGGGACACTGATGATTTGCTGTTTCAGAGACCTCTGCAGCACACCTCAACATGGCTGCCTCAGCCTGTCATTGTCTCAAGGGATTGCACATGCTTCAGAGCACATGACTCTAACAACCAATGGAGTACAAGGGAGGATTTGACTAATGAGAAAGCTGCGTGGACAAAGATTTTTCAAATTTGCCAGGGATTTTGAGGAAGCAGTTAGGGAGAGAGAGGGGACAGCAGATGTGCTACCTGTAATTCTGCACAAATAAGCCTGCTCTCTTCTGCAGGAATTTCTACTGTGTCCCACTGAAAATAGACAGCTGGCGAAAAGCAGACAATTTGGGACGAGACCAGCTCTAACTTTCTAGTTGTTACAGCGCCACTGCTTTGCTGGGTCTTTGTTGTTGCTATGGTTAGCTGCTGTTAGGCCTCTGCAATGTGACAAGAGCGCTGTTTGCTACAGCAAAAATTGCAGAGGAGAAAGGTCTCTTACAATAGGAGTTCAGAACACTATTTATGGCCCTTCTCAGGCATACATCGGGGAAAAGGATTTTGATACTGGGCTCTTGTACAAATGTGTGAGTTTCCATCATCACCTAGAAAATTAGTTCTTCATCTGCATCATATGTAAGCCTGTGAATTACAATTTATACCCAAGTTTTGTGTTATTTCCAACACTAATCCTTGAATTCCTAGTCCCATCAACATGCTTCAGTTGGAACATCATACATCTCAGTTGAATTCCTTGTATGCTTTACTATTGTCTGTTGCCCTCAGAGACTCTGAGGGCACTTTACATGGCTGCTAATTCCTGAAGGGTAAGGAACAATAAGTATCACAGCATGTGTCTGTAGAACGCCTCTTTTTGTATTTGCTAATGCATGTGTATTATTGGGTTATAGTGAGCTTGTTGATAATTTAAAGATATACTAGGCCTTGGTACCAGTAAATACAAGATTCCATATTGCATTATCAGTTGCCGGTTTATGGACATGTGATCATCCCTCAGTCAATGCTCTGATTTTACCAAGGTTACTATCATAATTTGTATCAAAGCAAGCAACTGAAATGAACAGCAGCACTTACTGGTACACCAGGAAAGCCATCTCCCTTCGGTCCAGGTGCTCCAAATGGTCCCTGGATGCCTTGCTTACCCTGTATAAAACAAAGATAAATCCAGTCACCGGAAACATCACAGAACTGAGTTACAAAACAAAAGAAGGGGGACACACTGTGCCAGAAGGTGGGTCCAGATAAAATGGGAAGGGAGAAATTGTGGTGGGCAGGCGGGTGGCAGAGAATGTGCTGCCGTGCAAGCGAGTCTGGGAGAGGAGAAGGAAGAAAGTGTGTTGGGCCATCAGGCTTCCTGCTGCAAGAAGGGTTCGGGGTGCGGCAGTCCGGGCCGCAATGGTATGGTCTCCAGGCCACATAGGGGTGGCATCGGCGGTGGCTCTCCTGCCGCATGAGATGTCCCGGAGGTGGAAATGGCGGCTCCCAAGCCGCGGTGAGTGGAGTCCAGCGGCATCGGGGGAAGGCAAGGCCCGGCAGCGTCTGTCCGGGTAAGTTAGGTGGAGGAGCCTGCTCGCAGGGAGTAGCTCAGCGGGCAGGAATCGTAACAGTACCCCCTTCCTCAAAGACCCTCTCCCCAAGCCTCCTATCCACAACTTGGAAGGGTGGAGAAGCATTCCATATTGTCAGAGAACGATCAAGGGTTCAAGCACAGAAGTTGGAAGATTCTTGGCGAGGAACTGTAGCGATGGTAATACTGCAGCTGAAGACATGGTGAAGAATGTCAAAGATCCAGGCAAAACATCTAGGATGAACAGAAGGCATAGATGAGTAGTAACTTGGAATGAGGATCGGTTTTGGTTCAATGTAGTCAGAGCAAGTGTAGCAAGTAGATGAGCGTCATCTTCACAGTGGTAGCAAGAAAAAGACGGATCAGACTTCAAGGTGGATTCTATCGATGTGAAGATGGAACTCCAGGAAAGTAAGTAGGCACACTTACTAGCACCAGCTGCTGTTGGATAGCAGTGATGTCAGGAAGACTTGAATGGAAGTCCGATGCACATAGCTCAGATGATGGAGAGTTGATCCTGGAGGCAACTTTTGTCTAAAGAAGATGGTGAATTCAATACTGAGGGAAGGCCCTCGGCGGAGGTCGTGGCTGAGAGACCTACAGAATCTTCAGCACTGGAAGCCCGAGGTCCCCCCAGGAGGAGCCCTTGAGGATCCAAGCCACTTGGGCTTAGGTGGAGTCTGCGGAAGGCGGGAGTCCGAAGAGAAGTCTGAGGCAAGGCAAGCAACAGAGACTGAAGACAAAACCAGGAGTCAAGACAGGCGGCAAAGCAAGATGCCAAAGAACAAGCCATAGTCAGGAGCCAGGAAGATTAGCAGGCAAAAATGAAGAAGCTCAGGTTTGCTGCTTTCCGGCTTGCATGGCTAGATGAAGAAAGTCTTTACAGTTTGGTACAAGGATATGCATCTTTGGAATCCAAGAATACTTCAGGCATTCACAAAGTGGTGAAACTGTTCTTAGACTTGATGGTCAGTAGGTGTCACCATGGAACTTATGCAAGAGACTGCTGAAGAAGATTGCTTCAATGACTATGAAGATGAAGTTCCCTTAGGGCTGGGTTAAAGAGCCACTCATGATGAATGGAACTTCAAGAGACAGGCTCGAAGTCAGCAAAGAACTTCATAGGTACGCAGTGAATCTCCAAACATGGATGGTCAAGTGTGGCCGATGGAGAGTATTCTGGCAGAAGTGAGTCACTGGTGGAAGACACTGGAGTTGGAAATACTCTGTGACTTTGTTGGGTTGTACCAAAGGCTTCCTAGTGTGATGGACTGAAGATAACCGCATGGGTTCCTCTGGATCCAAGGAAGTAAGGTTGGCAAACCATGTGATCTCAAGGAAGACAAGGTCTCTTCAGGGAGACAAACAGCATGGCAGTGCAAGCATACTGGACCACTGGAAGATAGTAATGCAGTCCTAGCTTGGCAGCGAGGCTGAACAGCAAAGCAGATGGCAAGGAATCAGGATCTTCCAATCCAGATACTGGTGGCTTAGAATGATGCGTGAGGGACGCTAAAGGACTCATGATGGCGAGCTCTGGGTGCAGGATAGCTCACAATGGTGATCCTGGGTACGATCTGTTTGCATGGAGCGAAAGCTGGATCAAATCGTGGATTCAAGGTGATTTGCAGAGATGAGGTCAAAAAGTGAAACGCAGGAAGGTGACGTCTGCGACGAACTGACAAGTAATCCATAGCTGGAGTCACACTTGCGTATGTGGAGAGAACTTCTGTTTGAAGCTGGCTCCATGGTAAGCACTTGGACAATGTGAGCAGGAGTGAAGTCAGAAGCAAGGAGATGAAGACAGGTCTAGGGTGCAGGTGCTTCCTGCTGGTCGTAAGAACCAAAGACCTGGTGTATGATGTGGAATATGCTTTAATGAAACATACTCTCTGATGCTTGAGAACTCTGGTTGATGAAGATACTGGATGCTAGATGTGGAAGCTGGGTGAAGGTGCCTCCTGCAGGTCATATGAAACCCAGGGAGCTGGACCACATCGGAGTGGGAAGAACAAAGATGAACTCTGAAACAATGGCAGGCGCCTCCTGCTGGTCGTGGAAGTTCCCGACAACTGTAGAGGGAAAACATGGAGCAAAAAAAAAATAGGTTAAGGCATAGTATTGAGTGTCCAGGAACTAAGGTGAAAAACTTCTCTGAGCAAAAGCAAGTTGAAGAAAGTCCAGAAAGTGAAGTAAAAAATTCCCGGGCAAAATCAAGGCCAAAAATTGTCCAAACAACTGGAGCCCGTCACAGGCACAGCTTACCGAGCTCATGGTCTTCGGATACTGCTGCGAGCGTGGAGGCACGGTCACTTATGACAGGAGATGTGAGCCCTTGGATCGCCATGCCACTCAGGGAGGAACTCTGAGAGTGCAGCGAGAGGTAAGCCAATGCAAGCACAGGAAAACAAGAAACAAAAGAAGGCTGGAGCTATGACAAGAAAATAGAAGGTCTGACCCTCTACTGGACCTGCAAGCCCCGACAAGACCAGCAGTGTAATGTTGGTCAATGAACAGTCCTCCAACCGTTCCAAGCCCTTTTGGACCTGCCGCTGGGTAACAGCAATAGGTAGCAGGCTGGACAGAGGACGAGGGCAGACAGAGGTCTTAGACGAAGACATGGGCGAAGACTCTTGGACGAAGGTTCAGGAGCAAGATTCTGTAGATAACAAGTCAAGAGCAAGAGCTGAGTTGAGACTGCGACGCAGCGCTCTCTACACAGCCCACCCGTGGAGCTGGTCGCGGACCATGCTGGAACAGACGTAGTCAGGAGCAAAGTTCTGGAGACAACAAGTCAAGAGCAAGAACTGAGTTGAGACTGCGACACAGCGTGCCCGACACAGCCCACCCGCGGGGCTGGTCGTGGACCACTCTGGAACCAACGTAGACTCTAGATGAAGGATGAGACCAGGACATCAGGAACATTGAGGCAACGGAGGAGCAGGACATCAGGAACAAGAAGGCATCTGAAGGTACAGATGAAGAGACAGCGGACATCTAGAACATGAAGACGGAGCCATCAAAGCATGAGAAAACCATGGAGGACCTGGACCAAAGTTGAAGACACAGACGACTGTGAAACTCGATCCGAAGGCAATAAGGAACTGAAGTGAAGACCTTTTTATAAGGCTGAACCAGGAAATGAGCTGAAGAGGACTTCCTGTCGGGCCTCAGGCTTTTCCTGCTGCTGGCCCTTTAAATGGGCTGAAGAGACATGCGCCGGCACCTAGAGGAGGGCCCTAGAGAGAAGCAGGACTATGGACAGCAGCACTCCTCCTGCACAGGAGCAAAGGAAGCAGGCAGGCTTCAGAAGCAGCCTCCAGGCCGCCGGATGACGTCGGGGTGGCCGCGGCTTTCTCTTGCCGCTCAAGGAGACTGACTCATGGCTCCCTGCCACAAGAAGGGGTTCTGGGTGCAGCGGTCCGGGCCGCAATGGCGTGATCTCCAGGACGCATGGGGTGGCATCGGCCGTGGCTCTCCTACCGCATGAGATGTCCCGGAGGCGGCAACGGCGGCTCCCAAGCCGCGATGAGTGAAGTCCAGCAGCGTCAGGGGAAGGCAAGGCCCGGCAGCGTCTGTCCGGGTAAGTTAGGTGGAGGGGCCTGCTCGCGGAGAGTAGCTCCGCGGGCAGGAATCGTAACATCAACGGCAGGGGGAAATGTGGAAAAGAGGATTTATATTCAGATAACATCCAACAAGGCATTGACCTATGCAGTCTGGGTAAACAAGCATCAGGGTAACTTGCTTGATGCGGCGGTTAGTACCCTTAACCATTAAACCTTATGCTTCACCTTTGATGCAACTTTAAATTACTCTCTGCATCAACGGCAGGGGGTGGCAGGAAATTCAAATCAAACAGTTACCAACAAGGGCCCTGAATTTGGTGGTCGGTGAAACAGATAAGTATGGGAAAATAAGTGTGGGAGATTGCTGGGCAGACTGGATGGGCTGTTTGATTTTTTCTGCCATCATTTCTATGTATCTATAAGCTGTCTGAGCAGCACAAAGCAGGAAACCACACCATGCTGAAAGCACTACCTTTCTCCCTTTTGCCTGTGAGGCAGCCGACCCACAAAGGGGTCTAAGCAGGAAAAGAGTTGGGTTCTACAAAGAGAAAACCATGTAAATGACTGAGACACAAAACCCCCCCCATGCATAGCAGGGGTGCCTAAGCAGAGGAGTGATGTGAGTGCCAGCAAGAAACATCATCCACAACACGGAAAACATTACAAGTAGCGTTTCGGATCAGGAAAACTTGGCAATGACAGTAGGTCTAGAACCTCCTGGATAAGGGAAAACGTCTAGCGATGTAAACAAGAGAAGGACTCTTGGACGAACACCACATAGTTTCCTTCATTGTTACAAGACAACCGAAAACCCAACTGGGGCCCGAGAGCTCCCCAGAAAGAAATTGCAGTCCACTGGCATCCAAAGGACAGAATGCATCTGCAGAAGTGCGCCCCATGTTTGGCTGATAGGCACAGTGGGCAGCAAAATCCAAGCAATGCTTGGAAGAAGAATCAGCAACAATGGCAGGGTCTGTGACAGACGCTACGAGCCAAAGCACCAGACCCAGAGTGCATACCGTGCATTTACACAGGGCAGCACACCTGGGGGAGGCGGCGAGCCAGCGGCAGTAGGAGAGACTGCGGGGCCGCTGGCAGCTGAAATTCAGAGAGCCTGCAAGCCACAGGTGCTCAAGCTGCCGGTGGAGAAGTCCGTGTTTCAAACACCTTTCAGGCCCCTGCCCCCCACCCCCTGCAGCAGTATCGTCATTACTGGGAGCCCAAGGCTGAAAGGGAAGGCAGGAACTCCTCGAGTGCGCATGCAACAGAGACGTTTGTGCTATCTGCTGTGTGCACACTCCAGCAGGAACAGAGCAGGGGAAGGAACAGGTATGCATGGGAAGGGGGAGAGGGAGAGGGACTGAGGGATTAAGTGGGAAAGTGGAAATTTGCAGATTGAAGAGAGAGCAGGGACTCAGATTAGGGGGATGGGGGATTGAGGGAGAGAGCAGAAGGGAGGGAGAGAGAGAGTGGCTCCAGGTTGGAGAGAAGCCTGGGTATTGGAGAGCAAGTATTTGGATTGGAGGTGAGAGTGGGGACAAGAGCAAGGATTGAGGGATTGAGTGAGAGAGCAGAAATGTAGGGAATGGAGAGGGGGAAGAGCGAGGACTGGGTGATGAGATGGGGTGAGGAGGCCTGTGGAGGAAAGCGCAAAGACTCTGGGATTGAGTTGGTGGGGGGCGCATGGCTGAAGTTTTGCCTAGGGCACCTAATACCCTTACACCAGCACTGGTGATGGAGCTCATCCCACCACGGCCCAAAGACATCAGGAGGCCCACAAGGCTGTGGTGGAGCTCATCCCACCATGGCTCGAAGATAACAGGAAATCATGTGTGTGAGTGACTGAAAGCAAATGTGTGTCTGAGAGCCTGTGTGTTTGTGCATATGTGTGTGTCTGTTTGGGAGCCTGTGGGTGGGTATATATGTGAGAGCCTGTGTGCCTGTGAATGAGCCTGTGTGTATATTTGTGGGCCTGTGAGAGCCCATGTGTCACACACAATGTATCTGTGAAAGAGAGAAAGTGTATGTTAGAGAGAAGGAGTGTGTGAGAGAATGAATGTGTTATTGTGTATGTTTGTCAGAGAGAAGATAAAATTTGGGCGTCCCTACCTTCCCCCAATCCACGACAATCTCAGGATCACTGGAAATCAGAAGATCACATGAAGGGAGAGCAGGAGATTTTTTAAATCCTTATTAGTTTTAATTATTGTGTGTAATTTGATAATTCTACTCTTTTGAAATATTTAATTTTTTGGGGGGGGAATAAAACATTTTTTAATTATTGGATTTTTTATTCATCAGATGCTTTGAAATATTTTATTGGTGCTTGGGAAATTTTGAATGTTCTATTCATTAACTATTTGAAATATTTATTCTTTTTATTAATATGAATTTACTATTATGATTGTTTTCTTGATTGTATTATTTAATGCTTTTCTGAAGAATGGCAATATTTCTGTTTTTCTATTGTTGTTCTGCATATAGAAGCTGGCTTGTTGTGGGTTCCAGTTCAGTTCTTCTCAGCATGTTTCTATTTATACTTTCTGATCTCTTTATTCTGTATTTGGTGAGGATCTGACTTGTTCTGCATATGCGATTGAGGTGAGGTATTTTGTTGGCATGTAATTTCTGTGAAGGGATCTATAGCAGCATGGTTTCCAAATAAGAGTTTTATTGGTGTTCTAGGGCCTGGAGTAATTTATTTATTTATTTGAAAGTTCTTATTTATCGCATCCTCCAAGGTTCGGAGCGGTTTACAATTGCCTTTTCATAGATAAGGTTGTTAGGGTTGTTTTATTATGGGGGGGTTTACTATATTGTAATGGTAATTCTGTTTGTTCATGGCTTTCTGAGAGCCAAGCTCACATCCAATACGCATTACAAAAAGTCTAATTCCATAGGCGATCCAAGTGTCTTTTTTGCAGAGTTTTCTGGTTGGCACCACTGGAGTGCATGTAAATATAATATGCATGTTGTGTTATTTTTGCCTCAGCACACTGTACTTTTGAATGTTCTTTTTCATGTAAAATTTATTATAAATACATAATTTAATTGTGTGTGACTATAAAGGGTGTGGGGGTGGCATGAGTGTAAGGATGTAAGGTTTACCTAGGGTACCTCATACCTTCCCTATCAATGGGTTCTGGGGTGGAGGGGCATGTCAGTTTTTAAAAATATAGATTGCAGGACAGAGCTGGGTTTTATATGATGAGCCTGGGACAGACACTGAATGAACTGGAGGGGGAGGGGGACAGCACAGTAATTTTTCGCACAGGGCAGCAAAAAAGCTAGCACCAGCCCTGTAAAACACCAGACATAGCTGACCATGCAGGACAGCAGCAAAAGTTTCAAGGGATGAAAGGCAACCCCTCAATGGGATTGCTAGCTCAAACCTCCGAGCAGGGAGGTAAGTTAGGCCTGAAGCTCATCCACCCTGCACCCTGTCAAAGGCAGGGCTATCCATCCTGTCTATAGGATAGTTCAGGTGAGCAGGAAACACTTTGGACAACCTAGTAAAGTGAGAAAAGCTAAAGGCCAGAAATTGGTGAAAATAAAAGGAAAAGTGGTGTATTTTTCCTGGCAAGTATACACTAAGATATACCAGGAATGCCCTAGCTTTTCCTCCTGTCCCTTCAACATTCCCACTGGAAGTCGGAAGGAGCAAAGAACACAAGGAAGCAGATCACTGGACTGTAGGGGTAAGAATAAGTCGCTAGGTTGTATATCTCAACCCCAAGTGAATAACTCACTGCCAGTTCCAGTACCGAGATAGAGCCCTCAGCCTGCTTGGAACAGCTGATACTGAGATCGAATTCCCCAAGGAAGAAATTCAAAAAACCACTCCACCAAGAGACAAGAAGCCAGGGTGCCGCAAGTGCAGAGCCCTGCAGAACAGGATTTCTTCACTGGCCCGGAAAACCTAAGGGTACCAGGACAGGGTCAGTGTGATCTTGGAACAGATTGCCATGAGCATGATAAGATATTAATACCTCAGCCATAATTACATATCCTCCCTCAAAGGAAGCATGTGGTCCAGTAATGTAACAATCGTTGCATGAACCAGGACTCCCCTGTCTGTAGACAGGGTTATCCCTAAAATGGGGAAGTATAGTTTGCAAGCCACTGCAACCAAAGAGCAGCACATCTGTTGCGGTGGATATGGAGATAGGTTGGAAAGGATTACTTGCCAATTAAATGGACTAGAACCCTCCTCATTGAGGTAAGGTCTCTGAGGCAAGAATGACTGGCAAAAGTGGTCCTTATCAAAAAATATCCATTGAATTCAGCAGGTATCAAAGATAACTCCCGGATGGGAGAAACCCCTAATCTTCACTGGGGAGATACTCTGGAATGACTCCCTTGCAAAACAGACCTGGTGTGCCTTAGAACGACCTAAGGAGAGTGCCACTGCTCGACCGGCTCTTGGAGCCTGTGAGGAACCGACAGCGACCACCAGTGACATCCCTTCTCTGGGAAATGGGAATGAGAAACACCCCTTGTAGGGGTGAACAACCGGGCATCCAGAGAGGAATCCATAAGGGTTGCTCTGGAACCTTGTTGAATCTTTCCTTCCTGAAGGGACAGGAAAGCAATGGGAATCGAGGCCTCCCGATCCCAAAAAAAATTTCAATTCTCCAGTTGAGAGTTGAGTTACAATCACTGATCGCTGAGGTTCAGAAGCGACCAATCTGCCACTGCCTTCTACCCTCAGATGGGGTAGGTCACCACAGTAAGCAATGGAGTGACCCCAGAAACAACGGTCCAATGACCACCGCTGCTATCCCCCGGTCCAGGCCTATAAGGATAGGCACCAATTTAAAGAACTGAGGCTCCAGTTCAGCAATTATCTGCAAGGCACGGAGCCCCAGGGGCTTCCCCACAAAGAGGATTTGTGACCAGGAAGGGGTTGAAAGACATATTCCTCTTCTGAATAAAAAGACTCTCAACACTATCCTCCTGATGTCTACTCCCCTAAGGTTTTGACTAGGAACGTAGGTGGTCAATCCTGTGCCATGTGGCGCACAACCTCTTGTGTTCACCATGAGGGAAACATACACACACACCCATATAGTAGAGGGCAACTGGAAGAATAGAGCCCTCCACTGTAAAAGCATGCTGACTAGTGCTCATACAGTGGTATCGCATCCTATGGATGGCGGCCCACCTACGAACCAACTTGCCGTGCTTGTGGGTAGAATCCCACGGTACAGCAACGACCAAGCACCACCTGTTAAGAGTCATTGACTGCTTGTTGCCAAACAGCAATCACAAAGTGTGTGATGATGCCTTCCTCGCCAGTGCTCCCCAGCATTTTGTGGTGCAGAACTGAAGAGGAGGTTGATACATTGACGAGACGATGGCAAAACCCTGGCATTACTGAGTACCACACAGACAGGGAGTTTGCTGCCTGCCATCGCCCAAGACACTTGGAGCAGATGCCTTGCCGTACCTGACCGCACATGCTTCGCGCCACTGTTACACTAACTCCCAGTGGAGTAAATAGGAACAGCGTGACGACGGCGTCCCCAGTACTACTGGGACTCTGGTTATGGCTTGTTGGTGGGTGGCATTCTATTGCATCGCCCACTCCAGTACCTGTTAATGCTCCAAGAGGCTGGACACAGTCCTTGAAATTGCGTTGGGAATGGCTCAATGCCATTTCTCTTAAGGAACATCAGCAACGAAGTCCATGGCGACGAATGGTGCTCTGCAGTCATGTCCTGTGGCATCTGACCGTATTCACTGGTGCCCATCATGGTGACAGCATCCATAAGGCCAATAGGCTCTCACGCTCACCTATGATGGATCACATCAAGGGCACCAAACGACACTGCTCCCAGGGCTTTGACGGTGCTTAACCATGTCTTGATCACTTCAATGATATATAGCACCATTCCTGGCACCACAGATGCCCACGGACATCAACAGCCTGGTGGCACCAAGAGACCCCAGTGCCCCAAGGCATCAATGGACCAGCATCAACCAAGAATGCCAGGGGTGCCTTCAGGCAGAGGCTCTGAAGCCCCAACTTGGCCATGACACATCTCATCGGTGCCTAAAGGAACAGATGACTGCCAGTGCCATTGACAATTCCCCTTGGCTGCAAGATCGATGGCATCCCTCGCCAGTGGCTATGGCTGACAACAGCTTTGCTAGCACTCATTAGCACCGATGATACATGAATACAGGTGGGGCCCTCTGATGCCCTCCGATCCCAGCGGCTCAAGACCCCGAGATAATCAGTAACCATGCCGATAACTGTAGGCCAGTGATGGGACAGCAGGATGCTCCTCAGTGCCCCTTCAGGACACCACAAGAAGTCTTGAAGGCACTGGAACACTGTGCCTCGATGCATCGGCATCCCAGGGTACATTGAGTGAATGGCAGCCTCTGCACCGATCCATCCAAGGCTGAAACCCCTGTTGCCCGAGGGCTTCAGTGGCACTCAAGGGCTCTCAAGAGCCCTGGTAGTCGATGACCTTGAGGATGACCAGGGCACTCAACAGCAATCCCAGTGCCTCGTTAATGGTGCTCAACTAGTCGAGAATGGCAAAAAATGGCATCAGTGGCCAACACATCTGATGGCCTTCAGGGTGGTACTGCACCGCGATGGCATCAAAACCACACACCTTGACAGCCTCAAGGGCATCCATGGCATCAAGGCCACGCAACTCAACAACATCAAGGGCAGCCACAGCATAGAGGGCGGCTGCAGCATTGAGACCATGCACCTCAATGGCATCAAGAGGGGCCACGCATGCACCTCAATGGGATCAAGTGTGTTGATGGCATAGATGGTTTCGAGGGCATCAAAGGCCCCAGGGGCATCGATGGCATTGAGGGGGACCATGGTGCTCAATGGTAGTCCTGGTCTCCAACACTAGAGATCGGTGCTGCTAGTCTGCCACATCGAGGCCCAAGGCGCTCGATGACTCTAATGCATCGAGACGATACCTATGGCACAGAAGACCTTTACGCATTGTGTGCGGTATGCTCCTCAATCGAGTCGAGAGCTCCCCAGCACCTCGATGGCATCCAAAGTGACCATGGTGCTCAATGGCAGTCCTGGTCCTTGACACATTCCTGACATTAACGCGTCAGATCACTGGTGCACTGGTCAAAGATGTCCCCAGGCAACCGTTATGGGCATGGCACCTAAGGTATGACAGCAAGCTTCTTGCCAAGGCTCCTGCTCACTCTCTCTCTCAAGGAGACTGCACTGCCATCACAGGCAAGCAGAAGGGGATGTTATGTCATCAAGGGCTCCTGCCCATGCAGACTAGTTCCTATGGATGTAGGGAAGATGGGCTCTCCCCCCCACAGGAACGGTGTGGTCCTTGATCTCTTCACTGTCTGAACCTCCATTGATGCCGATTGATTAGTGAAACGACATGGAACTCCTGCCCAGGTAGAACTCAGGCAAGTCCCAAGGCTCAGTGGCCTACATGGATCAACCATGGACTGCATTCAGTCAGTCCTGCCAGCACCTGACAAAGGTACAAAAACAGAACAAGGCGAGGACACAGATACTAAACTGCAGGTACAGTATTTATTTAATAAGGGATAGTTATAGACTCTTCCATGCAGCTGGCACACAGTGGAAAGAAGAAGAAAAAAGAAAAGAAAACTACCATAAGGGAAAGGAAAACCAGCTGCAGCTCTAGAAAAAAATCACCTACAAAAACTGTGAGGAGAGAGCAAAGCTGAATACTGTAACATGCATTGTTCCCGTAACACACAGCTCCGTGGAAAAAAAGACACTGAGGGACTCTGCCTACGGGGCAGGGTGATGACTACAGCTGCACAAGCTCAGTAGGGCATGTTTGAAAGTTCTAGAATCTTTGAGATCAAAGTTCCGGACCGGGGCTCCATCCGATGATGTCACCCATGTGAGGACTACCATCCTACTTGTCCTTGGAGAAATATGCTTAGTATACTCGGCTCATGGTCTCTTCAATGAAAATCAGTAAAAATTGTAAATATTTCTTCTGAAGCATATCTATCAATCTTCTCAGATTTATCATAATTTGCAGCTTTTAAGTGCTTAGAGTACTGAGAGGGGATGAAGACCAAAAACAGATACCTGACACCAAAGCACAGCATCCTGAACAGAGCAAAACATTTCTACCCATCAGTCCTTCAAAGAGTACACAAGACACTATTTCAGTGCAAGCAAAACCTAAGCTAGCTTTTACGCAGCAAAGTAATACAGTGAGGAAGAAACAGTGAGGCAGGCGAAGTGAGAGATATGAACAAATAAGGTGTGTAGCTATAGTTCTATCTGTTTTTACTCCACCTTCTCGTTCTTCACCAGAAGAGAAGTTGACACTTATAAAGTTAGAATTGTTTTTAAACTGATAATTCCTGGACAGTATTGTATCACAAACCAATTATACCATTGAGAAAACTATGTACCGAATCATTACGGCACCTGTGTAAATTAATATATCTCAGCATCCTTACTTTATGTGCCCTATTGTAAACTGTTGTGACGGATCCTTCTTAACGACGGTATAGAAAAGATTTAAAATAAATAAATAAATAAATGATCTCTTGTGCCAAGATAAACATTTAGAATATTTTGATTCCTCTGCTTGGACTGAAAAGAGGAACTTGTCAAGAAAAGTCAAAGGGTAGCCACCCTACTGGTGTCTTTTAGAAAGAGAAATATAATAATATAAGTCTGTGAACATTATTTCTTGAATTTTGAATTCCAAAGGGCTGTCACACAGATGGTTTCACTTAGTGCTACTGCAGGCTTGTAAAAGTTTATACCCCAGGACAGATTTCAAATGCCCTACTGTCTAGGAATTGTTTTTATAAAGGCAGTCCTCAACTACTTTCCTCTGCCTCTAATCCTCTCATCAGCACTCTCCTCCTCTGTTTTTCTTGCCTTTCCCTACCTCCAGCCCATTTCTTCAGTCTTTTCCCCTCTCCCCATCGTCCAAGTACCCCTTTTTCACTGCCTCCTCAACTTTATTCCTGTTCTCTTCATAGCTCCTGTATCCTTTTCCAGTGCCTCTCACTGCATTCACACCTCCTCTCAAACTTCTCCCCACCCTTCAATCCTTTTCTCTAAAACCCCTCTCAAACCTTCACTCATACCCAGAGCCGGTGCAAGGGTATTGGGCGCCCTAGATGACCCTTGTGCTACCCCCTCCGCCCGGTCGCCCCCCCTCACCTGTTTCGGCGCCGACTGTGTGCTGCTCGCGGCCCTGAGAAGCACACAGTCTCTATTTCTCTTTGACGCAAGCAGGATAGGCCCCGCTTGCGGCACCACATGGCTGCTCTTCGGCGCCCCCTACAGCTCGGCGCCCTAGCGATTGCCGAAGTTTGCCTAATGGAACCGCCAGCCCTGCTAATACCCCCAGTCCATCTAATACCTCTCACTCATATCTACCTAACTGGCAAGTTCCCACTGCCACCCCCCCCCTGCCAAATCCACAGTCAGTGTCTGAGCCCCAGCTCACCCCATCCCCAAGTTCCTGCTCTGCCCCCCACCTCTCTGAGTCCCCACTCTTCCTCTGGTATGCCCTCCCCTAAATCCTGTTCTCCCTCTGCTTCTACCCTTTAGATCTCAGAGTCCCCCCTTCATCCAGCAGTCTGGTACAAAATCCATCCCCTCCCTACTCCACTTCATTTCCCCATCCCTCACTCTCTGCACTCCAATAAGGAATTGGAGAGGAGTGGGTGGGGGATGGGAAAATGGAGACAGCGTGTAATGGTACATGGAACTGTCCTGAAGAAAGAACCATGTTAAGTAAAGTGCCACAGGGATCAATTTTGGGACTGGTTTTGTCAATATCTTTGTAAGAAGCATTGCAGAAAGGATAGAAGGTAAAGTTTGTCTATTTCTGGATGATACTAAGCTCAGAGTGGACATACCTAAAGCAGTAGAGAAAATGAAAAGGGATTTAAGAAAGCTTGAAGACTGGTTGAGGATTTGGCAGCTGGAATTCAATGCTAAGAATTGCAGCATCATGCATCTGGGGCACAGTAATCCAAAAGAGCTGTATGTGATGGACGGTGAAAGACTGATGTGCATGGACTGGGATAGGGACCTTGGGGTGATAGTGTCTGGCGATCTGAGGGCAACGAAACAAAGTGACAAGGGGATAGCTAATAACCAGTAAGAAAAAGGAGGTGGTGATACCCCTGTACAGGTCCTTGGTGAGGCCTCACCTGGAATTCAGTACTGGAGCCCATATCTCAAAAAGGATTGAGACAGGATGAAGGTGGTCCAATGAAGAGCGACCAAAATGGTACGGGGTCTGTATCAGAAGACTTATGTTGAGAGTCTGAATGAGTTACATATGTACACCCTGGAACAGAAGAGGTACAGAGGACATATGATACAGAACTTCAGATACCTGAAAGGTTTTAATGATGCACATACTTCAAACCTTTTCCGTTGGAAAGGAAACAGTAGAACTAGGGGGTCACGAAATGAAACTCCAGGGGGAACTCAGAGCCAATATCAGGAAATATTTCTTCACGGAGAGGGTGGTGAATGCTTGGAATGCCCTTCTGGAGGAGGTGGTGAAGAAGAAAACAGTCAATGAATTCAAAGGGGCATGGGATAAACACTGTGGATCCCTAAAGGCTGAAGGACAGAAATGAAGAAAAGGGTGCATGCTCATTGGTGGTTACTACCCTTAACAATATGAATGGGGATTAATACCCTTAACCAATAAGCCTTGATGCTTAAGAACATAAGAAATGCCATACTAGGTCAGACCAAGGATCCATCAAGCCCAGCATCCTGTTTCCAACAGGGGCCAATCCAAGTCACAAGTACCAGGCAAGTACCCAAACATTAAATAGATCTCAAGCTATTATTGCTTATTAATTAATAGCAGTTTATGGATTTTTCATCTAGGAACGTAACAAAACTTTTTTTAAACCGAGTTGCACTAACCACATCCTTTGGCAAGGAATTCCAGAGCCTAATTATTCATTGAGAGAAAAATAATTTTCTTCGATTTGTTTTAAATGTGATATTTGCTAACTTCATGGAGTGCCCCCTAATCTTTCTATTATCTGAGAGAGTAAATAACTGATTTACATTAACCTGTTCAAGTCCTTTCATGATTTTGTAGACCTCTATCATATCCCCCCTCAGTCATCCCTTCTCCAAACTGAACAGCCCTAACCTCTTTACTTTTCCTCATAGGGGAGCCATTCCATGCCCCTGATCATTTTGGTTACCCTTCTCTGCACTTTCTACAGTGCAACTATATCTTTTTTTGAAATGTGGCAACCAGAATTGCACACAGTATTCAAGGTGCAGTCTCAACATGGAGTAATACAGAGGCATTATGACATCCACTGTTTTATTCACCATTCCCTTCCTAATAATTCCTAATATTCTGTTTGCTTTTTTGACTGCCACAGCACACTGAGCAATTTCAATGTGTTATCCACTATGATGCCTAGATCTCTTTCCTGAGTGGTAACTCCTAAGATAGAACCTAACATTGTGTAACTACTACATGGGTTATTTTTCCTATATGAATCACCATGCACTTGTCCACATTAAATTTCATCTGCCATTTGGAAGCCCAATCTTAAAACATACAAAACTCCTGGTTATTTTGCCTTCCTTCTGACTAGCTATTTAATTCAGATAAACAAACACACTAAAGAACATACCCCAATAGTTTGCTTTTGACGAAACTGCTCTCTGCTTTGACATTGCTCTCCACTTCGACGACGTGGGGGGGGGGGGGGGGGAATTGGATTCAGAAGACAACCAACATGAACCCAACCTTTATGGTCTGTGGTACTAATATGCAGACATAAGGGAAAAAGAACAGGACTGCTTCTATGGCCAAGTTCAAAAGCAAAGCACGTCAAGCAGCATTGCCTGAATTTTCAAGATGGCTTCTCGCCCAGTAAAAATGTTGCTTTGTTAATATATAAGGCTTGGTGGTAAACTGCACGGAGTGGCAGTTACTACCCTTAACAGAAACATGAGGGTAACCTGCATGGAATGGCAGTTACTATCCTTAACAGAAACATAGAGGTAACTTGCACAGAGCGGCAGTTGCTACCATAGGAAACTTGCTGGACAGTCTAGATGGACTATTTGGTCTTTTTCTGTCATCAACACTATGTTACTATGTTATTCCATCCGACTTCAAATGCTGGGAGAAGCAAAAAGCTTTATGATAAGAATATGATTTGGATTTAGGACAGAAGCGAACTCTGAGCTTTGCATGTTTGATTTGTGAATATGAATCCAAAAGCTCAGCACCGCTTTCTATGAATCATGTACACTCAACTGTTCCTGTGTAGCAACTTGTAAATATTTTTTTCTATAAATACAAGTTACATCAGCTTTGGAACCACATTTTTGGAGCATCTGCAGTTATTCCAGAGTCTTGATTGCAATAACATCAGGTGCCGCAGAAAGGATTGGTCAATATTTTTGAATGCTTTCATTTGCAGCCTACTACATTCTCTGCTTGACTACTTTACAAAGAACTTCCCCCTGGTTACAGATAACCCAACCCACTCCCTGAAGACACTGCAAACTTTTCCATGCTCAGACAAATTTAAACAGATGCACCTTTTTTAAACCAAGGTGTTAAATTCTTCTTACAAAGATTCTCCTCGTCTTCTTGAACACTTACGGCAGAGCTTTCCAAAGTGTGTGTCGCAACACATTAGTGTGTCGCCTGCAGTGTGGAGGTGTATCGCCCGGTCCACAGGGCCGCCGGAAGCAGGGAACTATAGCCGGAAGATCGGCAGGGCTGTGGTGGAGCTTTACCTCACCACGGCCCGAAGAAAAGGGTCATGTTCACTCCTCCTCCTTCCTGCCTGTGTAGCCCCGGAAGAAAAACGTTGCCGGAGCCGCGTGGGCAGGAAGGAGGAGGAGTGTCTGCTGCGTACAGAAGAAGAGCATTAATGGGCCGCTACGGATCCCACGTCGCAGAGGCCCGAGAAGAGGAGGAAACCCGATAGGGCCGCTGTGGATTCCACGTCGCGGCGGCCTGAGAAGAGGAGGAAACCCGATAGCAGGGCCACTGCGTATCCCACGTAGTGGCCAGAGAAGATCAGGGCCGCTGCAGAGCCCATCCTTCGGCAACCCACGCAGAGGGACAGCATGTGCCAGTGAAAGCCTGTGCTTGAGCAAGAGAGCATGTGGGAGTGAGAGAGCCTGTGTGTGTGAGTGAGACAGCATATGCATGAGAGAGACAGTGTGTATGTATGTATGAGAGAGAGCGAGTGAGAGAGCCAGTGTGTGTGAGTGAGACAGCATGTGCATGAGAGAGACAGTGTGTATGTATGTATGAGAGAGCATGTGAAAGTAAGAGCTGTGGATGCGTGAAACTGCATGTGAGTGTGAGAGCGAGACAGCATGTGCATGAGAGAGACAGTATGTACGTATGTATGAGAGAGAGCATGTGAGAGTGAGAGAGAGCCTGTGAGAGTGAGACAGCATATGCGTGAGAGAGACAGTGTGTATGTATGTATGTATGAGAGAGAGTATGTGTGTGTGAGAGTGAGACAGCATGTGCATGAGAGAGACTGTGTATGTATGTATGAGAGAGAGCATGTGAGAGTGAGAGCTGTGGATGTGTTAGATTGCATATGAGTGTGAGAGCCTGTGTGTGTGAGAGTGAGACAGCATGTGCACGAGAGATACAGTGTGTATGTATGTATGAGAGAGAGCATGTGAGAGTGAGAGCTGTGAATGTGTGAGACTGCATGTGAGTGTGAGAGCCTGTGTATGTGAGAGATAGACAGCGTGTGAGAATGAGGACCTGATTGTGTGTTTGAGGGAAGAAGACAGATGGAGAGAAAAGAAATAGAAAAAAAAGACCCTGTAAAAGGAATTGGCAAAAAAACAAGAAAGGGAAGGTGGAAAAAGAAGCCTGTGACCAACCGATTAGAAAACTAAGATCAGACAGCAAAAGTAAAATAAAAATTACTTTTTAGTGATTGGCATATATAATCTTTGGGAATGTGCAAGAGTAGCACTTTCTCTATGCCGATCTCACAATGTACGAGATCAGCATGGAGGAAGTGGAAACCCGCAAATATTTATTCTGAGATAGGTTGTGTCATGAAACATTTTATTTATGTATATATTTAAGGAAACGTACATAAATTGTCGAAATACGTTTTGTTTGTTTAACCTTTAACCTCTGGTTTGCTAGTAGACTGAATTACTGTGTCATGAAATTATGTTTGTCTAAAAAGTGTGTCACCAACAGGAAAAGTTTGGAAAGCTCTGACTTACGGAAACAAGGCTAAACTTTCAAAAGCTTAGAGGATAATTTTCGAATAAGTCTGCACAGCTGCATATTCTTCTGTGTATGACCATGCAGGGATCTACAATAGTACTTTAGAACTTGTGCATATCATAAAATATGTATATGCCTACTCCCCAGCATACGTGCAAATGTCCGCTTGTGAGCAAAGATATGCAAAGCATTGAAAGCAAGTATTTCAATGCATTGAATGCACAAATGTTTCCTTCCAGTTTTAGAATCACATGCACTTATATTTTACGCATGAGAAAAAAGTAGCACTTGCTTACGTAGAACCCAATTTACACACAGTAGTCATTCTATTTTAAAACATGTGCGTAACTGAAATTACAAGTTGTCAGACTCCTCCACCAGTTCACCGAGACCCTCCTGGTTCTTCAGCCTGAACTCCTTGCGGTTCACTGAGACCTCCCACCCAGCCAATAATACACAATAAACAAGCATGATATCAATTATTAGCAAATGTAAACTTCCATAAGTTGCCAACTGAACACATGTAAGTCTCTTACACAATAGCAACTTACGTGCGTAACTGTTCGCCCTGCCACAGAACACTCCTGGACCGTGCCATTTTTTCACGCGTACATGTGCATGTGAAACCTAAAGATGTGCATACTTTCCATGTTCATAAAATAGCAATTATGGGAGTCCGAGCTACTTACACGCACATATGCTAATTTTAAGTACATAAGTGCTTTGAGAATTCACCTCTTAGTCAGGAGTTAAGGTCCTAACTTTCAGAACGTAGGAACACAACATCTGAAAGTTAGGCATCTTACCTGTTTCTGTGCATCTTCATTTAACAGACCCGTGTAGCCCCTTTTTTTGGAAAGGTACTCCGAGGGGCACATAACTCATTTATATCTTCTGGGGCTGCTCCAGCTAGCTATTCACTCCCACGCTGACTCTTAATCCCGGGGGGGGGGGGGGGGGCACTCTCGCTTATGGAAAGAAGGTCGCCAGTGTGTGTGCTGTAATTTAGGTACTTCCCATGAGGTGAGAGGCTTTAATAAATCAGACAGGACCAGGTCTGAATGTTAAATTAAAGTTTACTGATTCATAAAGTTAAATAAAGTCCATTGTCAAAAATGATGAGTGACATCTGTTGTAGATACGGTGTTCTGAGTAGGTAGGGGTCCTTATTACAGACCTCCTGGGTAGAGCTCATGGGGATATTAAATGCGCCTACTTTCCCAGCAGCTGTGCTGTGGGAATCTTAATGGAGGGCTCCCCTTTGCTTTGCAAAAATCCTAACTTTAGAGATCTTCCTTCCCCAAGGACACCCAAAACCTGCCCTGTTTCCTTGGGTGGAAATCAGGATGGGATGTCCTTCTCTTGTTTTTTTCTTCCTTTGGTTATGCTGTTCCTTAATACTCAGCTGTTATTTCGGGTGATTTCTCTTGTGGAAAAATCAGGGGACTGCAATCCCAGTGGGGAAGAGAATCCAAAATACCTCCCCAGTATTCTTAAGTTCCAAAACGACTTTTAAAATGAATCTGGATATTATCTTCTCTGCCCTCACACTCTCTCACAGCAGGATCCATCACTGGTGCTTGCCCTACCTAGTGAGCAGAGTAGGCTCACAGGTTTTTGATCGCCTGATGATAGCCCCTTGCCCCAAAGGGGTATCCAGGCTTTAAAGTCTATCTCGCTGTAAATTATAAGAAGGACCCTCTGGCAGGGAGTGCAGGGTGAGGTATCTCTTCTAAAAGAAAACTCCTTTGGGCAAGGCCGGGAGGCCCTACCAGAGTGTGGAAAAAATATATGTTGTCTCTGCAGCGGCTCTCTCTAACGGAACCCCCCGAGTGTTAAAATGGCCGGGCTAAATAGCACTGAGTCACCCAATCAGAGCCTCCAGGTGGGAGGGACTGAAGGGAATGGATGGTTCCCGTTCTAAGAGGTCGATTTTCAAAACCGCGCATGCAAGTCCATGTGCGCGTGGTTCCCGGCGCGCACACATGGATGCGCCGATTTTATAACATGCGAGCGATGGCGCGCGCATGTTATAAAATCTGATGTGCATGTGCGGGAGGACCGCGAGTGACACATGCAGGGGGGGGGGGGGAATTTTCAAATTACGCTCAGTGACGCGATCGGCCTTTTTTCCGGTTCCCTACACCTCCCTGCCTAAACGTCCTTCCTTTTCCCCTCTCCCACGCCGACCCATAACCCCTACTCAGCTACCCAAAATGTTTTTATTTCATTATTTACTGCTCCTCCAGAGCAGAAGTATTTTCCACGCGCGCTGTCCCGGCCGGCCTCCGTCCTCCCCCTCCCCGCCCGGTCTACACCCCCAACTTGCCCATTTTTCAGGACCCGGCACTTCTGCATGTAACAGGCCAGGCCTGTTCTAAAAATGCATGCGGTGTGCACAAGGCCCAGCCATGCACATAACCCCTGTTTTTTTATGCACATGGCCTTTTGGAAAATGTACTTGTGTGTTATAAAGACAGGGGTAGTGGCATTTAGTGGGCAGACCGAAAGGGTCTGTCCCACACATAGAGGGTAGTTTTCAAACAGCCTGGGTAGGGCTAAAGTCTGCGGGTGCCTGAAGTTTCAAAGCGGACCTATGTGCCTAAGTCCACTTTGAAAACGTTCAGGCTCTCCCGGTAGGCACATGGACACATGCTCAGAGCAGGTAGGACATTCTGCACGGACATTTATGTGCACGCTTTCATAAACTTATATTCATATAAGCCTTTCCTCTGTCCTGACTCTACCCGCCCCTCTCTTTGTGAGTCTGCATGAAATCGGATAGGGGTGCATTTTTACCCCCTAGTTGATATTCAAAGCACTATTTATGTGCATAAAATAGGGTTGTGTGTGTATAAAAGCATGTTGAACATCAAGCCCGTAGAGGGTAATTTTGCAAGGCATTTCCATGGGTGAAAAAAACACTTTACCCGTGGAAAAAGCTTTATATAAAATTACTTCCCCCCTCTCTGATATGTGGCTAAACTTACGTGCGTATGTCCTGAATTGTCTACGTTTACCCAGAACTGAAAATAGGCATTCCCAGGGACGGGATTAGAGTGGGATTTAGAATTACATCCATACCTTTGGATTTTCAAAAGCATGTGCATAAACTTCCTAAACATTATCTGCACATCCTTTAAGCAGGTGTAATTGTGTGGGGGTTGTTTTGGTGCAAAAATGTTCACATTTAAATTCACTTTCAAAAGTGGTATAACTTATACATCTATTTGTCTATTTTATTATGCAGGCTGTTACAAAAGTACCTCCATGTAGGCATGTTAGAGGCATGTTTTCAACTTAGACACAATTTAGAGAGAATTTTCATACATTAGGAGGTCTATATTCAGACACAGTCTGGATAGCAAAGTTAGTCAGATAAACTTATCTGGCTAGCTTTGGAGGCATATTCAGTAGTGCAGCCATATAATTGAATATAGCCGGCTATCTTACATAGGCCTGGATTTATCAAAACGCACTAAATATCGCATGCGATAGGAAAAGGAGTGTGTTTTATGGCAATAGGCTGTTTATCACAAAGTGCACTATCTTAGCGCTTCGCATAGGTTTTACCACAGACTGCGATAACTTTTTCACACTTTGCAATAAGTACCACAATTGTTGCAATTCCTACCTACAACCACTGGAAAGAGAGAGAGGGAGACAGACAGACAGACAAACAGACAGACAAACTAGTTATAAGGCCCTCATACTAGGTAGGTATTTATACCTCTATATGAGGCCCACCTAGCTACTCGAGGTGAGGTTTAGGTATTAGTATAGGGGTTAGGGGCCACTTTAACATTCAGAGTGAGACGTACGAACAGAACAGTGCATTCTTGTGAAGATTTGATGACCTTCGGAGTGAGGAAACTCACACAAAGATGAGATTTGTGCAATGTTCTCTCAACCTAGCTTGATGTTGAGTCTCTCTCTCTCTCAAATGCTATTTGCAAAAACATCGCAAAGAGCAATCAAAAAGGTGTAGTTAAAAGCTGTGTGATATGGCATTGTGAAGCCAGTCCACTTGGCCAGAAATCCTGCCCCAAACACCTCCCCTTTTCCTAATTTGTATCGCACCATGTGTTATGATGTTTTCGCATGCGTTAAAGGCATTTTTGCATGTGTTAAAGGTGCTTTACACATGCGAAAACGCAATATAGCACTTTGATAAATGACCCCCATAGGTAGCTGGCTAATTTTAGGACAGCTCTTTGACACAACCAGACTTAGCTGGCTAACAACTCCTTCCAGTTATGCCCCCAACTTATCCAGCTAAATTCTAGCTGATTAACTTATTAGCTGGCTAGAATTTAGCCAGATAAAGGCTGAATATTTCCAGGTAAGCCATTTAGATGGATAACTTTTCAATTATCCTTCTAAATGGCTTTTGAATATCGACCTCCTTATGTCTAAATTGCACATAACTGCACCAAGCATTTAGATGTCTAATTATTCATCCATTTAGCCATCCAATCTAATATTTAAAGAGAGTTTTCAATCTCTGATCATAACTGGAAATCTGCCCAATGTCTTATGTACAAAAATGTATGTGCCCAATTACCATTTAGGTACCCATTTCTCGTCTTTCAAAAATTTCACCCACCGTACTTATCATGCATTACGATAAAGTATATTGTACCTTTGGTCCTGTTACTGAATTCCCAGGTTCTCCACTAGCTCCTGGTGGCCCAACAGTACCTGGATCCCCCTGCAGAGCATAAAACCAGAAAATAAATATACTTTTATTAGTTTCCAACTCCAGGACATTGATTTTGTAGATGAATCATCATTGTGGTTTTTCATTTGTTACAGTACTTTGTCTTCCATTCTCTTGCCCTGTCACCATAAAATGTAATATTCAAAAAGAATGTCCTACTGCATTAAACAGAATCAAAGGGAGGTGACTGTCCTAATCAAAGTCAATGCACAAGAAACAGTAGGGCAGAAAACAATCTCAAATGTCCATGTATTTGCAGACTTAGAATATCTTTTAATTGTAATTCTCAGATGTATCATCAAGATATTTCCAAATTATGTGACAGAGTTACACGGTCCCCTGACACGGACCGTGTTTCGTACAGAGAACTGCATCTCACAAAGATATAAAGGTGCAAAAACAGAGAAATAGAGAAGATATATAAACATAATCTTAACACAGCTTTGCAAGTTATTTAGCTGCTGGGAGACAGTAGGATTGTGGTGCTAAAATAATAGGAAGCAAATTGCTACGCACATAAAACAACTCACAGTGATTAATACACAAGAAATGATTAAGAATCTATTAAAAAAAAAAAAAAACCTGACTCACCCAATCACTGTGTAGTTGTTTTATCTGCGTAGCAAATTGCTTCCTATTATTTTACCACCACAATCCTACTGTCTCCCAGCAGCACAAATAACTTGCAAAATTGTGGTAAGATTATGTTTATACATCTTCTCTATTTCTCTGTTTTTGCACCTTTATATCTTTGTGAGATGCAGTTCTCTGTACGAAACACGGTACATGTCAGGGACCATGTAACTCTGTCACATAATTTGGAAATATCTTGAGGATACATCTGAGAATTATGATTAAAAGATATTCTAAGTCTGCAAATACATGGACACTTGAGATTGTTTTCTGCCCTACTGTTTCTTGTCTATTACATTATACAACAACCTTTTGTAATTCTGCCTCTCATACTAGAGAAACCAAACATAATTTACAGTTTAATAGGAAGTCGTATCACCTGAATGCAACAAATCAAAGGCATACTTCTCTCATTCCTAACTTCTATCAGATACAAAATGATATTGGACTGGAAGGCTTGGTAATGCTTCAGAAAAGCTTAATAGGTTTTATTCAGCATGAAATTGCCCTAGGTTCCTTAAAGGATTTCTCTTGTCCCTCAGAATGATCATCCCGACTGAAGTGATGTTGCCTTCTCTGATACTAGAAGTGTGCCCTTCCTGAATAAACATATTTCCCCAGAAGAAAACAGCATTCTCTGTTAACATCATACGTCAGGGCTTGACACATGCCATTTCCAGATTGAACACTTCCTACTTTAATAACACTTTTTTCTACACAGGAACCTTGTGAAGAGTGTTCAGCATCTAGTCTTCACATTAAACTCTCAAGACTACTCTAACGAAACACTTCTCATAATCAAATGGGTAGTAGGTCCTTATTTATGTTAAATCATTGCCTCCCTGACCAGGATCTGTCTGCAGATACCTTTTGGATGGAGAATCGGGGATTGCAGGAAATCACAAACAAGTTTCTTGTGTTGAACCCCATTTGCTGGCTTTGAACTATCATGATGAGAATGGTCCCTGATAAAACTGGGTCAGGATAGGCCAAGGTCACTGAGCAGCCAAGTTCTATCAATGGGACCTTAGAGCCAACCCACTGTGCACTTGTGGAGAGATACAAACTATATCACACATTGTAAAGGAGTGTCCTCTCTACAAACTAGGAACTGGATTAAGGATTTTGAACTTAGCTAAGGTCATTACTTTGCTTTGTATGTACACTACGTATGCATAAATAAATAGGTAAAATCCCTCGGCTACACATCTATATTCTTGTACCTTGGGTCCGGGCAGTCCTCGCACTGATGGTCCAGGCACACCAGTTGGGCCAGAACTTCCAGGCTCACCCTAATAATAAACATGGTATTTACATTTGATTAGTCTCTTTCAAATACTTGTAAGTAAATCATACTCCAGTTATTTTTCTAAGCACTGCACATTTGTCAACTAATTACACATATACATACTTTAGGTCCTGCAGGCCCCTGTAGGCCTGGAAGGCCAGGAAAACCTCTGGATCCTCTCTCACCTTCATCACCCTAACAAAAATAAAGATATATATTATTTTCTTTATATGTCACAACAAAATGTTATGATTTCCAGTCGCTAGTGCCAAAAACTGCATAAAAGTCAGATGAACACTAAAAGTAGATATTTGCAGTTAAATAGTAAAAATAAAGTCTCCAGTAAAACCTTTTTTTCAAATTATAATAAAGAAAAATGTTTGTCAATTATACAAAATCTATTTCTTATAAAATCTGATCTTCCGTAAAATTTCTTAATCCAATTTGGAAGTGAATTTAGTATACGGTCACAAATATGTGTGGGGTTCTGGTTATGTAGTCCATTAGTTCCAACATTTTATTACTGGAAATCTCTTGGGCTAAAAATGTCATCCATCGTGCTTATTACAATATCCTATATGAATAGAGTGGGGTATGTTTAGTCCTTGAAAAAGATTATGTGGCACTTTTATTAACCTCTGTTTTCATGACTAAGGAAATCTATCCCGAATGTATGCAATTTTTTAAAAAATGTTCCCCCCAGTGCGCATTTGTTCCAGCTAATCAGGACACCTCGTTTATTCATGTGCACAATGCAGTGCATTTAATTAATAGCAAAGTCTTCCGAGCACCTTAAATGGACTCCCTTACCCATGGTTTCAGCTTGCAGCCTCTTACTAATTCTACAATCCTTAGCAGCCTACCTTGTAAATTTCTAACCTCCTGTAAATTGCTGCTTTATCCAACTGCCTACGTTATACCCCATATGATGTCTACTGCTAATTTGTAAATAATGCCCTTTTGTTAGCACTTGCTACACTGTTCTCATGTTACCTCTATCCTTTTTTCCTCCCTCCCTCTCTCTCAATTCTCTTTTCCTACTGTCCCCTTCCCCCATCCCTGTTCAGTGTATTTCTTAACAGTTTTATGTAAACCGTTATGATGTCCATTCGAATAATGGTATAAAAAAGTTACTAAATAAATATTAAACAGAACCCTAAATAGAAGGTGATATGCAAACAAGTATGTGAAATACAAATTCTGAAGAATACCACAATAAAAACGCATCTCCTTTCTCCAAACAAAGGAATTCAGTAAAATGCTGGTATTCTACATAAAACTCATGTTTGCCAGTTCATGAAGATGAGAAAAACTGAAGCATGAACACATGCGAGCAGGTGTTGTTCAAGCACCACATTGCATTGGCTCAATAGCAGTTTCATCCTGACCTGCTGCTGATTTTGAATTACGCTAAATCCATAACAATTGGTTTGTTTTGTTAGATGAACAAGGAATCAGTTTATGAATACCAACCTATTTGATCCATGGAAGATTAAACTCACTGTGGAGGGCAATTTGCATTAAACTGCTTTATGGCAAGGTCCTCTTATACCTGCGTACCTTGTAGTGAAACTTCAAAAAACCTATGTGGATAGCTTCCCTTTGAAAATGTTCTATATGATACATGGGTACAAAAGTCCCAGCATACATTGCCACTGCTATTTCAGGAAGATGAATTAGGTGGGGGAGACCAGGTACGTATAAGTTGAAAATTCCATTACATGCATAGTTTTATCCCCCGACACTTACTTTAAAACTGATTAAATATGGACTATAATTAGCTGCTTTGCAGAGTGCAATTTTCATCCCAGGAGATCTAGCCAGCTAACTGAACATTTCCCTCCCCACATTGACTGAAGAAATTCCATGTGACAGAGTTTAAAAAGTACCACTGTGCTATACTCTTTTTGTGCTCACACGGTTGCACGGTTATTCATACTTTACCTTGAGACCAGTTTCTCCTTTCCCAGGAGGTCCCTCTGGGCCTTGTATACCTTGAGGTCCTTGTTCGCCCTGTGTCAGAAAAACAGGACTCATTCATTTTCAGTTCTACTGCATTGTGAATTACCAATTATAGTTAATTATCTACTAAATAAAGAATTGTTAGGAAAAATATATCATTCATTGTCAAGATAACATCAAGCAACTTACATGTACTGAACTGCTAGACAAGAGTACATCCTAACAGAAGGTAACTTGAGGTCTCTTGGTTTTAGCACAAGCACAATTTTGGTACTACTGTACTTTTTTTGCTTAACTTCATCACAGATTATAGAATTACCTACCACTTATTTGCTGACCTTTGTTTTTATTTTGTTGTATGAAATCATAAGTCACAATGGTATTTTAGAAATACACACAAAGCCTAACTTTCAAACCTATCTGCGGTGCAGCATTAACGTGCGTGAGTGGACACGCAGAGATCAATGCTAGTATTTTATTAACTGTGTGCTGGTTGTACCTGGGCTCTGAACATCTGGAGGGTAAAGGTTACAAATCTTTTAAACAAATAGAATAAATACAAAATAAATATCATGCATTTTTACTCCAAAAGTACGCGCTTGTTTTAGTATGCGCAAATATTTCCAATACAAGAAAACACATACTTTCTTTACATATTTTATAAACAAACGTGCATATAATTAAAGGTATGTAAAAAAAAATATATGCGTGCAATAACCCCAGTTTATACATGGAGGCTATTTTATAAAGTATGTGTGAAAACCATTTTAAAAATACTTGCACGTGTCTTTTAAATCACCAGTTCACCAAGTCAGTCTATGGTTCACCTAGATCCTCTAACACTTCACTCTGAACCTCCACCAGTTCAACCAGATCTCCCACCCAAACACTGCTGCCAAAAGAAAAGTCCAATTTCACTTGCACGAGTTTAATTAGCAAGTGTGAAAGTGTACGAATAAGTTTGGTAATGTATGTGTGTGTATCTCTTACAAAATAACAATTACTGCCCTTACTTCTGAAGCCCGCCCTGGAATGTCCCTAGACCACTGTTCAGTTACTGGAGGGCTGGTAAAATATACGAGTAAAATGGAAAATATGCACATAGTCTCGACATTTATAAAATAGCATAGACTCATATGTATGCTATTTTTAAGCATGAAACCCCTTTGAAAATGTACTCCTTTAATTGAAAACAAGTACAATAAAATAAAAACACAGTGATGCTCTAGCTGTTGGCAAAGAACCTCATGTTCCACTGCATCACAACATATCCTACTTGATCTCCAGACGTTACTTCCACCTCACATGTCATCCTTACTACTGCGCTCTTCATATGTCCCAAGTATGCTTGAATTCTGTTAGAGTATATTTATTTATTTGAGCATTTTTATATTCTGAGTTGCGTTGGGAACATCACCTCGGTTTACAGGTAACATAATGCAGCAATAAGTTTTAAAAAAAGCACAGAAGAACACCGCAGACTAACTATGTAAAAAGGGCATATATTACACGCCTGGGAGGATGAAGAATAGTATTATACATTCATACGTGGGTTGCTATGGCCTGAAGGAGGTATGTAAAGAAAGAGGACATTGTCCGGAACGATAATCATGTTCAAGAAAATTCACTGTGAGCTGAGAGAGGAATGTACAGTCTGAAAGGATTACAGTAAGGGTTTTCAAGATTATATATTAACTGAGTAATTACAAAGGGGTATTTACAGATGAAGGAGTGGTGGATAAAAAAAGGGGGGGGGGTATTGGATGAGCTGGTTCAGGTGTATGCCTGTTTAAAAAGCCAGGTCTTGAGGTTCTGTTTGAATTTCTTTGGGCAAGAAATTCAAACAGAACCTCAAGACCTACTGCTAGGCTATTCTTGGCATCAACTGGGAATAAAGAAATATTTCCTTACTTTCTTCTGAGCTTCCTTTCTTTCAACTTCATAGCATGACCCTTGCCCCTGAGCTTTTTCTGTGGAAAATACACAGCAGCTTGCAATACAATGGTAGATAAAGACCATAAGGCCTACCTAGTTGCCCATTTTCCCTTCCTGCT
Organism: Rhinatrema bivittatum; assembly: GCF_901001135.1. Lineage (NCBI taxonomy): Eukaryota > Metazoa > Chordata > Amphibia > Gymnophiona > Rhinatrematidae > Rhinatrema > Rhinatrema bivittatum. Next base: position 181,430,294 of record NC_042616.1, read on the forward strand.
GCAATACTGCAGAACTATCTTATTATACTTTTATTGTGGCCTACTATATATTTGAATGCTTTTGTCACATTATTCATATTGAATATATGAAAGGAAAAACTGAGATCAAGTAGGTTGTACAAAATTGTAACAGGAAGTGGTATGGGTCAGATTAGTTGAGCTTTACAATCCTCTTCTGCCATCATATCCTACTGTGGCAAGATCCCTAAATTAGGCCCTTGTTTTTCTAAAATCTGAAGAATATTATAGCTTAAGACCCCTATATTTGATAATGATTATGTAGAGCCCTCCGATGGTGCTCTACTAGTGCAGGGTTAAACTAATTATTTTGTGGGAGGAAATAATCTAGTAGTATGGGAGTATGGTTTCCCCCATATGGAAGAGAGCAATTGGTGAATTCTTCTGGTTTAAAAAAAAAAAAAAAAAGTCATACCACCATTTTCTAGTGTGGATTTTCTGTTTCATAGCTGTCCCCTGATTTTTTTGTTTGCTTAAGTAGTATTGCCTCCATGGAGATTTATTTTGGATATGGGAGATTCTTTCTACTCTTCCCTATCCCTTTTGTTATTTTGATGCTGATTTATTTAAGTTCTGAGTACCCATTAACTAGAGACTCAGCCAATTTCTATTTTCTGCTCTGACTTTAATGGGAGAGGTTTCCTTCATTGAAGAGGAGCCCGAGGTCATTGGGAAAGAAGGAAGGAGTCATCATAAACCCAGTTTCATTTGTATTTATTGGAGATCTTGGGAGAGGAGTACCATTCAGGTACTATGGGAAGATTAAGGAAAATAAGAAATCTACTGAAGAGGTAGGGGATAATTGACTGTGTTTTTGAAGACAGATCTAAAACTGGATTTCATGTACATTGGGAGGGAAGCTTTAAACTTACCCTATGCCAGTGGTTCCCAACCTGGGGTGCATGGACCCCCAGAGATCCGCGAGACCATCCCAAGGTGTCCTCTAGAAGGGATGCAAGAACATTTAGCTGGGGAGAAAATGAGTGGACTGCTGCTACCTGTGATTAGTTGAGCTATTACTACACGTAAGGAGAGTGAGAGTGGGGCCCATTATGACCCCGCAAATGTTACCTGACATTGCTGCAAAAGAAGAGGAGGAGGAGGAGAAGGAGGGCCAGAGAGGGGCTGTTCACATCTATTTGAAGCCTCGAAATACACTCTGCATGTTTAACAGAGGTTGGGGAACAGAGAGATCGATTGCAACCCTAGAGAATCATAAACCCTACTGCTGCACTTTGTGACGATGTGGGGCTGTCAGAACCTTTGCAGCCTCTGCTGCACACTAAGAAGAAAGCTGGGTTATCACAGTAGTGAGAAACATTTCCCACTACTGCCACGTGCTGTGCCACTGGCCTGAGAGAGGAGAGGAAGAGCAGCACCAGACAAGTGAATACAATGGCTCAAAGTAAGAAAGGAGGAAGTGGAACTGGGTTGACAGTATAAGGGGAAAGATAGAGTGGAGAAAGAATGAGGTAGGAATGAAGGAAGAAATGAAGGATAAAGAGGTAGACAGGAGTGAGAGTGGATGGCAGCCTATCAGGGGACAGAAGGAGAGGACCCCCAGGAATCATGCTGGACAGAGGTAGAAAGGGAGAGACAGAGGATCACCATGGTCCTGGAGGGAAGAAGGGAAAGATGACCGCCAGGAATCAAGGAGAAGGGAGGACGAGACAACAGCCAGGTGTGGATATGACACTAAATACAAAAGTCTTTTAGGAGGACCACAGACAGACACGGAGATCTCATTAGCTTTCTTCCCTTTGAAAAGCAGGCTACTGTTATGCTTTTTCTAAAATCTTAATTATTTTGTGACTTTCATTTTCTCTATGTGGTTTTAAGAATCATAAAAGAAAATAATAAAGTATAAAAGAAAAGCAGGCTAAAAGAGGGTCACTTTTCATGATCGGTATGTTTCAAAACTTTTTATGTGGGTAAACATCTGTTTACCTATGTAAAAAGTCCCTTTTCAATATTACTGTTCCTGCCTCTGAGGATAAAAGTAGTTACAGACTTCAATCTGTTTGCGGAAAATGAGCAGGGCTAGATGTGGGGAAGGGAAAGTAGATGCAAGGATTTTATTTTGAAATCTTTATGCACACTTTCAGGCATGTCCTTTGCACCTGCTTCAAAAGCAGATGAAAAGTATGCAGGCTTTCCCCCACCAGCCTGAGTTTTCAAAAGGAAACTCCATGGGCAGATTTTCCCTTTGAACATTAGATTGCAGGTCTGCGGGTACCAGTGCTGACTCTGTCAGACCATAACAAGCTGCCAACCTTGGAAATGTTTTGAACGTGCTACCTTTTCCTCATTGGAGCTGGAATGGCTTCAACCTTCAATTATGAGAGCAATTTTTTTTAAAGAGTTTTGCAAATTGCCTCCTCCCTATATATTCAGTTTAGATCAACGTTGCATGCATTATGAATGATTCTGGAGTGCATCTCATTATTTCTTTTGATATGGCATGCAAAAATTAAAGGGAAGTGTATGAGGGTCCGTGAAATCTTTTGAAGCTGAAAAGGGGGTCCATATTCCCTAAAAAGCTGGGATCCCCTGTCCTATGCCATTGGGATGGGAGAAACATCAGATTAAAGACTGAATCAACTGGCTGTACCATCTTGAACATTTAACCATTTTTAAGAAGTCACAAATTTATTTAGATGCACTTGTAACATTGATATGTGGCTCAAACTTCTATAAAGAATACTTTCATCACTTCATAACATCTCAATAAAAATAATGTTGGAAATCAAATCAGCCAGTGTTCTTTTTACTGTTTAATTATTAACACTCATCAGTGCTGTTATCATCACTGCTGTATACTAGAACTCTGAACTAGGACTTAAGTGTTTGCAACGCATAGAATCTTGAAAGTTATCTTTCCCCCTACTCAGAAAATCCTGAACATTAATTTACTATCAAGAGAAGTGTACTCCCTAAAACTGTGTGTGACAGGCTTTGCCAGTGTTATGAATCTGAACGTGGACCCCTGTTCCGAGGTAGAGTCAGTGCTACCAAAAAGGAAGTCAACCATCTTCGGTCTCTACCGTCGGATGGTAAGGCCTGCTGAAGATGTACCGATGAAGGCTTCACCCTGGAAGCACGTGATCCCCCCAGGAGGAGCCCCATAGGGACACGGCCGCTGGGACTTAGGAGACGCCCTGAAGAGTGACGATGGTCTGGATGAGGGCGCCTCCTGCAGGTCATGGATTCCAGACGGCTGGCGCCTCCAGCAGTCGAGTTAGTCCGGGAGTCTACGTCGAAGGATAGTCCCAATCCAGTCCAAGGGTCGAAGTCCAGCGAGAGGTCGAGAGCCGGTCCAGACAGGAGAATGGTCCGAAGCCAATCCGGGAGCAAAGAAGGAGAAGGGTCCAGAGCCAGTCCAAGTCAACAACCAGAAGAACACCACCACCGGTCCAAGGGTCAGGAGCCAAAGAGCCAGTCCAACGAGGAGAAGAGAAGTGGGACGGAGAGCGAATCCGGAACACAGCCACAGGAACCAAGCACAGAGCCTCAATACCAAGGTAAGGTCTAAGTGTTTAGACCTTGCCTTAAATACAGGAACCAGGAGGTGGAGTCCCAGGAGGAGCCATGATAATTTTTTGTCATGGCTCCTTTAAATATTTTCTTCAGCTGCACGCGCGGCTCTTAGCAGGGCCAGAGGGGGAGGAGCCAGCCTGGCCGAGAGGAACCATGCAGCCGGGCTTGGTAGCGGCCGCAGCCCCGAGGAAGCAGAAAGAAGGCTGCCTGCCACCGCAGGAGCCTTCTATAAGCCCGATGCTTCAGGTGAGCAGTTACTGCCGCGGCCGTCGGCCTGACCCGAGTTGCGACCCGTCGCGGCCGGCAGCCATGAGACCCGGCCGCGGGGCACCACGACCGGCGTTTCTAACAGCCAGTCATTAACATTTTGCTCCCAAGTATTTTCCAGCAATGGATAGTGGGAGTGTCACAGCACCAACCCTATGGAATTTGTTTCCAATAGAAATCAGACACTGTGATTCGCTCACACAATTCAGAAAATACAGTAAGACCTTTTTATTAAATTTAACTTATGGTTAAGTTTGTTTTCATCATTTAACTCTTGTGTATATTCATTGTTTTAACCTATTATTTCTTTTTTTTTTTTTTGCACCAATTGTAACATATTTTAATTTTGTTTTCATTTTAATTGTATGTTGTTTTATTTCTTGTTTTCTGTTTTAAATTGTGTATGTTATTTTGTTCACCACAAAGGCCCTTTTAAGTGTTAGGCGATTTATACATTTAAATAAATGTAAATGGAGAGATTTTTGATAGTCAGAATTCCTCCCTTTGCCATAACCCCAGCTTTTGGGGGAGGGCTTGTGTGGGACATATAATTCCCCATGAGCATGCTCAGTCTTTAGTGGGTTGGAGAGTAGAGAGTAGGAAGGCGAGTGATAAAAGGAGAGGACTCTGGAGAAGCTAAAAATCATCCCTGGATCTTAATCAAGAGGATTTTGATCAACAGGATTTTTTTGGATTCTTGAGTACAGAGAAGATTTTTGGATAGAGACTGGTTCAGTCTGGTGGGAAGGGTTCCTCTCCCCCCCCACCCCTCCTCCCCAAGATCCTGAAAGTCTGAGACTAGAGAGATCTTTTTGCCTGAGCACAAGAAGAAGAAGGGTGAGAAGAAGTTGTTGGACTCGTACTAGAAATAAAGAGAGACCTGAATTTTCTGACGTTTTGGATTACAGTTTAAGTGTTTTTGTTCCAGTCATATTTTCTAATATTTTTGGACTTGGGGATAAATTTTCCAATTCAAACCAGTGCATGCTGGAACTACACTCCCGTTATTTTACCCTCACTGGAGGAGGGAGGAGCGGGGGAAAAGAGAAGAAGGGGCAGAAGGGAAAGGAGGAGGTGGAGGAGAAAGGGCCCCCCCCCTCCCAACAAAAATGATAACCAGGTCTTTCTTCTCAGCTCCCTCCTCTTTCTTCCTGCCCCTACCCCCTCTTCTCCTTCAGCCCCTCCTCTTGCCCCCTAACCCCACACCTGCTTGCTTTGATCCCCTGCTCCATCCATCTATCCATCTTCCCACTAACCTTGCTCTCTCCTTTTGCCCCCATAAAGTCTTCACTCCCTCCTCCCCCCCAACAATCTCCCTACCTACATCCTTCTCTCCCAGTCTCCTCCCCCCACCCCTCCCCCCCAAATGCAGCCATGATGCCATGGCCCATCATCACCCAGCCTTCGGTTCACTTCCCACCTGAGCCCTCCTGAAGAATCACAGCCTTGCAAGACTTCAGTCCCTCTTCCTGCTCTGTGGCCGTCAGTGCTTGATGATGTCATTCATGCACCAGCAGCCGCAGAGCAGGAAGATGGACTGAGGCACCTCAAGGTCCACACTGGGTGTATGACCGGGGTAGCGGCAGCAGCCGCAGGACATCATGTACGCCAGGTCAAAGGCTTCACCGATGGCAACAGGCACTGCGACTGCATGGCCCATGAGGCCCCCTGCTTTCAACACCTATGAAATTATGGAGAAAATTGGTTGTAAGAATCTGGGAATTTATGGATGAAAATCAGTTTAAACTGAATATGAAGGTTCTTACATATAACACTGGTAGGAGGAATCAGGAGTTCCTTCAGGTGGAGGGAATTCCAAATTTATATTCTTTTGGGGGCGGGGTAAGAGTGTGTGAAGGGTTGAGCATAAAAACACAAGATGTGCCATGCTGGGTCATACCAAAGGTCCATCAAGCCCAGTAACCTTTCTCCAATAATGGCCAATACAGGTCAGAAGTATCCAGTAGAATCCCAAAGAGTAGATTCTTTCTTTGTTGCTCACTCCCAGGGATAAGCAGCAGATTTCTCAAGGCTACCTGGCTAGTAATAGTTTCCTTTAGAAACTTGTCCAAACCTCTTTTAAACCCAGCAATAATAGATACTTTCATCACATTGTCTGGCAACAAATTTCATGGCTTGTGTGTTGAGTTAAAAATATTTTCTCCAGTTTGTTTATAATCCTCTACATGTTAGTTTCATGGAATATCCCCTTATCTTAGCACTGTTTGAGAGGGTAGGTAACCATTCCCTATTTACTTGTTCCATCCCACTCATGATTTTATAGATCTCTGACCGATATATCCCCTTCTCCATTGCCTATTCTCCAAGCCATAATCTGTTTAACCTTTCTTCAGAGGGGAATTGCTCCTTGTCCTTTATCATTTTTGTGCCATTGCACCATGGATCAACACAGAGGCATTATGGTATTCTCCACTTTATTTTCTATTCCTTTCTGAATAATTCTTAGCATCCTATTTTATATTGTGACCACCACCACACACTGAGCTGAGGATAAGACAAGGTGGGGGCAATAACCTCCACAGAAGCCTCTCTGCTCTCTGGCAATTCATCTTAGGTTATATGTTGTTTTTTTTCTGGTTAATATTTGCTTTAGAAGTGTTCCTGATGGGAATCAGCTGTCTTTTCTGAGCTGATTCTCAAGAGAGGGTAAAGAGACTAAAAGATAAATGAGTTGGGAAGATTTATGTACTCCCTGTAGGCCTTGCCTTGAATCCAGTCTTATAGAAACAAAGCTACATTATGTTGTTCTATTTTTATAGCCACTTTCTCCCTCTTCCTTCTAAAGAATTTTAAGTTCCTTAAGTCTTTCCATACATAGTTTGTCTTATAGCTCCCTGCACCATTTTGTAGCCATCCCCTAAACTGCTTCCATCCCAGAGCACACTGATTACTTTTATCTCACTTCAGAAGTACTTAATAAACATTTGGGGATTTGGTTCTATATGCCAACAGTTCAGCCATTTCACGATATATATATGGATTTTATGTATTATATGAAAACCTTGTTTGGTTGGTTGGTCGATCATTTAAACTGTCATAGCTGTCTGTGGCCACCGCTTGGTGTCTAGAAGAGTGAAAGTGCACTGTACAAAGACAATATGCCCTGCAGTGTCTCACACATATACACACACACTTTCACAAAGGCAGTCACACACATGCACACAGGCATACACCTACACACATCCTGCATAAACACACAGGCAGGCGCACACACAAATGTACGCAGGCACGTACACAGATAAGCAGGCACTCACATGCACACAGACCTCCATAAAACAAACACACAGGCAGACACACACATACACAATGCATCCCACACAGAAACACAGAGGCAGAGACACCCATGCACATACACAGGCACACAAATACAGGAAGACATACAGGCACACGCAAAGGCTGTTACTGCCAGACAACCCGAGCAATGCCGGGTAATGTTCATTTAATATACACTCTGTCACAGGCACCACCCATATGCATACAGGTTATTATAGGACCAGAGTACCTGAGAAATGCTCTTTCACTAGTAGAATATAAATGATAAAGTTCACATTTCTTGTCCAGCAGGACTCGCACCTCAGAAGGAGGGAAGACAGCTCTCATTGCTCTGATTACTTCCGCCAGCCAAAGCAACAGGGCTGGGTGTAATTCTCAGAAAACCTTCCCTCCGGCCCCCTCTGATTGAGAAGGGCATTTGTGCCATGTGGCCATGCTGTCTCGGCTGGGGGTGTAGAAAAAAAATAAAAATGGGGAGGCAAGGGGAAACAAATCAGAAAACGTAAAAAGGTATGTATCTGTGAAAAGCCTGAGCAAAAGATCAGATTTATTTATGTATTTATTTATTTATTTATTTATTTAAGATTTTTCTATACCGGCATTCATGATACAATCACATCCTGCCGGTTTACATAGAACAGGGGTGTACAATGAACAACAGAGTAACCTGTGGAAGTGAGCAGTTACAAATAACAAGGGAATTAAAACTGGGAGAAGAAAAAAAGGAGAGGATAACATTAGATAAAGATATTTACAATATCTATAATATAAGCTATAGATATTTACATGGAGAAGGCGGTAGGACTGGTTGGATACTGGTTTGTAAGATCCCTTACAAACTCTCAGTAGCTCAATGATGAAGAGCACACAGAGGCTTTCCCCTCAGCCTGAAAAACAGAAACATCTGCAAAGGTCATAAACCATTTTTGGAGAGAGTTCAAAGACAGGGCACCCTGTGTTTGATCAGAACTGCCCCTGCTTCCCTTTCTCAGCCCCTTTCAGCTTTCGGAAGGTCTATTGCCTGTGTCTGGTATCGTAGAAGAGAACAGAGGCAGATAATGCTAAAAACGCAAACTTTTTTCCAATCAAGGGTGCTGTCAAAATCAGTTTAATCATGCTTAACTTTACAGCGAATATTAATTTTAAACATGGTATAAAAAAGTGAACATGATTTACAAGGAAAAGTATGAATTATTTTATTGTTGTGTACACACAAGATATAATCTACATTTGTACATTCAGCACGCTGAAATCGCGGGGGGGATAGCTTTCAAACAATTGTGCACGGTGGCATATACGCGTGTATGTGACCACGCATTATTTGCTATAGTATTTTATAATATGCATGTATGACAGGCGTGCATTGAATAAAATAGGATTAATTCTACCACACAACATAGGCGTGTATGTAGGCTTACGCGCGAATACATTGTAATGCATTAAAACCATGTACCGATGGTCGGCCCCTGTGACATAGTGAGGGCAAAGGCGATCGGCGCCATTTTGAGTACTAGCATCGGACGACCGGCATGCAGGAGGTCGCTCCCAGACCCCCACTGGACTTTTGGCAAGTCTTGTGGGGGTCAGGAGGCCCCCCCAAGCTGGCCAAAAGTCCCTGGGGGTCCAACGGGGGTCCCGGAGCGACCTCCTGCACTCCGATGCCAGAACTCAAAATGGCGCCGATAGCCTTTGCCCATACTATGTCACAGGGGCTACTGGTGCCATTGGTCAGCTCCTGTCACATGGTAGGAGCACAAGATGGCGCCGATGGCCATGTGACAGGGGCTGACCAATGGCACCGGTAGCCCCTGTGACAAAGGCTATCGGCGCTATGATGAAACCGGCACCGAGGATGTGAATGCAGGGGATGGCTCCCGGACCCCCTGCTGGACCACCAGGGAGTTTTGGTAAGTCTTGGGGGGTTCAGGAGGGTGGGGGGGTTTGTTTAAATTTTTATTTAGATGGCCGTATAATTCGGCGAAGATTCGTGTATTCGTGGGGAATCGCGATACGTTTCGCTTCCCCACGAATACTACGAATAGTGCAATATACGTTGCGGATCGCCAATACAGCGAAAACGAAAGCACACCCCTAGAGCACATGTGTGCAGTTTAGGGTTCCCAGGTCTGCATAAACTCATACCTAATGCTGGTAGGAATGTGTTTATACTGTCCATGCACACATGTAGTAAGTCCTTCTGCCACTACATACAGCAGTTGCATGTCTTCATACCAATCTTTGATTTGCCCCTAGGGAACAGTGTTTGAGTGTGCCTTCAGCATACAGATATATACATGCTATGTGTTAAAACATTAACATGACACATGCATGCATGCATTCTTACAATCAATTAAGCCAATGCAAAACACCGTTCCCTGTGTAGAAAACCATACAATATTGTACTACATTGATTGGCATTAGTAGTTACTTAATCTGTGCATGCCATTTGTGCCAAACTTCCTACCAACATTGCCTGTAACAATGTACACACCTGCAACCCTTTCACCACACAGGACATGCCTTCTTAACATAAACAAAACACACCACTTTGATGGTTTACACTGTCAAGTATGTGATGTATGTAACATATGGGGTTACATACCTTTGCACTCCTGCCTGGAGTAAGTGGAGTGAAAAAATCATGCTGGGCTATGAACACTGTACATTCAACCATTATACCACACGGGCTATACATACACAGTAAACCACGTGTAGCTTTGTAAGGTGCAGGCCTTGGGACAAAAAGGGCCATGGAAGTAAAAGTCATGTAACCAAAAAGTAACCAAACACAACCAGACCCAAGAGTAAAGTACCACATTAAGGGTGTGGTTATTGACCTCAGCAGATCTTCACAAACAGCAAACACTGAGCTTTTCTTGTAATGGCAGAGCCATTGGGGTCTCCCTTGCTCCCTAAATGCACAAATTTATGTGTGAATGCATTGCAACATGCAAGCTAATGTTCACATCCAACAATTACCCATACCTACCATACACAGTCAAACCACACAATGAAACAACATCACCAAAAAGTTACGTTTTTCAAACAGTGAGCAGTTTATTAAGAAACACGTGTAGTGCACTGCTTGAAATTATGCCATTTGCTTTCTTGATCACATTCTGCAAAGACAAGATAGGTCATAGCACAGAACAATGTACATTTAAATGCACCACACATTCTGTGTTAACCTGAACAGTAATATATGCAAACACCATCTTGACATGTACAGGTATTGCATGTGATCCTTAATGCAGAATGATGATTACAACCTATTACATTGAGGGATATTTACTAAGCATTTTTGCCATGTAAATCAACCTGAAAAAATTCTTCAGTAAATAGGCCCCCGAAAGAGGAAGTGGCACCCCTAATACTATAGCATAGTTGTGAACTCACAGCAACATAAATCACACACATTTGTGTACATGTTAATACCGCAGAAAGTGCATGTTACAAGAGTGCACTCAAAGAGGACAACCAAAAGGCCAGGACATCAAAATGACAGTCAAGGCCCCACACAGCGCACGTTCAAAGAGTGCAGGCAAAGAGGACAAGCTAAAGGCCAGCACAGCCACGTGACAGTCAAGGCCCCACACGCTGCATGATCAAAAAGTGCACTCTAAGAACAGAGCCAATGGCCCCGGCCAGCACAGCTCAGCATGTCGTCAGCAGGATCAACAGCAAACAGTAAAACATGTAAGCAGCAGGAGAACAAGCAAATGATGCAGCATGTAAGGAGCAGGAGAATGAGGAAGCTGTTCACCATGTATGCAGCTGGAGTCAGAAAGCAGACAGCGCCATCAGCATCGCAGGAGCAGCTTGGAGGCAGGAGATGATACCCCGCCGCATGGAGCCAGCACTTGCAGGAGATGAGAAGAGATGACAGGATCCCGCCGCATGGAGCCAGCACTTGCAGGAGATGAGAAGAGATGACAGGATCCCGCCGCATGGAGCCAGCACTTGCAGGAGATGAGAAGAGATGACAGGATCCCGCCGCATGGAGCCAGCACTTGCAGGAGATGAGAAGAGATGACACCCCGCAGCATGGAGTGAGACAGTTTCTTCCATCTAGACAGCACAGCAACTCTGTGAAGGGCACATGGCCTTTCCTTGAAAACACAGGCCTTTCCTCTTCTATGCCCCTTTCCACCTGGGGGGGGGGGGGCATTTTTTTGCTTGGCCGACCCCTCCACCGTTGCGATTCTGCTGGACTGCGGCCGGGTGTCAATCCCATGGATGTGGCTGATGATTCTGATGGGAGTTTTGGCATTCGCTGCAGGATTTGGGTCATAACATTAGCGAGATTACTAATAGCTGCAGCGATAGTGTTAGCGCTTTGGCTGCTGGCTGCCATGGTTGGCTGAGGCTCCATATTTCAGCCCACAAGAGCCGAACATTGGCTGATGTGGCGGTTTGGGGGCTGCTGGCGGAGGTCCAGATGGAGCCGGTGTGGGGGCTGCTGGCAGGAGCCCTGCTGGAGGTGGTGTGGGTGCTGGCGATGGTTGACGCAAGGGTGCAGCTATTGTTGATAGTGGTGATGAAGGACTGAGAGGCTCCAGTGATGGCATAGCTGGGCTTGTCTCAGATTCGCGTGGGGTGCTGGTTGGGAGCTGCTTCTGGGAATGTTGCCAGTCTATGAAAGTTTGAAGATCCAGGTCTATATTTAGGGAACTTCGTGATGATGGAGAGTGCATAATAAGCATGCCCTGGGATTCCTATGCCTCCTGCTGCTCCTCCTCCAGCTCAGCTTGTGTCTCGGCATCCATCAGTAAAGGCCTCTGCAGGAAGGGGATTGGGCAGTGGTCTCTGGAGCATCCCGGCCCGGCCCTGGACGTTCCTGGTTGGGACCAGTACTTTCCTGCTTGAGAGCTGTGGAAATAGAGAAGGGACAAAAAAAGTACATATGCTACCACTTGAAATTTTATTTTTTTTTTTTTGCCATCAGAGGTGCACTTTGTTTTCTTACAGGGCCTCACATTCAGTAAAGCCATTTTTCCCATTCTGTGTGTATGGGAAAAAGGTTTCATGATTGAAGGCTAAAGTTAGCTTCTAATGGCAATGTCTGAGGTTTTTTTTACTAAACAGTTTTTGCCATTGTTCTGTAATGGGAAAAACACATAGTAAAAGACCCCCTATGTGTACACTTGTTGCTGTCTGCCCATTTATAGCTGATTGAACTTACCAGCAGCAGCTCGCGTGGTGTCTAGTCGCGGATCCAAGCCCTTGAAGACGTCCGGTCCCGGCCTTTATCAGTCGCTGCTCCATTTCGGTGACGACTATTCGACAGGGGGCTCCTCCTCCAGTCTGCCGCATGTACTTGGACCGCTCTGCTACTTTTGCCTTCAGCTGGGCCTTGATGTCTCTGTACCAGTGCATATCCTGCTCCCCACTTCTCTGAGTGTCGCTGTGCTGGGTGATGGCCTGGGCAATGCTCCTCCAAATTTGTCCTTTAGCTGCTTTTGAGGGCTTCACTGTTCTGTCACCAAACAGACAGGGGGCGTAGTTCTGCAGGACCCCAGCAATCAGAAGCTCGTTCTCTGCCCCACTGAACCTGATTCATGCAGTCTCTGCTGTACAGCCGGCTGACTGGCTGAAGGGGGTGCCACTTCCTGTCCCAGAGAGGTGTCCTCCCTGCCCTCACTCTCCATCCCGCTGTCCTCTCCCCTCCCTTCCTCCCTCCCACCTTCCCCCGTTTGCCCTCTCTGTCTAACCCTATGTACTCCTCCCACCAGTCTTTCCTGCCTAACTCCTACCCCCACCCCACCCTCCTATCCCTTCCCTCCTGCCTGTCTCTACTTCTCCCCCTGTTCCTACTCCTACTCCTACTGCCACTCCTGCCTCCTCTGCCCTCTCCCTCTGTCTCCTCCTCCCCCTGCTATCCGCACCCCTTTTCTCTCTTCTCTTCCCAGGCCTTTCACCCTCCATTCTCTCCTCCTCAGACACACTCCTCCGCTCCTGACACTCCTGCTCACATTCCTCACCCATTCCTGACACTCCTCCTCCGCTCCTCACACCTCCTCTGCTCCTCACACTCTTCCTCCACTCCTCACACTCCTCCTCCACTCCGCAGAAAATGACAGATAGGACTTACAGTTTCTGTCACTCCAACAAATATCACAAAAGACCAAGGTAAAGGGAAACAAATGAGAACAAGTAACAGCACAACTCAGTCAGAAATCGCAAAAAAATACCTCCAAACTCCTCTAGACTGCTAACCTCCTCTCTCTCATTACAACACCTGACGCACCCTCAAAGAAGGAGGGACAGGAAATGACTATTTATAGTTTGCAGAAAATATTGCGTCGCGCGATAACATACCGCGGTACGAGATGATGTAACACCCGCCGCGAAAGACGTACCGCAGCGTGCGTTAATTGCTTCTGCGATACCGAAAAACACCGATTTGCATACACACCCCCATTTTTCTTATCGCACGCGTTAGGCATGCGATACTACAGCATTTTGATGAATCTGGGAGCAGGTTAGGTGTTTTGTCACTCTGCTACCAACACAGTGGATCCCAGGTGTTCAGGTGGCATTGTAAGAGAAAGGCTCAATGAATTTGAAAACAAGTAGCTTAGCAGTAGAACTTTTAATCAACAAAGGTTGAATTCTAGTACTTTCTATATACATGTCTGAAATATTGCACAATACACAGAATGTACACCTTCTGTTTGTAGGGAATCTAACTATCCGTATTCCAACTATAGCTCCCTTGAATGCACTTCGTTTCCTGTGCTTAGCATGCTTACCTCCTAACATGAAACTTAAAAAAAAAAACTTGCTATACTAACCAGTAAGTTATCACAAATGAACAAAGGCTGTAAGTGCTTTACCTTTTTCCCAGTCTCTCCATCTTTCCCTGGTAAACCAGGATCTCCTTGCAATCCAGTCACTCCAGGATCACCCTTATGGAAAAATATAGATTTAGTTGTCAAAGGAAGACAAAAGAATGCCCATTGTTTAATTTATATACCCCTGAAAATATTGTTACAACTTGAAAAATGTTTAGTGTTGTAATCTTAATGTGATGAGATTAAAAAAATAAACCAAACAGAAACGTTTTCCTCCTCAATATTCAGTTTAGCAGTTTGTCTTGCGTTTGTGCATGAAGATGGTACTCTTCCCCTTTAAATCAATGTTAAACTACATCTTATAAAATGATTAGTTAGAACACAAGGCCTGTATGGATCCAGTTTATCCATCCATTTTGAGACCAGAGAGTTGACATGAATGGCTTTTAGAAAGGCCAGCAAATGAAAAAATTTGCCAGCCAAAGATGGCACATTTAAAACAAATCAGAGAAAAATCTTTTTCACTCAACGCACAATTAAGCTCTGGAACTCATTGCCAGAGGATGTGGATAAGGCAATTAGTGTAGCTGGGTTTAAAAAAGGCTTGGATAGGTTCCTGGGTGAGAAGTCCATAAACTGATATTGATCATGTTAACTAAGATGATAATTTTCAAACCGGTGCGCATATACACATTTGTGCATACCTCAGCCCGTGCCCAGGGGCGCAGTCAATTTATAACATATGCGTGTATATGCGTGCATGTTATAAAACAGCCTGGCTGTGCGCACACGAGCACCAGATTTTAAGTGGGCAAGTGCATGAGCATGCAAATCTCACAAAAATGGGGACATTTTAAAAGGGGCATATGCCGCCATTACCAGTTTTACCAGCTTGTCCCCAGTTCACCAAGTTAAGAGATAGATCCTTCAAACCCCGCTAGTTTAATAGCCTTCAAACCCCCCCAGTTAGTCCCGACCCTTAAAACTCCGCAAAGCTGCCTAGTTTTCTTTTTTTAACTTACACGGTATCAATAGCAGAAGTAAAGTTAGGCATTAGGGGGCCTCGGCGCGTGCTGATTTGCAAAAGTATTCACGCACACATTTTAGGTTCATGCCCTGAAATGCCCATGATCCACCCAGACCACACCCATGCCCCACCCCTTTTAAAAAACTTTTAAGATGATTGCGCTGTGGAGGATAAGCGCGTATCTCAGCAGCATTTAAAATCTGCTCGGAGTGCGCAAGCCCGACTTATTCACGCATCCCCCGATTGATGCACGCATCGGGCTTTTAAAATTTATCTTTTTAGGGAATTCCCACTGATTATTACCGGCATCAGTAGCAGGGGGATCTACTTTGTGTTTGGGTACTTGCCAGGTACTTGTAGCCTGGATTGACCACTGTTGGAAACAGGATGCTGGGCTTGATGGACCCTCGGTCTGACCCAGTATGACAACTTCTTCTATTTTTATGTTCTCATGGAGAATAGGAGACTGAATAGGGACAATGAAGGCAAACATGGGCATGTAAGGGGCAGTTTATACAAGGATCCATATAAGTTCAAAGTCCACGAGCACCATTACCAGCATACTTTCCCTTTGAAAATCGTTCCAGGAAATAAGTACCTATAAAGTTTAGCAGGCACTTTATCTGAGAGAAAACACCATGTGTAGTTTTGAAAATGCAGAACCACATGCGTTGTGAACTTCCCTGATCTAATCCCAGCCCCGGGAACACCTCTGCATAGTTCGGATAAAAGTGCAAGTTTCATAGCATTAATCCACAGCAACAGCCAGACGGAGGGTGGGTCATTTTCAAAATGCCCATTTACTTAGACAAATCAGGTTTTACCTGGATAAATGGCCTTTGAAAAGGACTTTTTTAATGAAGATCAGATATCTACCAGTTGAGTTAATTAAAAGGGTACAAAGAATCTGGCAAGAGAAAGTGGAATTCAGAAGTCTTACTTTGGGTCCTGGTGCTCCAACTACTTTTGGTCCTGGAAGTCCTGGCAGTCCTATTTCGCCTTCTTCTCCCTATGAAACAGCTTGTTTATTTCCCCCAAATGCTTAAACTCATTGATAAGATTTTAGAACTAAGTTTCAAAACTGGGTGAGCATACTGTAAGTCTCAAAGGAGCAATGGCAAAAATGTCACGAACACTTAACCCAGAATAATCAGTGGTATACACACGTGGCTGGCACGACTGAGACTATAAGTCCATCTTAGGCCACGTTAGATGGAAGTGAGAGGGCATTTCTCTCCATAAACTGCTGTATATTTTGAAATTTGCATAGCAGGTCTCAATTGGCACTTTAAGTACACAGAAAAGCGTAGGGGAACTGGAAACTGCATTACCGGCAGGGCTAGGTTTCAGGTGCTCCATGATATTACGTTTGTTTGCAAAGCCAGGGAGGACAAGCAAGCAGCATGGGTGTTGCAAGAGGAAACAAAATCGCCAAATCCTATTAAATCTCTGTAGTAATTACAGTAAGTGTAATGCAAAAGCAGTAGTCAAATACATATATGCCGAAGGAACAGAAGACTGACAGAGATCAGTTAAGACACAATGTCCAAGATTCCAAGTGAATTATTTATTCTGACATGGTCCTCCAGTAATAAAGACTATTTGGTAAACTTGAGGACTTTAAGTTAAACATGCATGTCAGGTCTAGGACTGCCAGAGCCTGTTTGTTCAAATTCTCAAAAAAAAATTATAATTTGAAACATCTGTGATGGTCATTTTAATTTTTTGTGTGTGTATGTTGAAAAAAAACCACCTGATTTTACAAGCTTACCTTTGGACCAGGAAAGCCTATGCCAGGGAGGCCTCTTGGACCTAAGACACCTTTGGGACCTTGAATGCCCTAAAAAAACGTATAAAAATCAGATATTAATTTAAAGTAAGAGTAGGAAATTATAGATTATTTATGAATTTCAAACTGACTGCTCAGGTCTGAGAATGGAGAGTAGATAATGTTTTATGTTTCAACCTTTTTTTATTAGATGAAAAACCAAAATACAAATACATCCCTCCAGCATCTGAAAGGCATTTACACACAGGCTAATGTTTCCAATACGCATGTATACACTCCCTTCCCTTCCCCTCCCCCCCCCCTTTCTATAGATACAGAATGGTATAGCAAATCCAATGAGACTGGGAATTTTTTTGCAACCAAAAGTTTGAATATTTGCTTATAAGGGATAACTGTAGGGAGCAATAATTAATGGCAGTAATGTGGCTTGGCATAGAGTATTAGAAGGTCTATTAATCTAAATATGAATTATTTTTATAAGCATCTGTGCCCTAATGAGGACGCCATTGGCTGGAGAATTTACTGCCTTCCCTGCCCAAAAAAGGTAGCACAGAAGAGAAAGGGGAATCCCACAGCTGGCGCTATCCTTATTAGTAAATTACTCAAAAACTATGTGGCTGTGTATATTGAAAAAAGGTGGTAGTCACTCAGAAAATCCAAACTACGATATAAATAGCTATCACACCACAATTGTATCTCCCCTTCAGAGATACACTTGTGGTGTGATAGTTATTTATATATTGGACTATCCTTATTGGGTCATAAGTAACAGAGGGGGGTGGGGAGGGAACCTTGGTTCGATTTTTCTTGAAAACACTGCAGACTACAAAACCCAGCTGAGAAAGGGGACGTGGTAGTAGTGAGGCTTATTTTTGAAGATGGGCCCGGGAGAAGGGAGAAAGGGGGCATTGCTCTACCCGCCCCTCGGGACTCTAATCTTTGGAAAATTCGGAGGCCAGACGGAAGGAAGGGAGAAAGTGGGCATCAGCCCAGGCCACTCACATTTAGTGCACACTGGTTGCAAATACCACAGACTAAATTAAAAAAAAAAACCCAAAAAGAACTGAAAAAAAAATCAATGAAATGAACAAATCCGTAACTCTCTCAAAACAAAACAGATGACGCACATATCTTTACAAGCTATTTCAATGTTTGTATCAAATCTCCCCTTTCCTTTCTTTTCTTCAAGAGACTCTACATATTTTTGGCTCTGTGTCTTTCTACTTATGGTTTACAGTGCAGGTCATGCACCATTTTGGTGGCCCTCTGTCAGGAGACAGAAGAGGCAGAGAAGCAGCTAAAGAGCCACAGAAAGATAAAGAGGGTGCCCTCGGCTAATACAAAAGCCACGTTGAAGAAGGATTAGATGCCCCCATTGAATGCAGATTAGAGCAGATAAAGGAGAAGCCCTAATAATTACCATGATATAAGGTAAGCCAGCAGAGACAAACCTTGCTAGTTCAACAATCTTTTTGGATGGTTTCCAGCTTCTACCATTGTACCGGATATCTTGTTTCTAACTGTGAAAACTTTACACCCTGGCTCCCTCTATTTATGCATCCAGGTGTACTTTGTCACAATAACTGGCCATCTTAAGGTCATCAAAGATGATGTCTCCCTCAGGTCTCTTTCCTGTTTAGTTCAGGGGTAGGCAATGCTGGTCTTTGACTGCTGCAAACAGGTCTGCTTTTCAAGATATCCATAATGAATATTCATGAGATATTTCTGGATGCACTTGTATGCAAATATACCTCATGCATATTCACTATGGATATCCTGAAAACCAGACCATTTGTGGCACTTGAGGACTGGCATTGCCTATACCTGGTTCAATGACCATTAGTTCTTTCCCTCCAAAATGGTACTTCACCCTGAGATTTCTGCATTTCAAACGCCTGATTTCACTTTTTTTTTTTTTTTTTTTAATTAAATTAAGGTTCCCAAACCCTTGATCATTCCAATTTTTTAAAGTCATTTTTAAACTTAAATATCTAAAAACCAGTCATTGTTAGATATTTATATGAATGTTTTTAACATTTTATGTTTTATATGATTGTATTACATACAGATTTTTACATTTTTTGCAGTCTATTATTCATTGCCTGAAGTAGAGAACTGGCGGTTAAGAAATCTAAATAAATTAATACCTATCTCCCCTGACATGTCTACTCTACTGCAGATTTTTATATAATCTACACACAGGCATACTTTTCCTTTTAGCCCTTCCACACTGTCACTTACAAAGCCACTGAACAGGACTGGGCTTAGCTGTGATCCCTGCAGCACCCTGCTGATCACTTTTCTTTCATGAAAATGAACCCCATTGACCAATGATTCCTGAGTCCTGTTGCTTAACCAAATTTTTACCAAGTTTAGAATTTTTCTTCCCGCTCTCCTGTCATTTATGTGGAACAGTATCAGCGGCCTTAGTGAAATCCAGACAGGCCACATCTCCAGCATTCCACTGATCTACTGCTCTGGTCAGCTGAAAATATTAAATCAAGCTAGTTCGGCAAAATCTTCCCTGGTGAAACCATGTTGCCTCGGATCCTTTGCCCTACTGACTTCAAGGTATTGCACTATTTTATCCATCAGTGGTGTTTCCATTTCTTCTCCCACTACTAATGTCAACCTAACATGCCTGTAGCCTTCCACTTCCTCGTTGTTCCTACCCTTGTGAAATGGTACTGTATCTGGTTTTCTCCAGAATTTCGGAACCTTCCCTCTTTCAATTAATAAGCTGAACAGAGCTTAGAGGGGTACAATCAAGCTTCTTCAGTATTCTGGGATCCCATAGTCTTGTCTCCTTTCAGTTGTGCCAGAACCTTGAATACTACACCTCCTCAACAAATGTTAATGTGCTCACCCCTTGTCTCTTTTCTCCTTGACTTTTGCAGCATCTTTGTCAGAGCAATGCTGAAGACCAAGCTGGAAGGAAATAAGCTTCCTTCTCCTCTTGGCTCGTCTTTATCAGGTTTTTGTGGACCTTCTGAGAGATGGGAGGTGTCTGGAACAATAGTTTGAAGGAATGGGAAGGGAGGAGAATGAAAGGGGATTTTCTTCTCCCCATCTCAACTTTTACTTATTGTGGGAGGGATTATCATTCCCTCCCCATTCAACTTTTACTCGTGGCAGGAGTATTGGGGGGCTGTGGGGGGAGGTGTCGATCCCCGCTCAACCCATGCAAGTGTAAGGTTTCTGGAGAGATATGATTTTATATGTAGAATATAATTAATAGTAGAAGTATTCTTGTATCTGCCTTGGTATTTGATTGATACCTTGCTGCTTGATATTCTAAAGCTGAAGAATGATTGACAACTACATGTATCCAAACACAAAACACTAAGTAGAGCTAACGTAGACCAGCAATGTACTGAAGACTGACAGCAGCAATAGGAAGACAATTAAAACAGGAACATTAGAAATGGTGAAAACTTACAATATATATTGTTGCAAAGACTACCAAATATGGCAAAGCACATGAATGATGCTAAAATTGAGACAACTGAATATGGCAATGTGCTTGGCAATGTTGAAAATAAAGGATCCAATGATTGGATAGTTATGAATAGCCATGGAGTCCAATGATTTTCTATGTATCCTGCTTTCTATATAAGAAAGCTGCCAAGCTTTTGCACAAAGACAAGATGAAGAAAGAACATCTTGCAACATCAGGTGACAGACATACATTTGACGATCTTCCCACCACGGACGACTATCCAAACAGCAGCAGCCATGATGTCAGATATTTTTTGGGCAGATTGTGAGCATTTTATGTAATCAGATGTAGGATATGCAGGTAAATGAAAGACAGATATAACTATATATAGGAAGCAGTGATAATTCAGTGTAGCCCTCATAAGACCCTGTTAAATTTCTAAAAGTGTATTTCTCTGATAAAATTCTGTTAAATGTCTAAATTGTATTATTTTGTTAACTTCTAAATTGTATTATTTTTAAAGATTTGAATAAATTTCTAAATTTACATTTACTCCAAAAAAAATTGATAAAGAATAAAAGAGTAAATTCCTTTTATTTTCTATTCAGTAGTAGAATGAGCATGAGGTCATGGGAGGGAAAAGATTGTTGACTACCACACAAACTCCACACTTTCACCGTAAGTAGAGAGGGAGGATCTGACTGGCCAGATTTACGTCTGCTATGGCAATACCCAGATTTCGCCCGCAAAGTTGGAAGACTAATACTGACAATCAGCATTTGCCGCCTTACTTTCTCCCGGACCTGACCTGGGTCTGCCCACATTTTTGGGACCTAAACTTAGGTGCCTACTGAAATCTGCTGATATTTGATGCTTGTGTGACTTGGCTTTGCCTGTCACTAAAGTTGCTCCCCATGTATTTCATCTAGAGAAGGGTTTTGCATTTTGGAGTCCTCCCTTTGCTGTATCCCCCCTTTTTGTGGGCTGTGGCGCAGGGATATCAAGTGCCCTGTGAGCATGCTCAGAATCAGAGGGTAGGCGGACCTAAAGAGAGAAGTATGAGCTTGAGATCATTTCTGAATCTCAGGAAAGGAGATATTTGGAGAGGATTGGATTTTGAAGATTTTGGAAGTTGGAACTAAGTTACTGAGAGAGGGGCAAATCCCTGGTATCTCAAAGGGCTGGGTTCTATGTCTTTTGCCTTTCCTACCAGCAGCAGCAGAGGTTGTAGATTTTGAGATTCTGGAGATTTTCTGAGAATTATTGAAGCTTTTGGACTTTGAGAATTTTTGTATAGACTAACATTTTGAGATCTATTTTTGGACAAGAGGATTTTCATTTCTCCAGCTTTTATATTGTAGCTTGAAGTGTTACTCTACCCCCTTCACAGGGAAGGACTATTTGAATGGACACTGGTTCTGTCAGGGAAGGAACTAGCGGGATTTACTATGAACAAATAGACTTTTGTGTTTGCATTCTGATTTTTCCTGAAGTTATGTTTGATCTTCATCATTTTGGACTGGCTCTAATTTATAAAACTGTAAGTAAACTTTTAATTTGAACACCATTTCTGAAGTCTGTGGTTAGTTCTGCTACCTGGAATCACCTTGTGAACCTACTTACCAGCAGAAAATACTCCTGACCAGTGCTAGTGGCATGTGGTGTGAGTAGAGAGAAGTCGGATATCCCCACAACAGCACCTAGGACCCAGGAGGTAATCCTCCCCCCCTGCCAGATGAACCCCAGTTTTATGAAACTCCCCTGTTCAAGCCAACCAGCTAGCTGGGGAACACGCTACACTTGGTTTTTAGATACCTGATTAACTGATCTCTGTGTAACCTACTTTATAAGATTTATCATTTGATTTTTTTGTAATATTTTATTTTGTCCATTTATGTCTTTATCCATTAATTTATTAGTCACATCTTTTGTCCATTAATGTATTGGTTTGTTTAGTTTTAATTTTATTTCTCTAGATTGTTTTATATTTATATATCATGTGTTTCTGTTCTCAGTTTTGTATACTTGGTTTCAATCATACTTAAAAAACAGATACCAGTAGAGATGTGAATCGTGTGATCGATCGTCTTAACGATCGATTTCGGCTGGGGGGGGAGGGAATCGGATCGTCGCGGTTTTGTTTTTTTAAATCTCGTGTAAATCGTAAATCGGGGGAGGGCAGGAAAACCGGCACACTAAAACATCCCTAAAACCCACCCCGACCCTTTAAAATAAATCCCCCACCCTCCCGAACCCCTCCAAAATGCCTTAAATTACCTGGGGTCCAGAGGGGGGGTCCCGGTGTGATCTTTTACTCTCGGGCCTCCGGTGCGTTGTAGAAATGGCGCCGGCGCTACCTTTGCCCTGTCATATGACAGATACCCAATCCTGGCTAATTATTTATATATCACAAACCAATTGCAGCTAATACATATATTGTGACATCAATCCAATTCAATAATCTTTATTGGTGAAAAATTCATGAAAAATATTCACAATTAATCCATAATACCCCACACAATAGACATAATATCTTTATAAAAACAATAGACAAAATTCACACACCACCCATACTACACATATACACATCCGGATGTGTATATGTGTAGTATGGGTGGTGTGTGAATTTTGTCTATTGTTTTTATAAAGATATTATGTCTATTGTGTGGGGTATTATGGATTAATTGTGAATATTTTTCATGAATTTTTCACCAATAAAGATTATTGAATTGGATTGATGTCACAATACATGTATTAGCTGTCATATGACAGGGCAAAGGTAGCACCTGCGCCATTTTGTTTTTTGTCCCCCGACGTCAGGAGCATAGGAGATCGCTCCCGGACCCCCGCTGGACCCCCAGGGACTTTTGGCCAGCTTGGGGGGGCCTCCTGACCCCCACAAGACTTGCCAAAAGTCCAGCGGGGGTCCGGGAGCGACCTCCTGCACTCGAATCGTTTTGCCGTACAAAATGGCGCCGGCCCGAGAGTAAAAGATCACACCGGGACCCCCCCCCCCCCCCCCACTGGACCCCAGGTAATTTAAGGCATTTTGGGGGGGGGGTTCGGGAGGGTGGGGGATTTATTTTAAAGGGTCGGGGTGGGTTTTAGGGTTGTTTTAGTGTGCCGGTTTTCCCGCCCTCCCCCTTCCCCCGATTTAAGATTTTTGACGATAAATCGGGGGAATTCCTATTAAATATCGCCTCTAACGATTTTTGACGATTTAAAATATATCGGACAATATTTTAAATCGTCAAAAAACTATTCACATCCCTAGATACCAGCAGATATTCAAAAACCAAAACTGTTCCATTCCTTTTGCTCTAAACACAGGTGCCCCGCAAGGATCTGCTTTATCGGGCGCTTTATTTAACATATACCTCACACCCATTTGTCAGCTATTGTCCACCTTAGATGCCGATGACATCCAATTTTATTTCCAACCAAGCATACCTGGAACGATACACTCAAATTTCCACAGTCACAAAATGGTTACTACATAATAAACTCAGTTTAAACTTATCAAAAACTGAAATACTGATTTTAGGAAACCCCCAATTTGACAATATTCAAAAATCCATTCTCCTAGATAACTCTACCATCAATATCACGAAACTGGTCCGTAACCTTGGCATCATACTTGATCCAAAGTTAGATTTAACCAAACACATCAAAGCACTACTTAAAACATCTTTGTACGGAGGGGTCACATGACATGGTGGAGGAGTAGGACGTGTTCCTGCAGAGCTCCATGTTCCCTCCCTCCAGAGAGCTATTATTTTGCGTTTCCTCCTTTTTCAGCCCGCCTACTTGGTCAGAGTCAGCTCACCTCTCGCTATGGAACCCGATTTTTGACTCTGAAGTCCTGACCCATAGAGATGGATGGCAGCGAAACCACAAAGGCACTGCCTGGACAAGTACTGGCATACAGAGCACAAAATAGCTGCAACTACCAGCACTCCTCTGTCACCAGAATCCCAAGACGAGAAGGTAACCGAGATGATAGAAGCTGTAGTAATGGCGCTAGATGCCAAATTTGACAAATTGTATTAAAAGTTCAACAAAATGAGTCAGATATAGACAGACTCCACAATGAGTTTGCATGAAGCAGAAACACGCATAACGATGGTTGAGGATCGTGTGACTTAGCTTGAACAACAGTTGACCGACTTAAAATCAGAAGCAAGCGAAAAACCTTGATGATCTGGAAAATAGATCCTGAAGAGGAAACCTGAGATTCATTGGGTTTCCAGAATCTATTTGTGAGGTGGATCTTGTTGAGTTTCTGGAATCCTAGCTATCACACACGCTGGATCTCCTCACCAAGCATGGAGTGCTTTGAGTGAAGCATGCACATCGCCTAGGCCAAAAATTGGCGAATAGAAACAAGCCTCATCCAGTCATCGCAAAATTTCTCAACTCATCTCATAAAATGGATATCTTACTGGCCTACCATAAGAGGCACACCTTGGAATATGAAGGCACCCTGATTTTAGTTTTTCAAGATTATTCGGCCTTGGTGGCAGTGCAGCAAAAGGCCTTTACCCCCATATGTGTAAAGCTGATACAGCATAAAGTAGCCTTCACTTTGCAATTCCCAGCACAATTCAGAGTCACCTGGCAAAGTGAAAACTGCATGTTCGATTCGGTGGATGCAGGGCAGCAATTTGTGAACACTCTGGATGCGCAGCCTGGGGAGTGTCCTGCATCAAGGTAGTTATGTTTTTTCCTTAGCAACACATGGCCTAACTTTCCATCAGAGGCTGTACTAAATGAAGCGGGAGCCTTCTCCTACCCTGCCAACCATTGGGAGTGCTTTCTAGTTGTTGATAATAGAGTGCGGCCCAAACTCATTTGTACAGATCTACTATTGCCATAACTGTGGCAACAGCATTTGACGGACTAATTGACTGTCAATAAGACCAAGCAACTTCTGCGACCTCAGATTACAATCAGTACTGTGAGTCACTAATTCTTTCTGGCTTAAATTATTGCAACTTGCTATATCTAGGCCTCCCTCAATCTACTATGCGACAGCTTCTGCTTCTACAAAACTCAGCAGCACAACTTCTTTCCAACAGCAGACCCTATGACCATATATCACCAGTACTTCATCAATTGCATTGGTTGCCTGTCAAATGACACTCCAATACAAAACTTTGACAATTATTCATAGCTTGATTTACAACAATAATTCCACCTGGTTATCCACAACATTACATGAATACACCCCTTTCAAAAACCTCAAGACCAAAAACAAGCTTCTTTTAGAAATTCCATGCCCTAAAACAAAAAGACTAGCTATAACCAGAGAATGAGCTTTCTCAATTGCAGGTCCTATTCATTGGAATACACTACCTCCTGATTTAAGATTAACTGCAAAAAGATTTTAAAAAGGCTCTCAAACATCATCTTTTCTTACAAGCCTTCCCAGATTTATGTGTGTCATGATTATCCTTTTTCCTTTCCCCTCCCTCCTCATCTCCATATCATACCATCAAAGTATTTTTTGGTTATCTTAATCTCCATTATTATTTCTTTGAAGCATTTTATTATTATTATTTTATTATTTATGTTGTTGAAGTTATATGTTTTAGTCTCGTCTTTTGAATTATATTACGTATGTTTTTACTTGTAACCTGCCCTGAACTTTGGAGGGTGCAGGAAATAAATATTTTTTAAATAAATAAATAGATTGACCTCTTGTAACTGCTGAGAAGTAAAATCTTTAAATACTGGAATTCAGTGCAAAGACTACTTTTTCTAATGAGAAAAAAATACAGAAAAAGCCTGCCGCTTTCACTGGGAAGAGTCTCTATTAAATAAAGAGGAAGAGAGGGACTTTCTAACCAGCAATAACAAAGAAGCACCCAAATTGCAGCCAGGGCAAAGCCCAAACTGAATGCCTAGGTAGAAACAGAAAATTAGAGACAATTCAACAATTAGAAAACACTGAAGCAATAAGCAAATAAATGCAATAGGATTCTAGCAGAGGTTCTAACAAGGAACATCTTGACTCCACCAAGCTTTTGTGCATCCTCTGTGGAGGAGGTTGTTGCCATTCAGTTGGACCTAAATCTGCTGTTGCTGCTAATCACATAAATTTGTTCAATACCTGCATTTTAATCCTAGGCATAGCAAAGACATTTTGGGTTTCAACTTAAAACACATTTAAAATGGCACTTCTATCTCAAAACTGCATTAAAATTACTTGGCAAAATTAAAAATTCAGCGAGACTATTTGTGTACTGACCAAGAAAGAATGCCCTCTGGTCAGTTTTATGCTTACAAAGTAACTACCTACCACTAAAATTAACCACTAACCAGTATGTTCAGCTCATTATTTTGCAGGATCGATAGTTGGTACTACACACAGAGAGTGTTATAGCTGCCCTCTTCCTAAAATTATAGAAAAGCTTGCATTGATATATACAAATATTTAACTACACTCTCTTCAATGAATGATTTTTTGAGTAGATTCAAAACTTTCTAGTGTTCATCTGAACTTGTAGTTGACAACAAGGCTGGCTGATGCTGGCTGTCACCTCTTGTAACACACTACTTCTATTCTGTGCAAATTTTGAGGGGGTGAGGAACCTGATTTATAAAGGCCTTAACCAGGTGCAGGGAATGGAAGACATTCCTGATAAATCAGGCCCATTGTGTGGAGGAAGTAGACTATGGGAGATTCCAGCTAAAAATACAAGTACCAGCTTCTTTGAGCCAATTGTTATTTTTATTATTTTTTGGGTGCTTGAAACAGCAAGTGTGAAGGGATCTCAATATTGTTTACAACTTCTACAGGCTTGAATCACTAAAGGCTTTCCTTCCATTATGCTTTGATGGGAAAAGACTTTAATGAATCCATGTCACAGGATGATGTCCCTGAGTCAGCTCTTCAGGGAAGGAACTCAGAGTCTCTCCCCATCCCAGAGACAAGGCAGTTTGCTTACACACTTTATTTCCTGTTTTATTTATTGCTGTTTTTCTCCCCAACCCACCCTAGTGAATCCCTGATTTACTCAGTTCCCCACCACTGTTTTTACACTTTCTCATAGCAACGTTGTATAGTTTAATGTTCTTGTTTTGCTAGTATCATAACCCCTGTATCATAATTGTTCTCTTTAAGATATAATTATTAATACAGTTGTCTAAGAAACCCATTTTATACTCCTTGTTCTTATATTCATATATATCCCTTGTATTTGTTGCATATATCTATTAATTACACATATATCTCTTGTATATTTGTTTTCCACACCTTTCTACTGTTCGTTGTATGGGCCATGCCCACAAGTTATTAGTTGTATGTAAATCGATACGATGTGCAAACAGCTATCGGTATATAAGAAACTCCAAATAAATAAATAAATTTCCAATCACAAGTACATACTTTGCAACTTGCTTCTAGGTAGGGTCTCTACCTGCCTGCTACAGATTATTTATGGATTAATACAGTAGGGCATTTAAACTGACAGTTAAAGACACAATTCCAGGTCAGCCCAAGACTTTATACTATAGAACTTAATATGTGCACTTTAACCTGTGTCCTGCCAGCTTTCGAGCAGCTGACTGCCCCCTGATTATCAAGCAAATAAAGATTAGGGATGTGCATTCGTTGGGCCATTCATTTCGGCCATGAGCACATATTTCCCGAACAGAAGGTACACGTACAAAACTGCATGCACGTTTGGTTAGGCACCCACATGCAAGCATACCAGTGGTTATGTGCCGCACATGTCGATTGCGAGATATGTGCACAACTGCCAAAATGAATGAAATGAATGGCTTTAAAAAAACAATGAATGCACATCCCTAACAGAGATCCTACAAGTGCAATTCACCCTCAGGTACCTAGCCCTGTCTAGGACCTTGTCCTTCCTGACATATTAGGCCTCTTTCCTCCTCAAGAAGTTTGGCTTTTTACTTTAGTGGAAACTTCCCCAGATGACTTCAGATGACTAATTAGCTCTACCTAGATTCTGAGCTTAAACTACTTGAGAGCTACACATCTCAGGAGGCTTTTGTCAACGATGATTTTACTTCCTGTCACCTCAGAACACTTGCAGACTACATCTCCCAGCCAGCTTTGCTTCAGAATGACCTCACTTCCATTATGGTTTCTGGTATCCTCTCTCTAAACCTTTCCGGTGGCCAATTGTTGTACTTCTAGTGATAGGTTGTCCAGTCTGTCACGATCAGGCTCTATGTGTATCTATTCTCTGTTAAGCCTAAAAAAATGTTTAGTAACAGTAGTTGTCTTTGCCTTTGAAACAGGATATAACTTTTAAAACATGGTCAAAACCATATTTCGCCAAAGTAATGCAAGATCTGAGAACTTCTACTTCAATTGCAATCACAGGCTTCATGTCAAACATCAAAATGAAACAAGTCTTTAAGCTTAAGTCTCACAGATCCCAGATCATAAATTTGGGAGCAGTCCATCTCTAATTACATCCATGACAACAAGATATTGCTCATGTCATATAATAAATTATGAAATAATACCACCAACCATGTCCAGGAGAATGTACAGAAACATTTGAACTTTAATATAACTATCTCATGGAAAAATCATTTCATTCGGCAAAGGGGATTCTGTTTTTTTTTTTTACTTATTTAAAATAAAACCATGTACCTGATCTCCTGGAGCACCTTTACCAGGAGGTCCTACTGGTCCTGCTGGTCCAACAGGCCCAAGATCTCCCTGCACAAAAAATATTAAACATAGTATTTTCAATATGTGCGTCAATGTTTGGGACCTTTTCTTCTGGACAGTCTAGAGTATGAACTTCCTCTAATAAAACATCTAAATAAAAGCCAAAGCAGAAAACAGCATCGTATGCATGAGTCAAAAGAACTTTTTGTATTATATTAATGCAATGAAGAAAGTTTTAATAGGATCTGCAAGGACAACCAGCAGCCATGGGATATAAGTAATACAGTAAAATATGAATAGAATGTGCTGCCGCTACATATAATGCTACACCAAATAAAAAAACAAGCCACACTGCATTATCTATCCCTGAAATTCATCTCAACAAGCCAAACACACAAAATTAACCACTACCATGTCAATAAAATAAATAATTAGAAATCCCCAGTAATAAATGTTTCTGCTTGTCAAAAGGCAGTTTAAACTACCCCAGTACCTTGTCTCCCTTAATGGAAGGACCTGGAGATCCCACTGGGCCAGCTGGCCCTTCAGAACCTTTAGCACCCTGTAAATAAATTGATATGAGTTAGATTGGCAGACGAGTACCTTAATCA
Organism: Rhinatrema bivittatum; assembly: GCF_901001135.1. Classification (NCBI taxonomy): domain Eukaryota; kingdom Metazoa; phylum Chordata; class Amphibia; order Gymnophiona; family Rhinatrematidae; genus Rhinatrema; species Rhinatrema bivittatum. The sequence continues at coordinate 181,459,726 of NC_042616.1, forward strand.
ATTTACTTCAGGCCTGTCCTGGAGGAACCTTTTCTATGGTGAGCGAGCACGACTGAGGAAAAGAATTTTGCTACCCTAGACCGAATCAAAGTTTAGCACCTCTCTATCGCCCCCTCCACCCTGGACCTCTATCACAGCCAGCACTCCATGCTTCCCATGTCTTCTTTAATTAATAGAATGGTCTTGGGCCCTGATACTGTTGTCTGTTCAGAGTCCTGCTGGCAGCGGCACCACTCTCCCCCCCTCCCCCCTCCCAGCACGCAAGGACTGTACAGGAAAGCAGAACCCATGGTGGCCTTACGTTTTCCTGCTCTCGTCAGGCTTCTGTTTTATTTGAGAAGCCCAAACTGGAGGGAGCAGAAACCATGGCAGGCACCGTGAGTATGTCATTTAAGACCTATTCAGTTTTTGGCCTTCTGCTTAGACCAATGCCAACTAGTGTCAAGTGCAATAATGAATCTGTAGAGATAATGGACATTCATGCAATGGGAACATGGAATAATTACCTCTTCACTTCATGAAGTCCACTGAAATTCTTATTTTGTATAAATGGCAGGTCAATTCACATCATAGTATCATAGTAAATGATGGCAGAAAAAGACCCAGCTGGTCCATTCAGTCTGCCCAGCAAGCTTAATTTACTTATTCTTTTAATTTATTTTTATTCTATTAATGTAGTGACTGCCACGCCATGCAGGGGACCCTCATGGCTTCTGTCATTGTGAGAACAGCCATTATGTCAATAATGAACCCTATGGCAAAAACTATAGTGAATTGCAGCATACAGGGCCTGAAATCGGAAAGCACATTCAAAAGAATTTGACCAGAGTATTACTTTTCTAAAAAGGTTCTGTAACAAGGGAACTTATTGTTATTATAAGGTGCGATGAAATAGGAGCAAAAACTTTGAACAATAACAGGTATGGGTATGGAAGAGAGTATTTCTGGGAAACTGACACACTGTGTACCATCAGATTGCAAAGAATCAAGCTGAACATTTTATTTTAATGTTACCAGATGTCCCCAATTTTCAGGGTCTGTCGTAAAGGTCTGCTACGTTCAAGGACACATTGTAAAAACTCAAAATTCCGGCTTTCTGTGATCCTACTAGTATCTAAGTAGGAGGAACCACCAAAAGCAAAATCATTTTTTAAAAAAAAATGTTCGAGAAAAAATAATTTCTGGGTGTATATTGTGCTGGGAGCAGGAGAAAATGGATGCTCGCATTGAGCGTCCATTTCCTATCCTGCACGGACAGCCACCTTTTCTAGGCCCCCGATGCTGAGGAGATGCTAGGGAGGCACAATTTCCCCAGCACCTCCTTTTTACCATGGCAGCTAATTTTAATATAAAATCGGGTGTCCAGGAGAGGTGGATCGGCGGGTGTGAGGAGAGTGGGTGCTCAATCATGAGTGCATGTTTTATGCTCGCCGATATTGTATAGGCCTGTAAGTTGTGATCTATCTGGGTGAAACATAAAGTTATCCAGGTGGAATGTCTGAATCCATGAGTAGATTTTCAGTCACTTAAAAATGCACTTGTACTTTTAGGGTCGGCATACTTTTTACCAGCAATAAAAAGAACTGCGCAAGAAGGATGTTTTGGAGGTGTGGTTGAAAATCACACATATATAATTAATTTTAAAAAAGGCACACACATAGTTAACATGCGGACTTTACACTCTCATTTGACAAGACCTAAAGTACACATACGCTTCTTAGCCATACAACTCAATCTTCGAACACAAACTATGAAAGTAGTTTGCATCTGAATATCAGGATGGTTTGTATGGGCATTGTACATCATAAAGTGCTAGTTAAGCACCTTATTGAAGGATTTACTCCTGTGGGCACGGTTTTGTACAGTGGCTCAATTTTGAGATTCTGCCGCAAATTCTGCAGTACATATGAATAAATTTCAATATATTTGTAAAATTGCTTAATATGCACCAAATCGTTTTAGATATTCAATTCTCCCCCCCCCCCCCCCCCCATTCAGCACGCACTGAGAGGGCAGCAGCTGATTCCCATTCAGTGCTGCATTCTGAACAGGGAAGGAAGTGGATACATTAATATTAAAGGCGACAGCACATTTTTGCAACAAAACCCCAACGAAAGGTTCCCCTTTGAGAATCAGCATGGTGGCACACAGCGGGTACCTAATACCCACATATAGAGCTGCTTTGAAGCAAGCGCACATCTACGCATAACGTTCGCACAGGCTTTCAAATTAAAAGCTTCACGTGCACTTTCCTTCCTCCAACCTTGCCCTGCCCCTATTTTTTTTTACAGCACAGTGGGAAGACATTGTATGTGGATAAACAGCTGTTAACCTGCATAAAAACCTTTGAAAAATTGTCCTTCCCATGTGCACATTCATACTCTAAATGGCTTCTTGCTTTTCCTAAGTATGACTCATAAATAACATGTTCGTTGGCATTAGGGACAATTTTGAATAGCCTGAGGTGTTGCCAACGTACACAAGCATTTTAGTATGGCTGGCTAATCAGGAGCAAAATAGTGTGCATATATTTGAAAATCAAATGTGGGCAGGCTGTACTATTACCCTAACCTAAAGACATCCCCAGCAACACCTTCATTTTTACTGCGGCTGAATGTACACATTTTAGGGAAGCCCGCAGTGTGCTTTTAGCTGCAGTGAGAAGGCAAATTTTCCACCAGAGTAATCTATCTGAGTAAATATCAGTTTGGCTGGAGAACCTGCTCTGAAAATTGCCTGCTAAGTATTTTTATTCTATTAAAAAACAAAACAAGTTTAATTGTCATGCAGTTTTTAGATACTATAGAATAGATCTAACCCAAATTATAACAGTATCTAAAGATGATGAAAAAAATGGGTTAAATTATTATTAAAATTCTCCTATGCTTGAACAATATTTAATGCAAATATGCAATATACAGTATGAAAAATAAAAATCACTAAGGACCTAATTTCCTGAGGCTTTTTCCCATTCTGTGCCTATGGGAAAAAAGCTTAGAGAAACAGGCCCTGTAACATTCAACACTTTTTACCTAGTCCTTTTTTCATATTTTTTAAGAATTAGAAAATATATCATTTTACTATAAAACATAGCATATATAAAATGCTGGAAAATTAGTGATTCAGAATAAGTCAAATCTGCAACACATTTTACCTTCTGGCCTTGAATGCCTTCTCCAGTTAATCCTCTTTCACCTGGAAGCCCATCTGGACCAGGAGGCCCCTAATGAAAAATATTTGTGAAGAGAAAAATAATATAATACAAACACAGAAGGAAAAGTTACCACAATTATTTAAATGATCAAAATCTTCAAGTTCACAGCTGTATGTTAAATATTCTCATTGTGCCATAACTTATATACTATCTTGTTCTATCCTGCACACACATTTTATGCTTTCCAACATAGGGAATGCTGGAAAAAATTGTATAAAAGGGACAGATGTCCACCTGTTGGCACAATAATGCTCCAAAAAGGGATGAAATGCAACAATTTCAGCATGCAAAAATTAAACATGAATATCTTGGATGAGTTTGAAAACCAGAAACATCAGATCAGTATATTCAGAGAACCAAGCTGCCAAAAAAATAAATCTCCATTGCTTTCAATGGGAAAAGGTTCCTATTGCTTTCTAAAAGAATCTGTTAGAATGTCGTCCAGTGCTTCATTCCAAATGCCCCTCCTACTACCACTTTCCCACACAGCAAAAAGGCAAAGAGACAGAGAAAATTAACTGAAGCAACTGGCAAAAAGGGTGCTTTCAAAGCCACCCCTTGCCCATATGCATCTCCAAGTCATGAACTCCCCATGCCCGTACCCCTCACACCACCTACGCACATACCCCCCACTCACATACAAACCCCATACACCCCTCCACACATATACATCCCCCATAACAACTCCTTACACACATTCACTCTTCTAAAAACAAACCCAATGAGCTCCATGACACGCACACACACACAAAACACATGTGCCCACACCATACAACTCTCCCCACATCCCCTCCTGTACCTACACACATACAACCTCTACCCCACTCACACACACTTCAAATAACCTCCTCACACATACAACTCCATAACCCACCACTCACATATCCCTATAAATCCTAATCATTTCCAAATTCCTACATCAGACACAACCAATACCCCAAAAAAATCCCAACACACACCTCTCTTAAATATCACCTACATTCCCCCCCCCCACACACACACACACACGCGGGCTCTTCCACTACAAGCCACCCCCAAACACACTATCCACACACATATACCCCATACATGTTCCCTCATACACATGTTTCACACAGAGACAAACATCATATACACATGCCCTTCTCATACATTCCCCCATCAAGCCATGTGGCATGCACACATGGGAAAAAGATAATCTCCATTGCCTTCCATGGGAAACTGTTAGAAGCTGTTTGAACTCTTTGAATGCAGACCAGCTCTCCATTCCAAATGCCCCCAACCCCTTTACGCTTCCAGCATTTTGCCATAGAGCAACATAAGTGGAGAGAGACAGAAAATAACTGAAGTAATAGTCAAAGGATGGCAGAAAAAGATGCTTCTAAAGTACATACCTACCCCACATGCCACATACCCCCAATACACACAAACACTCCACCCCACATGCCTAAACCTCCTGCCCCACCCCCCACCCCCACACACAATCTGCTCCTTGCACATTCCCACCTTTACTTACACTCTCTACAGAGACAGGGAAAATAAATGACAGTTTCTCAATTCATACCTCCCACCCACATACATACACAGCCATACCACCAAAAATAGCCATACCCCACAACTCCCCTTACACATACAACCCTGCCATACATTACCTCCCTACATAAACTCAAACACACACAAACCTACCCCAACACACATCCATCCCTCAACAGACATCCTAGCACCTACATACACCCACTTGCACCTCCCCCCCCACATATATATATATATATATATATATATATATATATATATATACACACATACATACAAACACACATATATACCCCAAACAACCCCACATTCCCTTCATACACAATCAACTTACATCCATAACACACATTCCCTCACAACCACATCCACTACCTACAAACTCATAGCCATACACTCTAAAAATATCCAACAACCCTATACACAAACCCTTTCATAAACCCCTCCCCACCCAAAAACACACAGCCCAAAAACACATCCAGCCTTCCAGATACCACCTCACACACACAATGCACACAGTCCTATATCCCCACATCCCCAAACACACACCTTCACCACATACACCCATCCATCCATGTACAAACACATTCTAATATCTAAAAGAACATTTTTCAAGAAATGGAAAAAGGATCTGAATGAAGAAAACAGGAAACAGCATAAGCACTGGCAAGTCAGATGCAAAGCACTAATAAGGAAAGCAAAGAAAGAATTTGAAAGGAAGCTTGCCATGGAAGCAAAAACTCATAATAAAAGCTTTTTCTGCTATATTAGAGGTAAAAAGCCTGTGAGAGAGTCAGTTGGACCATTAGATGATCAAGGGGTAAAAGGGGCACTTAGGGATGACAAAGCCATAGCAGAGAAACTAAATTAATTCTTTGCTTCTGTATTCAATGAGGAAGATGTAAGAGATATATCCATCAATCCACAGAAGCTGAAGATCCTCACTCACGAATTTACTCAATACAAAAAAAGGAGGATATATGAAGTTCTCTTTTATAATTGTTTAAAATACTAAATTGAAAAACCTTATCAACTATTTATATAGGAACAAATACCATCAGTAGTAGTGCAAATGGACTATAATCCATCGCCTCTCGCCACGCAATGGGCCCCAGGCGAATTCAGCATTTATTTCAAGCACTTAGTATACAATCATTTGGTATTGTTCCTAATATTTATTCCACAACATTTAATATTTGTCTACTAAAAATTTTTTAAATTTTTATTTAAAGTTTATCCCAAAAACCCAAAAAAACTTATTCATTTATGTAGTTCTAAAATATAGATCAATTATTCCCTAGCATAAATTAACTGTCCACCGTCATTCAGTTTGTTCAATCATTGACATCCTGGAACAAAATCCTAGGATCAAATATACTTAGCCCCACTGTTGATGTATTTTTTCTCAAATTGTCCCGACATGGGCCATGTTTCGACTGTTTTCAGTCTTCCTCAGGGGATACTTAGCATGTTGTAATCACGATTTCAAAAACCAGTTTCTGTTATTCTGCCTTGCCAGCGCTAGTCAGTTAATTTGACCTAGGACATACAAAAATGTATTGTTAAAAAATGCTGTCTAAAAAATCTCATCAACGATACAAATTTATCTAACCTTCCCAGAACGGTTTTGCCAACTCCCTTATAACAAATTTTTGTAACAATCTTCTTTCAAACTCAACAACAATCTTTTACTCACAGTATTACTAATGCCCATTCCTTTTCATGCATTAATGGCGCCTCGGCATTCTTAGACTCCTCCACTTCCTGTCCACTTTTTTATACCTGTCATACCCGGAACTTGATGCTGTCAATCATCCTCAAAAGTCACTGCTTCCAATGACATCCTTCTAAAATACCGACCAGTCAATTTCTTTATTTAACCCACTAGGGGTCACTGTTTTAAAATAATGGATCCATTTTTGCTCTTTTTGTAGAAGGATTAGATCAAAATTGCCACCTCTCTGAGGGTATATCGGCCGTTCTATAACTGCAAATTTGAAATCCGAGAAATCATGTCCCTCGGATATACAATGCTGTACCAGCGGTGCTTCAATCTTTTGTCTTACAATTGAACTTCTATGTTCCACCATTCTTATTCTCAAGCACCTCTTGGTTTTGCCGATATAGAGCAGAGGGCAAGTGCACCATATACCATAAATTACCCCTACCGTAGAACAATCTGTGCGTGCCTTGAATCTGAAAGATCCCTCCTTAAAAAAGGGTAGAAATTGGCCACTGTATGATTGCTGACATACCGAGCACTTGTTGCAGGGATAATGTCCAAATTCTCCTGAATTATCATTATTTTTAATGTAATCCACATCATCCTTGTAATTGGAATGTACAATAGTATCTCGGATGTTTTTGCCCCTTTTAAGTGCAAAGCGAGGGCCATTTGTGAATATAGGATGTAGATTCAAGACATGCCAATGACGCTTTATACTGTGTTGTATACGATATATTTGAGGGGAATATGGTAAAACACAAATCATCCGATCCGTAGTTTCTTGTCTTCGTGATGGCTGTAGAAGTAAATCGCGATTTGCCCAACGTGCTCTTTTATAGGCTTTCTTTACCACATACGGGGGATATCCCCTTGAACAAAACCTTTGTGTCATCTCCTTTGCACGTATCTTGTACTCTTCTACAGTGGAGCAGACTCTTCTCAGTCTAAGAAATTGTCCAGTCGGTAAATTTGAACGCAGATGCTGGGGATGACAACTCTCATATCTAAGTAAGGTGTTGCGATCCGTTGATTTCCGGTATAATGTATATTCAAAGCCGTATTGTTGTATAGTAATGAAAATGTCCAAATAAGCCACTCCACTTCTACTGAATACGGTAGTGAATTTTAAATTCACATCCCTAGTATTTAATCATTCTGTAAATTCCACAAAAGTTTGTTCCTCTCCTTGCCAAACAATTAGAATATCATCTATGAAGCGCTTCCATGTCTTTATATGGGCTGAATTGGCGAACAATTCTCAAATAATAATCAAGAGCGCAGACAAAGGTGGAGCTATAGTGGTTTTAAATACCGTGGATTACAAAGAAGAAGTGATGCGCCAATTGAATGATGATATTTATTACAGACGACTAGATCTTGATCCCACAGTGGGCTTGAAAGCTTTGATTGATGATGTTTTAGAAGAAGCCTTCCTAAAATCTTGGATTACATCAAAAGAGAGAAGGTTTTTAAGGGTAGATTATCCAAAAACTCCGGTACTATATGTACTGCCTAAAATACACAAGGCTTTACATAAACCACCGGGGCGGCCCATAGTTTCGTCAAGGGGCTCCTTGTTGGAGCCTTTGTCGGTGTTTATAGACAAATTTCTGGCGCCCTTGGTTAAGGAACTACCTTCTTTTGTGAGGGATTCTTCTGATATGATAGCGCAGTTGGATAATGTATCCAAGGACATTTTCCCGGGTGATAATTTGGCATTAGCAACAATAGATGTTGTAGCACTTTATACAAATATACCCCAGAGGGATGCGAGTGATATCATAATAAACATCTTAAGAATGAAGTCATTGGATAACAGAGTTCCAGTTGATTTTATTAAAACTTTGATAGAATTTGTTCTATATAATAATTACTTCCTTTTTGAAGATGACTATTACTTACAAACCAAAGGGATAGCAATGGGGGCCACAATGGCCCCCGATGTAGCAAATTTGTATATGGGAAATTTTGAATCTATGTGGTTGGAACAGAATCCATTTAAAGCCCATATAAAGACATGGAAGCGCTTCATAGATGATATTCTAATTGTTTGGCAAGGAGAGGAACAAACTTTTGTGGAATTTACAGAATGGTTAAATACTAGGGATGTGAATTTAAAATTCACTACCGTATTCAGTAGAAGTGGAGTGGCTTATTTGGACATTTTCATTACTATACAACAATACGGCTTTGAATATACATTATACCGGAAATCAACGGATCGCAACACCTTACTTAGATATGAGAGTTGTCATCCCCAGCATCTGCGTTCAAATTTACCGACTGGACAATTTCTTAGACTGAGAAGAGTCTGCTCCACTGTAGAAGAGTACAAGATACGTGCAAAGGAGATGACACAAAGTTTTTGTTCAAGGGGATATCCCCCGTATGTGGTAAAGAAAGCCTATAAAAGAGCACGTTGGGCAAATCGCGATTTACTTCTACAGCCATCACGAAGACAAGAAACTACGGATCGGATGATTTGTGTTTTACCATATTCCCCTCAAATATATCGTATACAACACAGTATAAAGCGTCATTGGCATGTCTTGAATCTACATCCTATATTCACAAATGGCCCTCGCTTTGCACTTAAAAGGGGCAAAAACATCCGAGATACTATTGTACATTCCAATTACAAGGATGATGTGGATTACATTAAAAATAATGATAATTCAGGAGAATTTGGACATTATCCCTGCAACAAGTGCTCGGTATGTCAGCAATCATACAGTGGCCAATTTCTACCCTTTTTTAAGGAGGGATCTTTCAGATTCAAGGCACGCACAGATTGTTCTACGGTAGGGGTAATTTATGGTATATGGTGCACTTGCCCTCTGCTCTATATCGGCAAAACCAAGAGGTGCTTGAGAATAAGAATGGTGGAACATAGAAGTTCAATTGTAAGACAAAAGATTGAAGCACCGCTGGTACAGCATTGTATATCCGAGGGACATGATTTCTCGGATTTCAAATTTGCAGTTATAGAACGGCCGATATACCCTCAGAGAGGTGGCAATTTTGATCTAATCCTTCTACAAAAAGAGCAAAAATGGATCCATTATTTTAAAACAGTGACCCCTAGTGGGTTAAATAAAGAAATTGACTGGTCGGTATTTTAGAAGGATGTCATTGGAAGCAGTGACTTTTGAGGATGATTGACATCATCAAGTTCCGGATTGGTAAAAAGAAGTGGGCAGGAAGTGGAGGTTACACAGGTTAAACAGGAATTTCGTATTGAGTTAAGTGATGTTTGAATGTGATTGACAGCATCAAGTTCCGGGTATGACAGGTATAAAAAAGTGGACAGGAAGTGGAGGAGTCTAAGAACGCCGAGGCGCCATTAATGCATGAAAAGGAATGGGCATTAGTAATACTGTGAGTAAAAGATTGTTGTTGAGTTTGAAAGAAGATTGTTACAAAAATTTGTTATAAGGGAGTTGGCAAAACCGTTCTGGGAAGGTTAGATAAATTTGTATCGTTGATGAGATTTTTTAGACAGCATTTTTTAACAATACATTTTTGTATGTCCTAGGTCAAATTAACTGACTAGCGCTGGCAAGGCAGAATAACAGAAACTGGTTTTTGAAATCGTGATTACAACATGCTAAGTATCCCCTGAGGAAGACTGGAAACAGTCGAAACATGGCCCATGTCGGGACAATTTGAGAAAAAATACATCAACAGTGGGGCTAAGTATATTTGATCCTAGGATTTTGTTCCAGGATGTCAATGATTGAACAAACTGAATGACGGTGGACAGTTAATTTATGCTAGGGAATAATTGATCTATATTTTAGAACTACATAAATGAATAAGTTTTTTTGGGTTTTTGGGATAAACTTTAAATAAAAATTTAAAAAATTTTTAGTAGACAAATATTAAATGTTGTGGAATAAATATTAGGAACAATACCAAATGATTGTATACTAAGTGCTTGAAATAAATGCTGAATTCGCCTGGGGCCCATTGCGTGGCGAGAGGCGATGGATTATAGTCCATTTGCACTACTACTGATGGTATTTGTTCCTATATAAATAGTTGATAAGGTTTTTCAATTTAGTATTTTAAACAATTATAAAAGAGAGATATATCCATGCCAGTAATGATATTCAAAGGTGATGATTCAGAGGAACTGAAACAAATCTCAGGGAACCTGGGAGATGTACTAGGGCAAATTGACAAACTAAAGAGTAGCAAATCACCTGGATCAGATGGTATACATACCAGAATGCTGACAGAACTGAGAAATGCAATTGCAGACCTATCAAGAACTTCATCTATGGTACCTGATGACTGGAGGGTTGCCAATGTAACGCCAAATTTTAAAAAGGTATCAAGGGACGATCCAGGAAACTACAGACCAGCGAGTCTGATGTCTATGCCAGGCAAAATGGTAGAAACTATCAAAAAGAACAAAATTGCTGGTCATATAGATAAGCATAGTTTAATGGGACAAAGCCAATATGGATTTAGCCAAGAGAAGTCTTGCCTCACAAATTTGCTACATTTTTCTGAGAGTGTAAACAAACATGTCAATAAACATGAGCCAGTTGATATAGTGTATCTGGATGTCCAGAAAGCATTTGACAAAGTCCCTCATGAGAGACTTCTTAGGAAATTAAAAAGTCATGGTATGGGGGCATTGTTCCATCCAGTTAAAAGATAGAAAACAGAGAGTAGGGCTAAATGGTAAATTTTTCCAATGGAAAAAGATGAATAGTGGAGTGCCCCAAGGATCTATTCTGGGACCACTGCTTTTTAATATATTTATAAACAACTGAAATGGGAGCAATAAGTGAGGTGATCAAATATGAAGATGACACAAAATTATTCAAAGTTGTTACATCACAAGAGGATTGTTAGAAATTGGAAGAGGACATGGCAAAACTGGGAGACTGGGCATGCAAATGGCAAATAAAATTTAATCTGGGAGCCTACTGGTTTGAGAGCAGAGAACGTGGGGCAAGAGGACGAGACATCAGAAGGAGCCGTAGGAGATCTGAGCTCCGCCCCCCGACGTCAGCGGGAGCCGCTGTGGGTACTTAAGAACACCCCCGGAACTTTTGCCTGGGAGCCTACCGGTTTGAGAGCAGAGAACGTGGGGCAAGAGGACGAGACATCGGAAGGAGCCGTAGGAGATCTGAGCTCCGCCCCCCGACGTCAGCGGGAGCCGCTGTGGGTACTTAAAAACACCACAGCGGTGCGCAGCCGCCAGCGCGCTGCCGCTGTGGTAGCAGAAAGATTTCATCTGATGGGGAGAAAGAGAAAAGTAAAGACCTCCACTCCAACGGCAAAAGAAGTTCGGGGACCCATGGACGCTCATCTTCAGCGGAGGGTGAATTATAATTTGAGAGAACTGGCTACTGAAATATCTTTCTCATCGGGGGATTCCGGGGGTCCGCCCCAAATCCAAACATCCTTTTCACCCCCGGTTGGGGATGGGGCCAATGAAGCGGAATTGGACCCTCCACGATTAGCAATAAAATCTGCTAATGTAATAGGGGAAGATGTTAAAGTTCAGGATATGGCTATGGGAGCAGTTGGAGGAGAGAGTACTGCAGAAGAGGGTATTGATAGACCCCTCCCAAATTTGGAATCAAGCATACCTGAACCGGAAAACATTTCCTTGATTGATGTATGGAGGGCAGTAACTAACATGGATAGGAGATTAGTCCAATCCATGAATCAAGCTACCACTCTTGCTACAGACACCAAGATAGCTCTAGGGGATCATGAAAAGAGACTGAAAGATTTAGAGGCAACTAGTGTGGCAACTGCCACACAAGTAGCCACTATTCAGGCGTCAGGATCTGCGTTTATAAAGGATACTTTAATGATATATAAGCAGTTAGAAAATATGGATAATGTTTTGAGAAAAAAAAATTTGCGAATATTGAATTTTCCTATTACCAGACTATTGTCTGCTCATGAATTATTTAAGAAATAATCAAAAGACATTTTGGGTATTTCTGAAGAAATAATTATTTCTAACTTGTATTATGTATCTAATGTAAAAAAAAAATCTTGCAAAGAATGATGGTGATATGGATATACTTCAATCTGAAAGCCCCAACTTGACAGCAATTTAAAGGCATCTGTGGATAATATCCAGATAAGATCTACATTGGTTGTGGTATTTGCATTAGAAAGCCAGAAAAATCTGGTTCTCCAGAAGTATTTCCTGAATAAAAGTTTTGCTTTTTGTGGTCAAACGATGCAAATGTTCCCTGATGTGTCGAGGGTAACCCAACACAGAAGGAAACAATTTTTGTTAATGAAAGAGAGGGTCTTGGCCCTAGGGGCCACCTTCTTTCTAAAATATCCCTGTAAATGTATGATTTCTTTTCAAAAAAATAAGTTTGTTTTCACTGACCCAGGGCATTTGGAAGTTTTTCTTCAAGATAAAGGTGGCTAGGAGGGTTACTGCCCCTATTGGAGAATAAGTTTGGCAGGAAATAGAATAAGTCTTTCTTGATTTATGAATGAGTTATAATTACTTTTTGTTTAAAAATTATCCTAGTAAAAATAGGCTCCCCTATAGATTATGGGGTCTGTATGTGTTTGTTACAGAATAATTTTTCCTGTATTGTAAGGTAAATTTTGATTTTTGCTGTAACGCACTATTTTCCTTTTCTTATTTCATGTGAATGTATTTAAGAAACTTAATAAATTATAAATTAAAAAAAAATGTAATCTGGACAAGTGCAAAGTGATGCTCTTAGAGAAAAGTAACTCAAATTATAACTAAACAATGCAAGGTTCCATATTAGGAGACACCACTCAGGAAAAGGATCTAAGTGACATCATTGAAAATACATTGAAATGTTCTGCTCAAATAGAAAGCTAGGGTTCATTAGGAAAGGAATGGAGAATAAAACAGAGAATATCATAATGCCTCTATATCACTCCATGGTGCGTCCTCATCTTGAGTAGTGTGTTCAGTTCTGGTCACCACATCTCAAGAAAGATATAGCAGAATTAGAAAAAATACAGATAAGGATAACCAAAATGATAAAAGGGATGAAACAATTCACCTATGAAGAAAGGCTAAAGAGGTTAGGACTCTTCAGCTTGGAAAAGAGATGGCTAAGGAGAGAGATATGATAGAGGGCTATAAAATGAGTGGTATGAACGAGTAAACATTAATCAGTTGTTTACACTTTCAAAAAGTACAAAGACCAGGGGGACACACAATGAAGTTACTAGGTAATATATTTAAAACTAATAAGAGAAAATATGTTTTTACTCAACTCATAATTAAACTCTGGAATTCATTGCCAGAGAGGATGTGGTGAAAGTTATTATTGTAGCTGCATTTGAAAAAGGCTTGAACAAGTTTCTGGAGGAAAAGTCCATTAACCATTATTAAGGTAGAGTTGCAGAAATCCACTGCTTATCCCTGGGATAAGCAGCTTGGAATCTATCTACCTCTTGGGATCCTGCCAGGTACTTCTGACCTGGATTGGCTTTTGTTGGAAACAGGATACTGGGCTTGATGGTACTTGGCCTGACCCAGTAAGGCAAGTCTTATTGTCTTATATTCTTACCCCCTCCTATTCATCCTTCATACACCCACATCCTTTATTCCTCTCAAACACACCCCACCACCCACAAATACCCCTTCTACAAATACATGTTGGAAAGCATTCCCAAAGCAATGCCCCTATATGCTTTCCCTACTAGTTAAATTAAGAAGCATTTCTACTTGATTCAGTTGATCATGTGTTTTTTCAGTGTAACAATACTGGTTGTTAGGCAGCCCCCCTGCTAGCAGGAGCCCTCACTAGGCCATGTTCAGACCCACCCTAGCCTCAAAGGTTGCATGATGCAGCAAGGCCAGTCCTATAAAACCCTCCCTCATAGCTTACTCCCTGCCTAATCATCAAGTCACGCCTGCTTCTTGCCTTTGTCTTGTTCTTTCTCTATTTAGGCCTCCCGGTGGCCTTCCTTGTCTGTATGTTCTTTGCCTTGCTCTGTTTCAGCCTCCCAGTGGCCTTCCTTACCTGTGTGTTCCTCGTCTTGCCCTTGCTCTGTTTAGGCTTTCAGTGGTCTTCCTTGCCGAGGTGTTCCCAGCCTCGTTCTATGTTAGGCTATCCAGTGGCCATTCTGTCTGTCTGCATCCCTTGTTTCCCTGTCTCCTGTGGACCTTCTGGTGGTCCTCATGTCTGTTGTCTATCCTTGTTTGTTTGGTTCTCTCTTGCTTGTCCTGGCCCTGTTTTACTTTGCATGCTGTTCCAGTTTTGACTTGTCCTGTACGCTGTTCTTGCCTTGTTCTAATTCCTGTCTCCTGGTGCACTGCCAGCGAATTCCTGCTGGCCACCAGAACCCACGGACTCAACCCAAGGGGGAGATGGCCGGTCAGGCAGAAGACTATGCTTTGCTCTTGACCCCTGTGCTGTTCCTGTGTGGCAAATTACATTGAAGCAGCCTGTACACCATGACATTCAATAGGTACAGAAACATAATAAATAGAAAAGTACAGTAACCATGAAGATAGAGTACTGATATTACCTACAGATAAAACTAATTGTTCTTAATGCAGATTGGAAGGGGGTTAATTAAGAACATAAGAACATAAGTAAATCTTATGTTAAATCCGGATAACTCTGAATATTGAAGAGAATCTTCAAACAGAAGCAGGGTGGGGAAGTGAGAGAAAGAAGGAAGCAGATGCTGAGGAGGGAATGGTGCACAACTTGCTCATCACTAAAGTGAGGGATTTTTTTTCAAAACTTTATTAAAGTATTCCAGTGACAATTAACTGAGCAGCTCTCCCTATTTAGGGCCTGATAGATGGAGGTAAAGATGTGATGGTCCTAGGAGACAATGCAAGGGACCACAACAACTAATCTCAAAGGAGGGAAGGCTACAGATAACTCTTGAGGGCCTGGATAGTAGTGATGAGGCCAGTAATCCTATAGAATCCAACCAGCGTCTGTCTGTAACGCTATAAAAGGCTTCTCATTGGTCAAAGTCAATACTGAGAAATCATCGCGCATCGCAACAACGGTTGCCATGGTAATCTCTTTTGAAAAGCTGCGCGTCTCACCCGCGCGGCAGGAGGAGGCAGATGCTGCTGGAAGCATACTTCTTTCCTCCTCTCTTGCCAGTTGAGAGGGAGGTTTGGATCAGCGAGAGAGGTAGACAAGAGGGTGGATCGGCCACCTGGTGGGCGGGAGGGAGCTCCTGGTGTGACAATAGAGAAAATGTTGGCTCCTCCTGCCGCCCAGGTCAGAACTGGAGTATTTGTACAGAACTGCGTATGTTGTGTAGCACTATAGACGTGATAAGCAGTCATAGCAGAACGCCATACAAGGACCATGCGATCAAACCATGAGTCTGCCCTGGGCGGCAGACACCACATGACACATTCCCTTCTTCCTCTTGCTAGTGAGAAGGAGAATCATATTGGATTTGGAGGTAGAGGGAAGTGACAAAGAAGAGAGCATCAGGGGGAGGGGAAGGTGAGAGTGAATGGTCAGAATGTGCACTACATCAGGAAATATTTGAACTGTCAAATCCTCTCATGCATGACAAGCATTCTGCTGGTGAGTGCAAAGTTAAGGATTTAGGGCAGGGCCTCATGAAAACATGTGTGACCCTCTTTATTTTTTTTTAGCCATACAAAGTCACTCCTCTGACAACAGCAATACCTGGACTTGGGCAGAGGAAATCCCGGTGCATGCGCAAAGAGGGATTCCAGTATGGACAAGATGCCAACAATGCTCTGTGCGCCTCCTCTGTCCAATTCCAGATGTCGCTGACATCAGGAGAGGGACTCTGTGTGCCGAAAAGGAATAATGAGCTTCATGCAGATAATGCAGTATGGACTGTAGGGTGGGGACAGATCTAGCCCTTTGCGCATAGGTGGTTTAATCAGGACTGCCTCTGCAGCATTTTTCAAACTCCGGATACGATTATTTTTCTCCTCCCGGGCCAGCAAATAGAAATATTTCCAGAAAAAAAATGTAAGTTCTGAACTGACCACTTTGTTATTACTGGGCAGCACCAAGCTGTTCATGAAAAGGTCCACATCAAAACAAAATGCCCCTTAAAAATTCATCTTTTCTTGAAAATAGTATTTTGCTTTCCACAATATGTTAAATTCCTACAATACACTAAGCTAAAACAGCAATCTGAATAATTTTAATATTTTAAGGGAGGCAAAAAACCCTTTTATTTTCTAGAATTAAATGTAATATGTGTAGATTATCTATAAAATGAATTTTTACTATACTGTGAGCAGCTTTGGGCAATCCAATAGGTTTGAAAATATTAGATCTATTCTGGAGTAATCTGATCAAGCCACTCTAACAGGAACATGCACTGGTTGTTTTGCTTAGTGTGCACTAATTTTTGTTATGTTGGTAGCTCGCTGGAAGCCCCCACAACCTGCTGCACTCACCCCAGACACCACCAGCAGCCGGGCCTGACACAGCGATTCCCGCAGTGCGGCCGGGACACTGAGAGACGCACTCCCTACGCCGCCACTGACCTTTCCTCACAGCACGGATGCCGCCAGCAGCTCCCCAACCATCGCACTGCACTGTTCTCTAGGCTCGCGTGCGCATAGTTCACGGAGCCTTTCAGTCCCCATGGCGGGAAAATGCTAGCGCTCCTTAATGACATCACGTGGCTGAGTATTTAAACCGAGTCGCGACTTCAGCAACTCGCCCCAGCAACAGGTCCTGCTACTTCAGTAGTGCGAGTTGCTAGCGTCCTTCATCTTCTCTCCAGCCTTGCCTCGTCTCTCCAGCCTGCCCAGCCTCATCGTATCTTCTCTCCGTGTCTTCCTGCCAGTCTTTACTTGTTAGTCCTCCCCGTCTCCTCCTCGTCCTCCTTTGGAGTGATCACTGGTTCTTGCCTGTCTCCCAACTACTCTGATTGCCTCCTGCCTCTGACCTTGCCAGGTTCTGGACTTTTGCCTACATCAATCCTCAAGTGAGGATTGTCTAAGTCCTGCCAGCCACCGGAACCCAAGGGCTCAACCTGCAGGAAAAGGGGATGGTATAGGTGAAGCCCTAGACCAGTCTCTTGCCAGTCAGCCTCTGTCAGCTGTCGGGGAGGGCCTATGGGGTTCACCCCATAGGCTGAGCCAACCTCACCACAGCCACAAGGGTTCACGACGCTTACAATTTTTTTAGCACGCAATAAAACAAATAAAGCACACTAAATTGATTTTGTGCTTGTTAAAGCAAGTTAAAATACAATAAATGGGTTTTAACATGCACTAAAAGATTTACTGTGAGCTAAGGTGAACCACAAAAGCAAACTAAGCAAAACAACGATACAGCAGTTTTTGGGCTACTTATCCCTATATTCTAGTGCAAGAGATTCCAGTCCTTTCCTCAAGTACCTTTAACCTGTCTGGTTTTCAGGATACCACAAAGAATATGCATGAGAAACATAAAAGACATGCACCTCATGGATATTCATTGTGGACATCCTGAAAACCAGACTGGCTGGGGTGGGGGGGGGGGGGGGTGCTCCAGGACTGGCTTGAGAAACACTGCACCACACTAATGCTTCAATGAACTTCATATAATAAATGCACCTTGTGGCTCAGGAGATAAGTGCTGTGCAGTGCTACGAGAAAGGTCTACAGTTCAATCCCAGGTCAGCTTGTGCTGAGGATACAGCAATGGCAGCACCCAGAGGCTCCTGGGGAAGGATGTCATGGTCCTTGCTTAAGGGGGACATCTAGTGGCCAGATTCAGGACCACGATTGCAGGGTTCCAGCAGGAGCACTTACACATACCCCCAGCAGCAGATCCCAGTCCTGCTTCCAACTGAATTGTAAGTAAAAGAAGCAGGAAGAATGTTCCTGCTCAATCTCCCTGTCCTCCCCAATAAATTCATGCAGAGTTGATACATAAATATAAACTTTGCCTTATCAGTATCAAGGTGAATTTTCCCTTTTATACGACAGTCATCTGCCTCAAACTATTTTAAATAGCATTGGATTCCATTTATTATTTATACATTTTATTGTATTGTATTTACTTACAGGTAATCCCGGCTCACCGGTTCCAGTAGGCCCTATAGGACCAATTCTTCCTTCTATACCTTTTTCACCCTAAGAATAAGAAGTATATATTTAAGTATCCAAATTAACAAATTTAATTTTCATTTCAATATTTTTTTTAAATTATTCATAACTCCATGCACATATCCATGTAACAGAAATTAGAGAAAAATACTGGCATTTTTAGTACAGTCCACAACACAAAAGATCATGCAACTCTCTTCAGCATTTTAATTTAGGGGGTAATTTTGTCACTGCATGCATTGGTGTAATGTCTGCGGGGTACTTTTTATCCACAGGCTTAACACCAGCTTTCAAAGAGTAAGTATGCATGTACTTTCCCTGAGAAAATGATCCCACCAAAATTACCTGCACACAAAGCTACTAAGGTGTGCTCGTGTTTTTTTCAGGGACAATTGCACGCATACTTTTGCACCTGCAAAACGAATGCCTGCAAATCCAAACCGTGCACCCAGCTCCACCAACAAGAACACCTCTTCACACTGCAGGGAAAATCATGCACATACAGGCCCTATACATGTATTTTTACCAGCATATCAGGTGGGAATTGGTATAAAAGGCCATTTTCATTAACAATGCCCATGGAAATGGCTCTAAAAAATGACCCTCCCTGAGGACATATCCATTCTTTATTCACAGATACTCGGCGAACTGTTATTATTATTATTATTTATTATTTATTTCTTTTATATACCGACATTCAATCGAGATATCACATCGGTTTCCAGATAACCAAGAGAATAGAGCGTAGTCCGTCCTATTTTACATTATAACATGGTAACCAAAAAACAATTATAACATATTATAACAGTAGTACAAAATGTGCAGCCAAGCTGCACATTTTGCTTTCAGAAATTAGCGCCTACCAAAGGTAGGCGCTAATTTCTTCGGGCACCGGGAAAGTGCACAGAAAAGCAGTAAAAACTGCTTTTCTGTGCACCCTCCAACTTAATATCATGGCGATATTAAGTCGGAGGGCCCGAAAGTTACCAAAAGTTAAAAAAAAAAAAATTTGAAGTCGGCCCGCGGGTTGAAAACCGGACGCTTAATTTTGCCTGCGACGGTTTCCGAACCCGTGGCTGTCAGCAGGCTCGAGAACCGATGCCGGCAAAATTGAGCGTCTGCTGTCAAACCCGCTGACAGCCACCACTCCGGTCCAAAAGGAGGCACTAGGGACGCACTAGTGTCCCTAGTGCCTCCTTTTGCCTGTTTTTACTGCCGGGCCTAATTTGCATAGTGAATCGTGCGCACAGGAGAGTGGCCTGTTCGCCCGCTCTCCCACGGACTTTACTGTATCGGCCCGAAATAAAGCAAGCAGCACACATGTGGTTTAATATGAAGAAACTTCAGTTCTGTACAGATACATATAGACGCCAAGCTTCAATCATCGCCACTGATACGTCTTTTTAATTATCAAGGTGGCCTTTTCAAAAAGGTACTGCTAGCTCATAACAATTTCTAATCTAAGATTTTACTCATGATTACCTTAGATCCTGGGTTTCCAATTCCAGGGGCACCCACGGGGCCAAGAGGACCAACAGATCCTGGTTCACCCTGAAAACAGAAAAATGATCATCAATGACTAAAGCACATCTAAACAATACACATATTCCTCACTGTTCTCAGGAATTGCTGCAGAGGTCTTTCAGAAAACAACATTTTTGAATAAGATTGTAGAAACCTTATATGAAATTGCCTTGATATCACAACATAAACTAGATTGTAGGCGATTGGTATTCATTCCCAGTCCTTGAGGGTCACAAAATGGGTCAGATTTTCAGGCTATCCCTAATGAATATGCATGAGGGAGATCTGCAGGCACGCCACCTCCATTGTATGCAATTGCAAACATCTCTCTTGCATATTCATTATCCTGAAAACCCGACACATTGGTGGCTCTTGAGGACTGGAAATGAATGCCCCCTATTATAGGACATTGAGGGGGTAATTTCCAAAGCCATTTATGCACGTAAAGCTCGGGTTAGTGCACATAAAGAGCTTGTTAGAGAACTGTGCAGGGGACGTGCGTATAAAACTTTGCATGTCATTCAATTTCACTAATGCTTTAATGGACGTTCTAGTGGGGAGGGTGGGGAGTTGGGATTTATACACATGATTTTGATTTTAAAAAAGCATGCACATAAAAATTAACACACACAGGCTATGCCCTGCAAAGTTCAGGTGTAATTTTGTGCATGTAGTATAATTTTCAAAAGCGGACTTGTGCACGTAAATCCACTTTGACCATTGCTGTCACTTCACAGGCTTTTCTTGACTTCTTTATGTGGCTGGTTTGAAAATTACCCTCTGAATTATCAATTATAAAAATGTAATCTTAAGTTCTTGTCTGTCCAGAAAATGCGAGAGGCTGTAGTACCATCAGTGGCCACACGGTGTTAGTATAATGGATTAATGAGAGGCTGCTCATTACCATTAAGGCCCAGGTAACTCCTTTTAGCTATTGTAGTACAGATGGATAATTACGGGGAGGCACCATTCATATACAGCTCCTCCCTTTGAGGGTGCTAGGATAGCCATCTCCCTGGGTAAGGTAATAAAAGCAGCTCTCTCCTGAGAGCTCTGAGAGCAGTATAGTTTGGTTTAGACATTTGGAGGAAATCTGGAAATGTTTTTCTCTGTCTGGTTTTTGTGGCCTACTTGGGGCTTGGGTTTCATCTTGCCTGTAGTCCTTGGAACAATTCGGAGACTCCTCTTCTATAGCCCACTCCTTAGGTGCATGGTGGTTTAAGAATACAAGAAGTTGCCACACTGGATCAGACCGAAGGTCCATCAAGCCCAGCATCCTGCTTCCAACAGTGGCCAATCCAGGCTACAAGCACCTGGCAGGATCCCAAACACTGAGTAGATCCCATGCTACTGATGCCAGTAATAGCAGTGGCTATTCCCTAGGAAAGCATGATTAATAGCAGTTTATGGATTTCTCCTCCAGGGTTGTTTTTGCAGGAGTTTTGCATTTTTTTGTAAGAAGATTGTGAGACCCCAGGGTGTTTTGGGGAAACCTTTTCTTGGGGAGCCCTGCATAGGGAAGACCTACTCTTCTGTGACCTTTGCAGAGTAGAGGAATGGTGTCCTTCTGGTGTTTAGATCTATCTTGGGAGAAGAGACACTTTTTTGTTGGATGCCCAGGAGGAAGAATTTTGGGTCCCCCTTCCTGTCTGAAGGGGGACCCAAAACTCTCTTCCTCAAATCCCTTCCATCATGGGATTTGAGGTAGAGAGAGAGAAAGAGTAGATCAGTGAGAACCATGAGTAAAACCAAGTTCAAATCTACTGAGGACAACCAATTGGAGTCTTCAATCCCTGGGAAGAGAGGATGTAGGACCCTCTGTGCTGAGACTGCATTTTACCTTTTAATTTTTATAGTTTGGAGGGGGTTTTCTGGCCACACAAGGGATATTCACTTACCCAAGCCCTGAGGGTAAAAGCTTCCCATGCCCTGATAGTAGAGACCCATGCACAGATAGAGGGAAAGACTGTAACAAGAGATCATCTATGGTGCTGTGTTTACTGTGCCATACACTCATTCTCTTTCTCCATCAGTAAAGTATTTATTTTGGACTCTCAAACCTGACTCTCCGGTGTATTATTTGGCAGTTGTAGAACTTACAGAGGGAAAATAAAATATACCTCTCCCAGGGAAAATAATTCTTAGGTCACCCCTGTCACTCCAGGCCCTGAAAGGTGGTTCCCTTCCCCCAACAAAGAACTCTGACCTTGGGGATAGAGACTTGTGTAAAAGAGCGCCTTTATGATCCAACCCTGAAAGAGACATTAATTCTTTTATGGCCCCATCGTGTAACGACAGCACCCAGAGATGAGGGTTACCCTAGTGATATGGGTTAATTCACATCTGCTCACGATGTGCTGCAGAGTACTTTGTGACATGCTGTTATACTGCTTTCTATGACAGATATTGTTCCTACAGCGAGGAATTACCTCTCTTCATTTTAATTGGTTTCTGCACCACGGTAATCCTATTTCCAATATCATGATAAGTTTGCGAATCACTCCTTTTGCTGATACTCAAGAATCTTCTCTTCTAAACAAGCATCATTCCTTTTTATTGTCACTGTATGAAAAGATTGTGCCCTGCTACCATTTACAATGGAATCTACAGAAACAGTCTTCATTCAGCTTTCTTAACACCAGAGTCTGTAATGTCTTTGCATTTGAGGTTCAAACACTCAAGTACTCAAATGCATTTCAAATTCTAATGTGAGGAAGTTAAATGAGGGCCGTATCATATTACTTACCAAAAAGTGACACGGCACCACCAGCAGAAATAGTGGCAACCAAAACCACAACACAGTTTAAACACTCTTGAGATGTATGTATTTATTTATTTATTTATATTTTAAAAGAGTTTACCGCTTTTACATCTAAAAAGTTGGGCAAAACGGTTTACAAATAAATATATATAATAAAAATCAAAGTAAAAACAAACATTAAAAGCAAATAACAAGAGACAAACTAAGATACAAGGGATAAAGTGGAGAGGCTCCAGAGATGGTGATTTACAAACAGTGGTCAGAATATTGCTTGTCAAGGTGTCAGGAGGAGGCGAAAAGGAAAGTTTCAAAAAAAATGTTTAAAGTCTGTGCGTGATGTTTTTTGTCTTAGATCAGGGGTCAGGAACCTTTTTGGCTGAGAGAGCCATAAACGCCACATATTTTAAAATGTAATTCCATGAGAGCCATACAATATGTTTAAATCTAAATTCAAGTAAATGTGTGCATTTTATGTAAGATCACACTTTTAAAGTACAATAAGTCTCTGAAAATATTACACCAGGCCTTAAGACACCAATACATCTCCTATTAGGAAAATGGACCAAGTCAGGCTGCTATAGAGTCCTACACAGAAACTACACGCCAGCAGAAAACCTCACCTGAATCACGTGCTGTCCCTCACCTAACATAGAATAAAGAGACCAAAACGCATAACAAGAAGCATGCAGAAAAAACTGAATTGGAAACTGCAACAAGCCAGAGTCTCTGTATGCAGTGTAACAAAGGAAAAAAAGAAACATCACCCATCCTTATAAAACAAATCAAGACATATAAAATCATCAACAGTAAAACTGTACTAATAAAAAGAACATATTTCGAAACAGCTGATGAGTGGAATATCCAATAATTAAAAACTCATTATAAAACATTTCCAGATACCAACAAAATATTTCAAAATAGCAGACACAAAGACCCAGTAATGAAAAATAATAAGGATACAAAACATTTTTTGCTATGCATACCTGGGAACGTTTGATATCCAGGTGTCCTGAGATTGTTCCGAATTAGCAGGAGGAGGGGTGGTTTGCTTGGAACTTTCTCCTCTCTCAGTCACATACCAGCGCTCTCTCTCACACTGGCTCTCAATTACACACCTATACACACATGCTCTCAGTACTCACATATACACATGTTTTTTCTCTCTCACTTATATAGGCTCTTAATTACACATTTACACACATGCTGTCTATCTTTTCATGCTTACACACACACACAGGCTTTCAATCACATAAATACATGCTGTCTTTTTCTCTCACACACAGACTCTCATTCACATGCTTACAAACATGTCCTCTCTTTCTCTCATTTACACACAGGCTCTCAATCACATACTCACATGCTCCCTCACCTAAATCAGCTCTCAATCACACACAGACACACATGGTCTCTCTCTCTCATTTAAACACAGGCTCTCAATCACATACTCACATGCTCCATCACCTAAACCAGCTCTCAATCACACACAGACACACATGATCTCTCTCTTACTTATACACACAGGCTCTTAATCATACATACACATGATTTCTCTCACACACAAAGGATCTCAATCATACACACATACTGTTTCACACAAACAGGTTTACAATCACAAACTTACACATACAGGTTCCCAATGGTAAACTTACATTCATGCTCTCTCTCTCACAGGCAGGCTCTCAATTACAGACATACTCTCTTTCACATATACAGGCTCTCAATCATTCACATACATGCAATCTCTCACTCACACACACAGGATCTCAAACACACATGCTTGCTCGCTCATTCACTCTCTCTCTCCCCCACCCCCACCCCGGGAACTTGCGGCAGCAGCAGCCTCCTCCCAACGCTAACTTCCTTCATTTTCAGCCCTCGTGGAGGCGGAGTCCCATCGGCCGCGGTTGAAGCTCTTCATTTTCCTCCGAGCCGCGCTGCAGTCTTCTTTTCGTCGCGCACGCTCTGCTTCCCACGCACGCACCCGATGCTCACCACTTCCTCTTCCGGGCCGCCGGGGGGGGGGGGGGGGGCGGGAAGAAGAGAGCACGCTGGTGCCGCTGACTCCAGCTGTCCTGCCGCGTACCGCCCGGGCTGACAGCATTTTAAGCCCGGGCGGAGGAGGACCGGGGAGCAGCTGGGTCAGTGAGGGACTGGAAAGTGTGGCGACACTTGTCTGCGAGCCAGATGCAGCCTTCAAAAGAGCCATATCTGGCTCGCGAGCCATGGGTTCCCGACCCCTGTCTTAGATGATCTGGGAGGGCTTTCCAAAGTGAAAGGCCAGCAACAGAGAAGGCACATCGTCTGGTGATGTCTAATCTAGCTAGCCAAACAGGTTTTTATGTAATGAGTGGAGCTGTCGCTAAGTTGCTAGATTCAAATTAGGGTGCATAGCCAGGTAGAGGAGTCATTGTGAATCTGATTATAAATGATAAGATAAAATTTTGTATTGTACTCTGAATTTAACTGGAAGCCAATGTAGTGAGTATAGGATTGGAGATATATGTTCTTTGAGAGAAGTGCCTGTTAGAATGCATGCAGCTGAATTTTGTCTTAATTGTAGAGGGTGGCAAACATTGTCGGGAAGGCCGATGCCTGTAAAGATAAGAGGACGTGACATAGAGTGCAGTGGTAAGGAAAGATAAGAAGGGTGACTAACCTTTAGGAATGTTGAAAAGATGATTTATATTCGGACAACAACCAACAAGGACTGAGTTGCACAGGCTGGATAAACATGCATGGGAGTAGCTTGCTATGACGGCAGTTCTACCCCTAAACAATTAGCTAGATACTTTACTTAGATGCAGCTCCAGCACTGCTAAATACATTGATGGCGGGGGTGGAAGGGAAATAGAACAAAAAAAGTCACTTACAAGGGACAAGAGTTACAGATAAGTATGGGGGGGAAAAAAGTGAAAGCTTGCTGGGCAGACTGGATGGATCATTTGGTCTTCTTCTGCCGTCATTTCTATGTTTCTATGTCACTAGATGGCCCCAAATCCCTTACCATCTGCGCTAGTAACATGATGGGATTTTCCATTCTCTTTCAGTCTCTCCACTGAGCTGACTGGATTGGCTATCCAAGGGGCATAAGGAAGAGTTAGAGGAGTACAGTCATTTTGAGTTAGAGGTTGAGGAGTAGGGAGCTGTTTTTGTTTTCTCCCTGCTGAGCTGGGCCCACTAACCCAGCTTGGTATTTTTTCTTGCATTTAGAGGAGATCCCTTCTCAGTACACTCCCTGAGAGAGTCTGTCTCCCTTTTGAACAGTTAAGGTTTTTGTAGATTTTGGTCCAAGTTAAGGTTTTTGAAGATTTTGGTCCAAGTTAAGTTTTTTTGTAGGCTTTGGTCATTTTCTTTTTCATTCTGGGGAACACCCTGTGCCATGGGAAAGGAGCAACCCCCTCTGATCCTGAGAGCAGGGGCTGGAGATATGTGAGCAACCCCCTCTACTCTCTCTAGAGGAAGCAAGACCAGTGACAGAACTACCCAGAATACATAGAGACTTTTGGATTTCTCCCGTTTCTGTTCATGTGGAGGTTTTTGTCCCATCCCTCTGAATAACCTGGTGAAGGAGATATAGAGAGCTGTAAACTGAACTGAGAGGTCTTTGAGGTTATACCATCCAGCTTTGAGAGACTCCCAATCAGATCTCCACCCCAGAGGGATCAGGACACAGGCTGTGGGCGTCAGACTGAACTTTGGACTCCGGTAGGACCTTTTCATAGTGTGGGGTTTCCCCATAGGATTCTCCCTCTACTGGGCTGTTGCACAGATGCATAGGCAGTGGCAAGCTCCCTCCCAGGAGCTGGAGAGATGGACACCAGCATCCCAGCGGAGACCCCGTGTAAATAGTTCAGCTGTAAGTTTCAGTTGTTGAATGTCTGTGCAACAGAGATCAACCTTTTGGAAATGATCAGTAAATATGATTTGAACACCCAGTCTGAGTCCAGCCTGTCTGTCCTTGAGGAGAACACCACACCAGAAGGAGAGACCCACCATAGTAGAGACTCTCCATCACCTGGGCCACAGAGGTTTCCTCTCCCCCCCCCCCCCCCCAGAAAGAGCGCACTCCCTGGGAAGGATGGCAAGAGCAGCCCCGACTTATAAATACTTTTATGGCCCGAAGGGAACCAACAAAACCCCAGCAAAGGGTTACACGAGTAATTGCAGGTGGAGGTGACAGGTGGAAGACTGCCTGTACCCTTACCTTTATTCACAAGGTGGAGATATCAAGAGCCTACCGACAAATATGAGCACTGCTTTATGAGGGAAAGACGAAACTTCATTTTCCTGATTATTCTGCTGCTGTAGCAGCAAAACCAAAAGCATTTGCCCTGGTCTGCACACAACTGATAAAAAAAAGAAACTGTGCCCAGCTAAGCTTAGGGTCTATCATCAGGGTGAAAATGTGATGCTTGATACCATGGAAGAAGCGCTCCTGTTTCTACAAAATCAGGTGCAGCATGAGGTTTCAAAATGTTTCGTGGTTTTCACATCTCACTGACTGAAAACTGTGCAGTATGTGGCTTATAACCAGTGTTGGCCTATCATGGGGCTAACTTCATGGAGAGGAATGGTTTGCTGAATCAGCAGTTGTTGACTTTTATTTTTAAAAAAAAGTGATTATTTTAGGCTGCCATGTCATAACAATAGGTTTATAAGTGAGAATTTTTCAAGACTAGCTGAAAAAAACAGAGAGGGCCCCTTAAACATGTGGTAATCAAGTGACTAATGTCATTATTTTGGCAGTAAGGAATATTTGGTTTTTGGAGGGCTTGGGGTAATTGGGGTTGAAGGGATGGGGGATTAGGAGGAAGGGAGGTTGTAGGGTGGGTGAGGGTTTTGAAGGTTTGGGGTACAAGGGCAGCCAGATGGAGGGTTTCTGGATTTGGTAACAACTCTAGGAACTGAATGTTGTTTTTGTTTCTCTTTTTTATACAAGAAGGCTGAGTGTAGGTCTGAGCTGGGGAACATACAGTACACCCTGCAGGTTTTGAGTGTAACATTTCTTTTAAGAACATAGAAGATAATAAAATTTGCAGATGGTAGGGAGGATAACTTTCAAATAACTGCATGCAACAACATATATATGTGTATAAGCAAGTATTTTATAACCCACACGTGAATCTCTACCCCGTAACATATGTGCATATTTAGACATGCATGAATACCTGCAATGCACTGAAATCATATATAATCAATGGATTGAACATGCATACTTTTCCTACCTATTTTAAAAATATAGCCTCGCATATTTTATGCGCAAAAGTGAAGTAGGACTTTTTCGCGCAAGTCCCTATATATGTGCATCAAGTCAGCCAATTTTAAAACATGCGCGTGTATTTGAAATTACCAGTTGTCCGACTCCTCCACCAGTTCACCCAGGCCTTCTCCGGGTCATCGAGTCCCTCCTGGTTCTTCAGCCCAAACACTCCCCAGTTCACCCAGACCTCTCACCTTACGCAATAAACTAGTCTGATACCAATTATGCAAGAAAATTAGCAGGGGTAAATTTACATGAGTAAGTTGCCAAATACACTCGCATGTCTTTTAAATTTGCAACTTATGTAAGTGTTGGCCCCGACTCTGACCACCCCTTTTTTATGCATATACATGTGCTTGCACAAGTGAAAACACGCGCATAATTTTTACTTTTATAAAATATGGAATAAGCAAGTAGATGCTGCTTACATGTGTCTAAGCTCATTTTTACACATGTAAAAGTTTTGAAAATTCACTCATAATCGTACAAGGTTCCCAACATGGAATGTCTGTGGCAGTGGATCTGTCCTCAGTATAAAGTGTTGCAAGCCATGAAAAGATTTCAGACGGATATAGCCATGCTGCAGGAGATGCCTCTGAACTCCTTAGAGCAATCCAAATTAAAAAAACGAGAGAATAGGAGAGGTTCTTTCTGATTCTTCTGGTCAGCATAAAGCAGGGGGCACTATTCTAATAAACAAGGCTATTCCTTTTAAGGAGGTCCAAACTATTTGAGACCCAGAGGGTAGGTATGTCCTAGTAGAAGGGAAATTATTTGGTAAGTCTATATTGATAGGGTGTGTGTATGTATATAGATAGATAGATAGATAGAGATAGACAGATATAGATATATAGATGGATATATATAGATATAGATAGAATAATAGTTAGATATGCTCCCAATGTTTGTAATCATAGCTTTTTCGCTAAATTAGTGTGTGATAGAGTATATGATAGAAAGCCTCAGACTGCCTTAATGGACCGGCTCCAGCTATCTGGCCCGGTCCACCTTAAGACAAACAGGAAAGGGATCCTCGGGTGGGGGCGTTTCCCTGAGGTAAGGGATACAAAGGTGAGGCCCTGAGAGAGTTAGAGAGGCCCCAGGAAGAAGAAGGAAGCTGTATCCAATGCTGTGTTTTGTTCTGGACATTTTCTTTGCTTGTCAGTCTGCTGAGGTAAGCAGCCATTTGCTTCTCTTCTGTTATGTAATTTTGAAAATAAACTGATGAAAAGCAGACCATTCTCCAGCCTGGTCTGTTCTGCGGCCTACTCCAGCCATAGACCGCTCCAAGGGCATCACATATAGTGTCAGAAAAGGGATTACCTGTTCTAAGCGTCTGCACAGACAGGGACCCACACTAGCAGAAAAAAAAAAACCCAAAACATTTTTTGGGGGGCCTGGCTGCAATTGCAGCCACACAGGATTTTTTTTGTGTTGTTTATTGGTACTGGCTAGGAGAGAAGCTCCGTCGGAGGGAGGGAACAGAAGAAGTGAGTCAGAGCTGGAGAAGCAGGCTTTTCTTTTATTTGGTTATTTTCTTGAAAGAAGGGGACAGGTTTCCAGCCTTGAAGGAGCAGGAGCTTAGAATAGTTTTTGCAGGAACCTCCCTGAGAAATGGAACAGTTACTGCAAGCCCTGGTGGAGGGACAGCAACAGCTCCGGGCAGCCGCTCAGACCCAGTATGCGCAGCACCAGGCTACAGCAACAATTGCAGCAACACCTGGAAGCCCAAGCACAGCTTAAAGACCAATTACTATGAAGGACACCAGTGCCAGGGACTGCTGGGGTACACACCGGAACAGAGCAGAGTCCACCCTCACCAACACTGGAAATTCGGCTGACAAAGATGGGGCCCCAAGATGACCCGGAAGCATTCCTGGTCACCTTTGAGAGGGTGGGGGAGGCCATGGCCTAGCCTAGGACCCAGTGGGCCCTGAGAGTGGCCCCACATTTAACCGGTGAGGCCCAGGCCGCATACCGGGCCCTTGACAACCAGCAAGCCCAAGACTATCAAGAGGTCAAGACTGCCATACTCGATAGACTGAGACTGTCTAAGGAGTCTTATCAGAAAAGTTTCCAGGGCTTAACCTTTACACCAGGAGAGAGACCTCGGGTTCTGGCTCAGAAATTAAAGGAACAGTACTGGTGATGGCTAGAACCCGATAATAATAGGGGAGTTGAAGTTGCGGAGACTGTCATGGCAGAACAGTTTGTGGACGTTCTCCCCTCCCGAGTACGTGAATGGGTGCAGCGACAGACAGCGGTGACCCTGAAGGATGTGGTTCCCCTAGTAGAGCGTTATTTGGATGCTACAGACATAAGCCGTGGGCTTACTCCAGCAGAGAAGAATTCCCAATAAAGGGCTTGGAGAAAGGAAGGAGAGAATCGAGGGGCGGAACCCTAAGCCGCTATATTGGCCGAGAAGTGAAGAGTCTCCCTACCTCACGAGACCCCGATAACGCCTTAGAGGGGCCTGAGGGTGGAACGAGTAAAAACACAGAAGCAATGACGCCAAAAGGGACCTGCTTCAATTGTGGAAAGAGGGGGCACTTTGCCCAGGACTGCTATTGAGTGGAGGATGAACCTATGGATGTCAATTTGGTAGCCCCTCACTCTTGCTCGTTTGTGGACATTCCCCACTCAGGGTTTACAACCTTCGTGGTTCCAGTGGAGCTAGATGGTGACTCGACCCAAGCCTTAGTAGACTCGGGAAGTGTAAAAACTCTCATTCGGAGGGAATTGGTCAAAAGAACACAGATTGATTATGAACAGACAGTGACCCTCACTTGCATACATAGAGACCAGAGACAATACCCGACCAGTTAGGTCCTGTTGAAGACTCCAGTGGTACAAGCTACAATAGAAGTGGGAGTGCTCCCCTGGATACCATATCCGGTGATAATGGGATGAGATTATCCAGACTTTAGGACTCTTTGGGCCCAGCTCATGAAGGGCCCAGATGACTTCAGCGAGGAAGATATCTCATTTCTGGAGGTCTTTCCTTTAGAAGACCTGGACTTGTATATTAATAATCCATTACATCTTGAGACCTTTAGTATTGACAAGGCTGCTTTTAATCAGTAATGGGGGTTGAATTCATATGGAGATAATATATATAAATTTATCTAATCACCTTGGGATCCATGTTGAATTGATTAATTTTCCTAAATACTTTTTAGGCCCCATTTTAAACTGGACTTGGACAATAATTTTTCTTCTATATTTTTTTATTTCCTAAAATGTTGCTAGTATTGCATATGTATTTTCTTTTTTTTTTTTCTTTTCTCATTTATTTGCAAAAATTCTAATAAAAAAGATAGAGATGGGGATTTTTTTTTTTAATATATATATACAGATGATAGATGGGGAATTAGTCTCTGAGGTGGAGGGTCAAAAGCCAGCCCCCCCCCCCCCCCTTTGTACTCAAGAAAATTCTAGTATACAGAGTAGCAAAGGGGAATCTGGAGGGCGAAACAGTTGAGCAACTTTTGGTTCCCCAGCAGTATCGTCAGCAAGTGTTGCAGCTCGCCCATAGTCATCTTTTGGGGGGGGGGGGCACCTAGGGGAAGAGAAAATGATTTTAGCCCAGTTCTATTGGCCTGGCTTGTATCGACACGTTCAGGACTACTTTCAGTCCTGCCCTACCTGACAGTTGACCAGATCGGCAGCAACGCACGTAGCTACCCTAGTGCCCATGCCAATTATAGAGACACCTTTTGAGAGGGTCGCTATGGACTTGGTAGGCCCCTTAGAGAGATCTAGCCATGGAAACAAATATATCCTGGTCATTCTCGACTATGCAACCAGGTATCCCGAAGCTATTCCCCTACGAGATATGAAGACTCAAACAATAGCCACGGCCTTGCTGGAGGTGATTTCCAAGGTGGGGTTACCCAAAGAGATATTAACCGACCAAGGGACCCCGTTTATCTCTAAAGTGATGAAACAAGTTTGCATATTATTGCAGGTAAAAACCCTGAGGACATCAGTTTACCATCCACAAACTGATGGGCTCGTGGAGCATTTTAACAAAACTCTCATGCAGATATTGAGGAAGTTCACCGCGGAAGATGGCAAGAATTGGGACTTACTCTTGCCATATATATTGTTCTCCATTCAGGAAGTCCCTCAAAGTTTGACTAGGTTCTCCCCGTTCAAATTATTGTATGGTAGAAGACCACGGAGAATCCTGGATGTAGTACGAGAGACATGGGAGGAGGAACCCAACCTCTGGATGGAATTTGGCCGACTATGTGATCCAGATGCAGGACCGACTGGGGAGGGCAGGGGAGGCTGCCCGACTATGCCTGGAAAAGGCCCAGGCTACCCAAGCCCAGCAATATAACCAGTCCGCTGTTCATCGGGTCTTCCAGCCGGGAGACCGCATACTAGTATTACTACCGACTTCAGAAAGTAAATTGCTGTCCCATTGGCAAGGTCCATATGAGGTACTGGGAAGATGGGCCCGGTGGATTATAAAGTAGCCCAACCCGACAAACGGAAGAAGGCCCAGATCTTCCACGTGAATCTACTAAAAAAAATGGGTTGCTCCAACTTGCAGTCTGGTCCAAGAAGACGACTTTGGTCCAGACGTTTTACAAACTTCCGGGCCCCAGATTATCTCATATGGGGACCAACTCTCCACAACACAGAAAGTGGACCTAGATAAACTGGTGATTCGGAATAAAGATGTCTTCTCGACTATGCCCGGGAGAATTCACTTAACTTGTCATGACATTATTACAAACCCAGGAGAAATAGTTAAACAATGGCCCTACCGGAATCCTGAAGCCAGGAGGCAGGTTGTAGAAGCTGAGGTGAAAGAAATGCTTCGACTTGGAGTAATAGAGGAATCCAATAGCGATTGGTCCTCGCCCATTGTACTGGTACCTAAACTGGATGGTAGTATCCGGTTCTGTACTGACTTCGGGAAGGTCAATAAGGCTTCGAAGCTGGACGCATACCTGATGCCCCGTGTGGATGAACTTATTGAACAATTGGGAACTGCCCAGTTCATCTCCATGCTTGATTTGACAAACGGAAACTGGCAAGTTCAACTAGCGCCAACGGCGAAGGAGAAGATGGCTTTCTAAACACCGAAAGGACACTTCCAGTTTACGGTCCTGCCGTTCGGACTTCATGGGGCTCCAGCTACCTTCCAGTGCTTGGTAGACTGCTTGCTGTGCCCACATCAGGGTTATGCAGTGGCCTATCTTGATGACATCGTCATTTACAGTGGAGACTGGGAGACATATCTAAGGCAATTACAGGCAGTACTTACAAGTCTACAAAGGGCTGGACTGACTGCCAACCCCAAGAAATGTAAACTGGGAGTCAAGAAGTACAATATCTGAGATACTCCCTTGGGAGAGGAAAAGTCCACCCACAGGTGCAGAAAATAGAAGCAATTACCCGAGTCCCAGTTCCACAGACAAAGAGTAAGGTGAGAGCCTTTTTAAGTCTCATCGGTTACTATCGACGGTTCATACCAAACGTTTCAGAAAAAGCGGAGCCCCTCACATGCCTATTTCAAAAGAAAGCCCCAGAGAAGGTTAAATGGTCTGCAGAGACGGAGGAAGCCTTCCAGGGTTTAAAGAAAGACATATGCTCGGAACCTGTTCTGTTAAGTCCGGACTTTACTAAACCCTTTATAGTACAGACAGACAGACGCATCAGAGGTGGGGCTAGGACTCGTCCTCACACAAGAGAAAGAAGACGAAGAACACCCAGTAGCCTTCATTAGCAGGAAGCTTCTACCCCAAGAGAGACGCTATTCAGCGATAGAGAAAGAGGCCTTAGCTGTCAAATGGGCCTTGGAGGCTTTTCGTTATTATCTACTGGGTCGCCAGTTACGCTGGTAACAGATCACCAACCCCTTGTCTGGGTCGCTTGGAATAAGGAGTCCAATGGACGAGTAATGAGGTGGTTTCTGGCACTCCAACCATTTGACTTTACAGTTTGACACAGAGCAGGGAAGGCAAATATAAATGCAGACTTCCTTTCTAGGGAAGTCTCCCTTGTACAGGCAGGCGCTCAACTAAGGAAGATTAAGCTGAAGGGGAGGGAATGTGATAGAGTATATGATAGAAAGCCTCACACTGCCTTAACGGACCGGCTCCAGCTATCCGGCCCAGTCCACCTTAAGACAGACAGGAAAGGGATCCTCGGGTGGGGGCGTTTCCCTGAGGTAAGGGATACAAAGGTGAGGCCCTGAGAGAGTTAGAGAGGCCCCAGGAAGAAGAAGGAAGCTGTATCCAATGCTGTGTTTTGTTCTGGGCATTTACTTTGCTTGTCAGTCTGCTGACAAGCTTCTCTTCTGTTAAGTAATTTTGAAAATAAACTGATAAAAAGCAGACCATTCTCCAGCCTGGTCTGTTCTGTGGCCTACTCCAGCCATAGACCGCTCCAAGGGCATCACATAGTGATCTTATTATTGTACTACAGTCATATTTCAAAATTATGGGGGATGACTTTAATAGTGTTTATGATACTGAAATGGATAGGATTCCCACTAGGACATAGACAAGAGACATGGAATTCCCTATCTCTGACAGCATTTAAAGTTGTTAGATGTATGGAAATGCTTGCATCCCATGGAAAAGGACTATACACATATTTCTAGGGTACATGATTCACAATCCCCAGACTTGATTATATTTTATTCTCAGACTGTTTTTCTCAGGTAGAGGACTCTAAGATAGGCTCATTAGAAATTTCGGAACAAGCACCAGTTTAGGCAGAACTTGAAGGACTTTTTTTTTACTGGAGGTCAATCATGGAGATGGAGATTTCCCATGCATTTGCATCAGGACAGGAAATTCCATGAACATTTGATTAAGAAATTTGATTAAGAGTTTGACCTGTTTAACATAACCCATAAACAAAACTCTGCTACTGGGAACGGAAATAATAGCATACACTGCTAGGAAAAAAATTGCCATGGCCAAAGAAATTCTGTCATTAGAAAAACAATTAAAAGTTGATAAGCTATGACATAGCAGACATCCTTTAGTTAATAAATCACATTTTAGTGCAACACATGCTGCTTTAAATAGTTTGTTACATCAAAAACACAAAGGCCATCTATATTATAAATATAGAGGCCAATATTCAGTAGGCCAATTAGTGGACAAGTTATATGGCTAAGGTTAGCCAGATAACCTGTTCCTTATATTCAGTTGGATAAACATTCCACTGAATATACTAGCTTAAAGTTATCCAGTTACATGTATCCAGATAAGTTAAAAAAACTAACTGTAAAGGTTTGAATATAGCTGTTTAGGTTTTTAAGTTATCCGGCTTTGAGAGACTGGATAATTTATCTTCAAACGAAATCTGGGTAAGTGGCACTTTTGACAGTCCTATGGCCTGATTTCCTCTCCTGCCCCACCTAAAATTAAAGATACCCTTGGCCTGAGTCAGGCTTTTTAAAGTGTTTTTTGTCTCCTTTGAAATAAATTTTAATTGACAGACGTCAGGCATCTATTTCTTTTTTACTTCCTCACGGCTTTTATAGATCGCCTACCTTTTTGTTTTGTGGGCTGGATTACCGTGAAACATCCCTGCGTCCACCTCCCCCAAAAAACCCATTCTTAAGATTAAAATGTATAACCAAGGCAAGACCCTCCCATCTTTAATATATTAAAAGATTAAGCAAAACAATTTTGTATGTGTTTCATAATAATAAACATTAATTTATTTATTTTATTTATGTGCTTTTGTATACCTACATTCGATCAAAATATCACATTGGTTCACATATAAACTGAACAGTAAATAAGGCAGGAGCAGCTTATTTTTACAGTATAACTTACAGTATAACAGAACAGATATTTTGTAAAAATTAATATAACTTAGAATGATAACATTCTAACCTATAGAATAACTTAGAATAGGTAACATTTTATAATGTGATTTAACTGCTTGACAAATAATGATTTGCTTACAGGCAATGGGTAGACCTGGGCAAGGATTTTTAGAGAGGGAAGGGTGTGGGTTAGGTTTCTGGCGGGAAGGCTTTCAAGAATAGCCATGTTTTGAGGTGTTTTTTGAAGGTTTGAGTTGAGGGTTCTGTTCAGGGAGGGGGTAGAAGGGAGTTCCGTCGGTTCAGTGTGATACTGATATGGCTTGTTTTCTGATTGAGGTAAGATGAACTGCTTTGGGGGTGGGAATGGTGAGGAGGCCAGAGTCAGTGGTTCGGAGGGTTCTTTGTGGGGTGTAGTAGAGTAGTTTGCTGTTTAACCAGTCCATCTTGTTGTTGATCATTTTTTTGTGAATGAGGGTTAGTGTTTTGTATTGTATTCTGTGGAAGATGGGTAGCCAATGCAGATCTTTGAGGATGGGGGTGATGTGGTCGCATTTTCTGCTGTTGGAGATGGATCTGGCGGTGGCGTTTTGTAGTATCTGCAGAGGTCTGAGGGTGAACTCGGGGAGGCAGAGGAGGAGTGAGTTGCAATAGTCTAGCTTAGAAAAGAGAAGTGTTGGAGGACGGTTTGATACTCTTGGGAGTGAAGGAGGGGTTTGAGTTTTTTTAAGGTTTGTAATTTAAAGAATCTGTCTTTGATTAGTGTGGAAATGTGTTGCTTGAGGTTTAGTTCATGGTCAATTGTTTTTCCAAGGTTTTTTGTGACAATATGAAATGTATACAAATATATTTTACATATTGTATTATTTCCTCTGAAGCATTTATTATCAAAGCTGTGCTGGAAGCATGCACTACACGGTGTCGGAACTCACCGGGAGCGGGTAAGTGCAGACCCTACTCACAGCAAGATTTTCAGGCCTCGGGAAGGGGGGGTCCAGGATGGGTTGGGGGTACGGAGGAAGGGGGGATGGGAAGGCCTGTCCTTAGTTATATGTTTTAATCTGAGAATGGAGGGGAGCGGGATGGCTCACAGTGATCCAGGACATTTTTGTATTTATGAGATGTGGGGTGGGGGGATGCAAGGCCCGATAGGGCATCTTTAATATTAGGAGGGGGAGAGAGGAAATCAGGCCATAGGCCTCTTTAGTATCCCCTGGATACCATATCCGGTGATAATGGGATGAGATTATCCAGACTTTAGGACTCTTTGGGCCCAGCTCATGAAGGGCCCAGATGACTTCAGCGAGGACGAGATCTCATTTCTGGAGGTCTTTCCTTTAGAAGACCTGGATTTGTATATTAATAATCAATTACATCTTGAGACCTTTAGTATTGACAAGGCTGCTCTTAATCAGTAATGGGGGTTGAATTTATATGGAGATAATATATATAAATTTATCTAATCGCCTTGGGATCCATGTTGAATTGATTAATTTTCCTAAATACTTTTTAGGCCCCATTTTAAACTGGACTTGGACGATAATTTTTCTTCTATATTTTTTTATTTCCTAAAATGTTGCTAGTCTTGCATATGTATTTTCTTTTTTTTTTTTTCTTTTCTCATTTATTTGCAAAAATTCTAATAAAAAAGATAGAGATGGGGATATTTTTTTTAATATATATTACCTGAATCTATACAAGGAAGAACCATGTGAGCTTTAGGATGCTAAAGACTATCTATGTTGGTTCAACCTTCCCAGACTGTCTGAGGAGCATGTTATGTGTTTTAAATGTTCCCTTAACACTATAGGAGGTTTGATCAGTTATTAATCAATCTGGTATTCAAAGCACCTGGTCCAGATGGGCTCCAAGGAGAATTTAATACATTTTTGATAGATCAATTATATTTACTCTTGAGAGAAGTTTTAGAGGCCTTATTAAAGGCTGGAGAACGTCCATAAGTATCTCACAGGGCAACCATTATTGTTTTGCCTAAGCCAGGATGGGACCCTACTATTCCAAGATCTTATAGACAAATTTCACTGTTAAATTATGATGTGAAACTTTGACAAAATAATGGCTGACTGCTTTGCTACTTTACTACCAGCTTTGGTTTTGAAGAAACAGGTGGGCTTTATAAAGGGCAGACATACAGTTTTAAATGTACGTAAGGTTATAGCCTCCACTGAACATTCCTCTAGATTTAAATTGCAATCCTAGTTAGTTTTGATGCCGAAAAGGCTTTTTGATAGAGTGAATTGGATATTTTTGTTTGAAACTCTTCTAGCCTTTGGTTTTCAAGGAAGGTTTTAGAATTTCTGTATATTCTTTACAGAAACCCAAAAGCAGCAAGTTTTGTAAATGGAGAATTTTCAGCAGATTTTGTTTTACAGAGAGGTACAAGACAGGGGTGCCCTCTATTTCCATTACTGATGATCTTTTTTTCATATTACTAAGCCAATTATATCTTTGCAGGTTACACTGCAGGAACTACCTAGGTATGGTAAATTAGCAGGATTATAGCTAAATTTTGAGAAATCTGAAGTCATGCTGATAGGTTATTGGCATACAGGTATTTGGAAGGGAGCCTTTCCTCTTCAATGAGCAAATGCATATATTATTGCTGAGTGATAAATCTAAACTCTATAAATTGAATGTATTACATTTACAAGTCATAACTAGGAAATTAAAGTTGGACTCATCTCATGTTTTTCTAATTAGGTAGAGTGCAGTTTTTCAAAATAACAATCCTTCTCAAATGGATTTATATTTTGGGGTCCTATAAGTTGCTTGGTTAAGATTGTAAAAATTGCTACCATTAACATAAGATTTGGGGGTAACCTGCACGGAGCAGCACTTACTACCCTCAACAGAAGAAACTGTTGTTGGCATGGACCCTTGGACCAAGGTGGAGTTGGCGCAACCATCAGGGTGAAGCCCTGCAGATCCCCACCATCAGCTGGCAGAGTCAGGAGAAGCAGAGGCCCAACTTGAGCTTTGCCTACACCAGCCCACGTTCCCCGGGGGTTGAGCTTTTGGATGCTAGGGCTGAAGCTGGGGCTTCCAGGCGAAGTTGAAGACAAGCTTAGGTCAAGGCTGGCAGCGATCAAAGTTCTGTTTTCCCAGTAGGAAATGTATCTGTGTTCTAGAGCCTAGTGAAATATAGGCTTGTAGTGTATTTTTTATTAGGTTTTTTTTATTTCAAAAGTGCATGTGGTGGATAATTTGTGTTGCTTTTTCTCAGGTAATTCCAGAATTTGCATATTATGTACATTGCGAGAATGCCTAGAAGGAGGGAGGAAGAAGGGAGAAAGAATGCCTGGAGAAGTGATGAGGGAAGATAGAGAGAAATTGCCTAGAGGGAGGAAAGGGAGATGGAGGAAAGAGGAGAGAGTACCTGAAGGAATGGGGGAAGGAGCAGGGGAATGCCTGGTGAGAGGAGAGGTAGGGGAAGGGAAGAGATTGCCTAGAGAGAGGGAGGAAAATAGATGGAGGGAAAAGTGGGGATAATCCCTGGAGGAAGAGAGAGAATACCAAGAGAGAAAATACTGTTTGGAAGGAGAAATGGAGGGAGGGAAAGAAGAAGGGAGAGCCATTTGCTGAGAGCTAGCCCTGCCCTGGACTTATTCAGCTAAGTTGTTACCCAGCATGCATGATTTAAAATTCAAGCGTATCTTCATTTGCGTGCCAATATATGCATGTGTTAGGATTTTTAAGTATGTGGACCCTTTGACAGAGGCGAGAGGTGGAACCGCCCAGGGGGAAGAGCCCCATCATTGGGAGGCGGAATCTTAGCTGTAGGATGGAATACAGCAGCGGGTAGAATGAGAGAGAGAGAGTGACCCCTGGAGGCGGGCCACGGAGCGGCAGCGCAGCTGCTGACGTCAGACTCACCTTGGGAACTGGAGTAGCTGGTAGAGGTTCAGTCACTAAAGTACACTGGATCCGTAGACATGCTATATGAGAGGGTCCCTCTGTGGGAAGTCACTGTAGTGGTCTGCAGAGTGGGGTACACCGGCGAGGGTTTCTCTTCAGATGTCACGGCAATGGTCCGCAGAGTGGGGTACACTGGAGAGAGTTCCCACATAGAGAATAACACAGGAACCACAGCGTAGTACTCACAGTGACTGAAGGCAGCAACAGGTCCAGAGAAGCCTCAGGGAGCAAGGTAGGCAGGAATCTGTGTGAAGGCCCTCCGAGGAGCGGATAGCCAAGAGATGAGATAGGGCCCCCGAGGAGCGGGTACCCGATAGTCTCCAACATGGAAGCAGGAAACGAAACAGCGTTGCAGAGAGAGTAGATAGTTGTAGCAACTGAACTCGTTGCCAAGTCACTGTCTGTCTGGGCTGGAGAGCTTAAGTATCCAGGTTGAGTGATGTCATCTGGTGGGGACGCCCCTGAGGTTCCCGCCATGACGTGGTTAAAGCAGGTCGAGGAGTGCGCATGCGCGCCTAGGGAACCCCGCAGGTAAGAGCATCCATGCCGCTCGAGGAGGCCCGAGAACGGAGGGTGGAAGGCTGGTGGTAGCTGGCAGAGGCCGCGAGTTGCCCTAACGGAGCTAAGGCAGCAAACAAAGAGGTGAGCAACAGCGGCCGCAGAGCACAACATGCATGCATGGGATCACGCTTGCTCATTTTAAAATTAGCCTGTAAGTGCATACATTCTTTCAGCAAAACTATGCACGCTATATAGTAGGTGTAATTGTGTGCACATAGTTTTGCCAGAATAATTTTCAAAGCTGACATAAGAACAATGTTACAAAATGTTCCCCTAAATGGAAACAAAGACTGTATAATCAATCATATGAGCTAAAACTAAGAAAAATAAATTGCTGCTCTCTGTATGATTTGGAATGTAAAGTGTTTTACTTCCTAGAGTTCATGTAATCCTCCCTCCCTCTATTTTCTCACTGTCTTCAGCAGCTTTCCACAGAATGCTCCTAAGCCACAACACACATGAAATGCAAGATTTATTCCAGCTGTTCCA
Organism: Rhinatrema bivittatum; assembly: GCF_901001135.1. NCBI lineage: Eukaryota > Metazoa > Chordata > Amphibia > Gymnophiona > Rhinatrematidae > Rhinatrema > Rhinatrema bivittatum. The sequence continues at coordinate 181,500,562 of NC_042616.1, forward strand.
GTTGTGTGTAGGTGTAATGAGCATCTTTCCCCTGGGTGGCAATGCTGACTTGGGAGCTGAAACTGATGATTATTTGCAGGAGTTATGAGTGGTTTCTGAACCCTACTAGATGAATTAAATCATTATCTTCTCCTGGACAGCTGAATTTCAAGAAGCATTTTGGCAGCTGCTCTCATGGTTCGTGTGTCTAACATGAATATTTATTTCCAAAAAGAAAAACTACAGAAATTCCAATCTATCAGACTGTTAGCACTCTTTTTCTAATATATATATATATTCCTGTATGCTTTTTGTTGTCCGTCTGTCACGCTATTTCCTGAACCATTTGACCTACATCAACCAGGTTTTCAGCATATAAAAATCTAGAAATTAGAATAACATTGCCCATTAAACTTGTGGATCTAGGCCAAAAGTGGAAAAAAAAAAAAACATGTTCATATTTCCTACTTGTTTATTTGCTGCTATATAAGAAAATGTGTTGATCTTTCAAAACACTTCTAATAATATTATTAATTAATAATTAATATAAATTAAGGCAGTTGAAAAAACAGGAACAGTAATGTATATACAGTACTTAAGTATAAATCAATATTTAGAAGCATAACAGTGAGGGTTATTGATTGATCATGGAACTAACTAGTATGTCTTTCTAGACAACACTAAATCATTTTGGACAAGCTATATTTATCCAATGTTTGCGCATACATGTGCATCTCCACAAATTAAATAGGACATTCAAATGACCATGTTTGGGACATGCATTATTGTTCTATTATACTCACTGTGGGAATCCCTTGCATAACGGAGTCACAGAAGTAGAAGGTTCCTGCTATACATTCTTAGGATTAAACTTACTTAAGGAGCGTTACTAAAATACCCCTTCAGGGCTACCAGTACTAACAGTATTTCCATTATTTCTGTCTCTCCTCACACAGACAAAAGTCATTTTTGTTTCTACTTCTTCATGAGCCAGAATAGTTTTATTTATTCCTTTGAGTCCAATTTGTAAGTTTTCTTGTGGAACAGTGATTCTGTCTTATGCCCGCTCCAACAGTCTGATTTTCAGAGCAAAAACAAGGAATCATAGAACATGGGAAAAAACCAGACTGCTTGGTCCACCCAGTTTGCCCATTTATGCCTGCCTGCTATACCATTACAAGTTTTACTGGATCGCTGGTCTCTTTCCTATGCTTGTACTCACCTTAAGGTCCTGTTGTGTCTGTCCTATGCATGCTTGAATTCTGGCACTGTTCTGGCTCCTATCACTTCCGGTGGAAGTATGTTAGAGGTATATACCATCCACTCAGTGAAAAAGTAAGAGTAACCAGATTATGCAAATTAACATGTATATATATATTGTGTCTATACTGAAAGCTGACAGAAAAATATTGAACTCAATGGACCTCTGATCATATATCAATGTAACGGAAGGAAGCTGGAGAACTAGGTGTCATGATGTGGAGTTCCAAGGGTACAGACTCAGGAACAATATCAGGAAATATTTTTTCACGGAAAGGGTGGTCAATGTCTGGAATGCCCTCCCAGAGGAGGTGGTGCAGACAAAATCAGTAATGGAATTCAAAAAAGCCAAGGATAAATACAGAGGATCTGTAGCAGCAAGAGGATGGTAATGAAGCACCAGGGTAATCAACACAAAGTGATGGTTCTGCTCAAAACAGCAGTGGTATGACTGCTTTGTGCTTCCAACAAGGCACAAGGGTAACCTGCATGGAATGGCGGTTACAACTCTTATACAGTAAATGGTATGGTTTCATCAGGCCTCCAAGAAAGAGTTAGGGTAACCTGCAAGGAAGCAGTGGTTACAATGCTAAACAAAAATGGTACCGTATGGTAGTAAGGTACCCACCTACCTTTCTCTTTGTGCAGCCTGAGCACTACCAATTCATTGCTACTGAAAGCATGGCAGACCGCTTCAACATGGCTGCATCAGCTTGTTATTGCATCATGTGACTGCACTATGCTTCCGAACACATGACTCCAAGAATCAATGGAGCACAGGGGAGAATTACACCAATGAGAATGCTAAGGGAAGGATTTCAAATCTGCTCAGGCTCTAGGAGAGACAAGAAGAGCAGATGTGCTAACTGTGACTGTCCTCTAGGCCTGCTGTACTCTACAGGGATTTCCACAGTGAGTTTTCCAGTTAGACTGGGTAGAGAAAGAGATAAGCAGATGGCTTGGAACGAGACCAGCTGCAACCTACTAGGTTTTGCAGTGCCTCTGTTTAGGTAACCATTGGATTGCTGCTGTTACCTGCTGCCCTGTGATTTCCATATCTGGCTCAGAGTTGCTTTCAGGTTGCGACATTCTGATGGAAGTGCTGCTTGTTGCAACATTTGCAGAGGATAAAGGATTCTTGAAGTGAAGAGCAGGACACTGTCTAGTGGCCCTTTGGGAGCATGGGTACTCTTCTCAGACACACAGAAGGAAAGAGACTTTGGATAATGGGCTTTGTACCAACTGATGAATAGCAGATTCATTACAGTAACATTCACCACCACCTTAAAAATAGTTACTCATTTGCACATGTATGTACATTTTGGGATTACAAATAAACTTTTGTTCCATGTGGTTTCCATGCTTACTTTTGAATCCTTGGTCCCATCACCATATCCCTGTTACGACTGTCGCTGCCTGATGTCTCCACTCCGCCCTCCTTACCTCTTTGTCGACTCCTCCCACGGTTGATGGACGTCTGGCTGCCGCGGCATCTGCCTGCCGTCCTCTCCAGCGTCCCTAGTCCAGCTTGGGCGCTGCATCCCGCTATGTTATTCAACTGCCATAGGGCGCGCACGCTACATGGCCCTGCTTATTTCTTCTTTGGCGCGAACCTCAGGGGCATCCCCCTGTGATGACGTCACGCATCCTGGATACAAAAGCCTACTCTGTTTGCTAGCTATTCGAGTTAGCAAGGGACTCCTTATGGATGGGATTCGCTCTCCGTACCTAGCTACTCTGCCTCTCCTTAATTGGACTTACTCTATCGGGGTACCCGCTCCTCGGGGGCCTCTCTCTTTTCTTTCAGGACGCTGTCTGGAACTGGTACTCGCTCCTCGAGGGCCCATGTTCCCGGACCCGCTGTCTGAGCTCACTTCTGCTTGGAAGAATCTGCTGCCTACACCATCAGTGAGTTACCATCTACATTCTTCTCAGAGCTGTTCCCTCCTCCTCGAGGGCCTGCCTCTATTCCAGCTTCTGTGTTACCTTCCGGGAGAAACCGCTGTGTGAGTAATCAACCAACGAGGTTCTCCACTACAGCATAGCTATTGAGGGATCGCTGTTCCAGTGTCCTGAGGAACTAGAAGCCCAGTTGGGCTTCATCTCTACTCACTACTGCCACCTCTGGTGGCTTCTCAACTCTGTTTAATAAAAGATAATTCTGTGTTGTGTGTCCTAAAGCTGAGCCTGACCTGTGGCCCCTCAAGGGACTTCCCCCTGTGGGCGTGGTCATCTGCCACAGTGTCCAAGGGTCCACCCAAAACCTTACAAACAATAACAATCCCAGAGGTGGAAGGGGCACCTCTTTATACACTCCAGTAGAACTCGTGGTGTGCTTCACTATTGTCTGTCATTCTCAGAAGGCTGAAGGTATTGTACGTGGCTGCTAACCCCTCTGGGTTAAGGTACAGTAAGCATCACAGCAGATACCTTTAGGCAGCTGGGGAACAACTAAATTTGTAAATGCATGTGTACTGCTGGACCTAGTGATTAGAGTGGTGTTATACCCTCAAGGGTATAGTGAGCTCACTGGTAATTTAAAGGAATACCAGATCTCAGTACCAGTGAACACAAGGTTATATTCTGTTCATATTTTACTACTCTAGGGGTAGAATATTTTTGGAAATTGGTTTGCCTTTTACTGTTTACCAGTGTTTGCACATGTCTATGTTTAACCCTTTGCATGCAGGTCTCTTATTACTGTCCTGGATCCTGCAATAATATTGTTTTACTTCAGTGTGGTTGTTGGCTCACAACTGAAAAGGTTTGGGTGCCCCCTTGAGATACTCATTTCAGGAACAGTTCCCCTCAAAGGTCTATTTGCAGAGGGAGAATCTATCATTATACAGGTCACACTCCTGGTGGGCCATAGTATGATTTCATCATGCCTCCAAAAAGGAATTGGGGTCATCTGCATAGAGCAGCAGTTACAAACCTAAATAGCAGTGGTACCATAGTATCAGGCTTTCAGGAAGCCTGGGGTGACCTACATTGAGGGACCATGGTTAAAACTCAGACTTCAATGAGCATGGGGAGACCAGATATTTTACAATACCTCCACCAACCTTGATGGCTGTGGGGATTATTACAAAATGATGGAATAAGACAAAGAAGGGTGTCTGGGTGTTGGCTTGAGAACTGGTTTGGTAAAAGGTAAAGCTGAAGATGACAAGGCTTGAAATAGGCTAATAGTAGATGGTGGTTATCACTGTAACAGACTGTAGGTATGCTTGGGCAGATATGGAGGGTAATAGTAGGAAAAGGATTGAGAAGTCAGTTAAAACACATGGAGGAAGTTGGTGTTGGGTTGCATATGTAAATTTTTATTTGCATCTACCTAAAGTGGATGTATCTGAACTAGACAGACTGGATGGGCCATTTACTACCTTACTATGTAATCCAATATATATAATACAGCATAAAATGCAGAAATCAATACACCTTAGCATGTGTGTGTATTGAATGCCAAATACAAGAGTACATGTCTGGGTTTTTATGCAAAATATTAGTGATAGTTGTGCATTACAGTAATAGATAATCTGTATTCTTTTATATGTCTGTGATGGGTTCTACAAGCGAAGCAAAAGGAGGAACAGTCACCCAGCTCAAGGATATGAATTGTTTCAGCTGGAATGTGGCTGGGGATGTGGAAAAAAGGGAGGACACAGATGGGAGAGCTGTGGTAAAAACTTCATGGATGGGAAGGCCAAACTCCACATATTCCCCTACCCAATAGCTATGTCTTCAGAGCAGAAGAAGGAATATGAGAAAGGGTAGCAAGAAGTGAAACCACTGATTGATGCTCTCCTCAAGGAGAGAAAGAGAGAGAGAGAGAGAGAAAGATGAAGAGTCAGCAATGCCAGAAAGGTCAATGGTGGAGGGATTGCACCAAAGGACAAAGTAGGAGTTGGAGCCACCCTAATTGTCTGCACATGAGGACCAAGGGAAGTTACCAGAGAGTAATATTTCTGTTGGGTTTCACAGCTCACAAGAGAACCCCACAAGCCATGCCACTTAGCCCTGACGCTAAGCCTCAGCTGTTCCTGCATCGCGGAAGGATACCACTGTGATCACTGCCTCCTTAGGTGTGCATGTTCCTGATAGCCATTCGTTTAAAGGGTCCACAATGGGAAAAGGCCACAGTGCCCGCTGATGACATCATCATCCCTGGGCTTAATTAAGGGCTCCTCAGACACTCTTCCTCGCCAAGACCTCAGCAAGAGGTCCAGCTGCATTGTAGTATGTGCTGCTTCCAGCCTTCAACTGATCAGCCATTCCTGCCTTCATCTGACCAACCTGCCCCCACTCCTACCTTGCTGCTCAACCTGCCTCCGCCCTATCCATCCCTATTCCTCTCTCATGGATGGATACCTAGTTTTGACCCTTGCCTGGACTCTCAACTTGCCTGAATGCTGCCTGCCTTGACCTTTGCTTGGACTCTCGACTTGCCTGTATGCTGCCTGCTTTGACCTTTGCTTGGACTCTCGACTTGCCTGAAGGCTGCCTGCCGCTGACCATAGCCTGCCCTTGGGTCACATCCTTAGTCTTCAACAGAGAGTTTCAACCAAGTCCTTCCAGCCCCGGCACCCAAAGGCTGAACCTGAGGGGAACATGGGATGGTAAAAGTGAAGCTCCTAACCAGTCTCTGCTTTGCCGGGATCCGCCTGCTAGTGGTACCTGCAGAGCTCCTCTCTGCAGGTACAGCCAATCTTACCCCAACCCAAGGGTCCACAAATACAACTGTTTGCTGAGGCCATGGACTTGGCAGACTTGACCTCGCTCTAAGCCAACTCTGTTATAGGTCACAGGCTGCAGGATCAACAGGTTGCCTTGGAGCTCCTTGCTGCAGCTGTGGATCACCTCACTAAGCACTTGGATGCCCTGACCTCACCTGCCACATCACCTCTGACTGTACTAGTGCTGCCATCTCTCCCAGCATCCAGTCGGCCTGTTCCTCACCTGCCAGCACTACTCCAGTATGCAGGGGAACCCAAATAGTGTCGGGGATTTCTCAACCAGTACAGAATGCACTTTCAGCTGTAGGTTCCTCTGTTCCCAATGACACAGCCATGATGACCTATCTCCTCTCTCTGCTAGATGGAGCAGTGCTGGCCTAGACCTCCTCCCTCTGGGAATGAGGAGACCCCGTCCTACTTGACCTCCAGCAATTCATGGAACAATTCCACTCTGTCTTTGAGGAGCCAGGTCAAGCAGTCTCAATGGCCTCCGATCTACTCCACCTTCGCCTGGGCTCCTGAAACTTTGGTGAGTATGTCAGAGTTCAGAACTCTGGCTTCCAAACTAAATTGGCGGGAGCACAGCCTGATCGTCATCTTTCTGGAAGGCCTCTCAGGGACAATTAAGGATGAGCTTGCCACCCCACCTTGCTGGAGGCCCTCATTGCCCTAACCTGCAAGATAGACTGACTCTTACAGGAAAGGGCCTGGGAGACCTGTCTGGCACGCAGAAGCACCACCTTTGCACCTCGCTTCCAATGACCACTTGCGCCTGCTACTGCCATATCCTCAGCGTCTCATCTTCTGGAGGAACCAATGCAATTGGACTGCTGCCACCTAGCCTCAGAAGAGAAGCTCCATCGCAGGCAACAAGGCCTCTGTCTCTACTGCATGGCTTGGGGCCATCTGCTGGCTCACTGTTCTGAGAAGTTGGGAAACTTAAACACTCAGGGTCATTCGGGAAGATGACCCTAGGTCTCACTGTCCCTACTCCCCATCTCTTCTTGCCGGTTGTACTGGAACTGAGCCTGACATGTTTCTCCACCCAGGCCTTCATGGATTCCAGCTCTTGAGGGAACTTCATTCTGCAGTACCTGATCTTCCAGCTGCAAATACCCACTATCCAGATGTCTCCACCACTTGTAATATTCTCTGTCTAAAGGGATCCTCTCCTGGGACAGGTTCCCCGGATCACTGCGCCGTTAACCTTACAAACTGGTCTCTTGCACATGGAGAAAATCAGCTTCTATGTTATTTCCAGAGCCATTAATCCCATCATATTAGGATTGTAGTGGCTCCAACATCATCAACCTCACTTTGATTGGTCCGCCTTGGAGCTTGCCTGCTGGGGGCATGGATGTACAGACTCCTGCATGGTATCTATGGGACCATCTCACCCGGTGACCATGACTTCTGCATTCTGGGACTTCCACCTCAATATATGGAGTATAAAGATGTCTTCTCTAAAAAGAGAGATGAGACCCTGCCACCTCATCACCTGTATGACTGTGGCATCAAGCTCATTCCCAGAGCAACACTCCTGCAGCCTGGTCTAGCCTCTGTCTCCCCCTGAGACACTTGCCATGACAGCCTATATTCAAGATAACCTGGCTGGGGATTCATTCAGCCATACTCTTCTCTGGCGGGTGCTGGTTTCTTTTTCATTGCAAAGAAAGATGGATCTCTCAGTCCCTGTATAGATTACCACGGTCTGAATAGAATTACCAAAAAGGACAAGTACCCACTGCCATTAATAACTGAGCTCTTTGATCACCTGCAGGACAACAACATATTTACAAAGCTGGACCTCCAGGATGCGTACAATCTCATCCTCATCAAGGCTGGGGATGAATGGAAGATCAACTTTACCACATGCGATAGGCACTACGAGTATTTGGTAATGTCTTCAAAAAACATGGTCAACGAGATCTTCCATGACCTGCTGTACAACTGCGAGGTCATATATCTGGATGACATACTGAATTTTTCCCAGACGTTGAGCTTCTATCACAGAGGTGTTCAGACTGTTCTTCAGTGCTTCCAGGAAAATAACCTCTATGCCAAACTGGAGAAACGTCTCTTCGAGCAAGAGAAACTCCTCTTCCTTAGGTATATAGTCTCTTGAGACAGATTTCGGATGGATCCAGCCAAGGTAAAAGTTGTCCTGGAGTGGCCTCACCCAGTTGAACTCCGAGCCTTGCAAAGGTTCCTACAGTTTGCTAATCATTACCACCAGTTTACACCTAGTTACTCCTCCTTGGCAGCTTCCCTTATCACCCTTACCCATAAAGGCGCCAACACCAAGATTTGGCCACCAGAGACTACTGAGGCTTTTCAGAGACTAAAGGATGCCTTTTCCCATGGACTTTGTCTATGCCACCCTGATCCCACATGGCCCTTCATTCTGGAGGTAGAAGCCTCTACCCTTGGGATAGGGGATGTCCTCAACCAACATAGCTCTGAAGGTGATCTTTGACTGAGTTTCTTCTTCTCCAAGAAGTTCTCTTTGGCCGAGCAAATTACAATATTGGAGACCGGGAGCTCTTGACTGTCAAGTTGGCCCTAAAAGAGTGACATCATCTTATTGAGGGGCTCAGCATCACATCACCATATAAACAGATCACAAAAACATTGAATATCTACATCAAGCTCAGCGGCTCAACCCTAGACAGGCTCACTGGTCCTTATTCATTGCCCATTTCAATTTTGAGTTGCAATACCACCCCGCACTCAAACATCAATGAGCAGACACCCTCTCCCATTCTTTTCAGACCTAGGATGTCCCAGAAGCTCCAAGACATATCATCAATCCCACTAAAATAATCCTGGCCACTATGGTACCCATCCCTCCAGGGAAGACAGTAGTGCCTTCCATATTGCGTGAAAAAGTATTAAAATGGGCCCATGATTCCTGTGTAGCAAGAGACCTTGGATAGGCTCGAAGTCTCGAACTACTTCAATGTCACTCATTACTGGTGGCCCCAAGTGAAGCAGAATGTGAAGGCCTTTGTTGGCTCATGTCCCAAGTACGCACAGCAAAAAACCTTGCATGGCCAACCCTGGGGACTGTTACAGCTGTTGCCAGCTCCCAGGAACCCTGGATCCACTTGTCATGGACTTATTATGGACCTCCCTTTCTCTAAAGGCGCCACTCTGATATGGGTGGTAATCAATCATTTCTCCAAGATGGTACACTTCGTCTCATTGCCCAGCCTTCTTTCTGCACCAGAGTTGGCCCATCTCTTTACCCTCCATGTCTTCCGCCTGCACGGCTTACCGAAGCACATCCTATCAGATAGAGGAGTTCAATTCAGTGCCCAGTACTGGTGCTCCCTCTGCAAGAAATATGGCATCACACTTGACTACACAAAGGCCTACCACCCGCAGGGCAATGAGCAAGCGGAGCGTATTAACCGAACTTTTAAAACATTCCTTTGCTCCTATGTCAATGACTGCCAGGACAATTGGGTCACCCTCTTGCCCTGGGTTCAATTCTCCCACAATAACCATATTAATGCAGCTACTGGTTCTTCTCCCTTCCCGATTGTTTATGGGAAACAATCCCTGCTTCCGTTGCCACTACCCATGACAGTATCTTTGCCTGCAGCTCAACTTTCAGTACAAGAATTACATGCCCCATGGGAACAAACCAACACATTAATTGAAAAGGCTGCCACATGACCCAAGAAGATGACTGATGCCCAAAGGAGGCCAGACCCCCCAATTCAAGATGGATGAGAAAGTTTGGCAAGAACCAGACACTTATGCCCGCAGCTTCCCTCATTATGTCTGGCACTAAGCTTCATTGAACCGTTCCCAGTGTTTCGACAAGTGGGCCCTGTCACTAATCAGCTGAAGCTACCACCTACCTTAAAAATTCACAACATGTTTCACATTTCACTGCTCAAAGTGCTTTTCTGGCCCTCTAGAGTACTGCCCGAGCCCCAGGAGATTGTTTCAGAAGAAGACATGGTATATGAAGTCCAAGAAGTCCTGGACTCCTGCCGGAAAGGCAAGAAAATTAAGTACTTGATCTCCTTGAATAGCTATGGCCCAGTAGAAAACTCGTGGGATCCATCATTCAATATATTGGACCCCAACCTGCTGAAAGAGTTCTACCAGCGATATCCCTCAAAACCCAAACCCCAAAGCCTCAGGAAGGAGGCTTAAGGGGATACTATTGTGTTTTGCAACTCGTGGAAGAACCCTGCACGCCATGTCAATTACCCCATTTGTTGGACCTCAGCTGTTCCTGCGATGCTACTGTGATCACTGCTTCCCTGCAGCCTTCCTTACGGCCATTCATTTAAAGGACCCTTGGCACCCACTGATATCATCATCCCTGAGCCTATTTAAGTGCTCCTCAGATACTCTTTCTCGCCTCAACAACAGGTCTAGCTAAGTTGTTGTACGTGTTGCTTCCAGCCTTCATCTGCTCAGCTTGGTCTTGCCTTTGTCTGACCAGCCTTGTCTCTGCCTTATCTGTCCCTTGGACTGATACCTGGTTTTGACACTTGCCTGGACTCGATTTGCCTGAACACTGCCTGTCTCCGACCATAGTCTGCCCTTGGATCACATCCTTAGTCTTCAGCAGAGATCTTTGCCCAAGTCCTGTCAGCCCTGGCACCCATAGGCTCAACTCAAGGGAACATAGGCTGGTAAAGGTGAAGCTTCTGACCGATCTCTGCTTCTCCAGGATCCACCTGCTGGCAGTGAGGACCTGCATTGCTACTCCCTGCAGGTAGAGTCAATCTCACCCCAGCCCAAGGGTCCACCAATACAACAATTTCACAAGGAACCAAAGGACAGGTTTTGATATAATAGTTCTGCTTCTTGAGTCAGTTTCCTAGAAAAGTAGCACTATAAGAGACTATTAGCATTCAACAAAGTTTGCCTAAAACAAACTCTAGTGGAATTACCCCATTTTCCCCTTTGTTATATGTGCAGGACCAGGCTAGGGGGCCTGGTCCACCTTAAATCCCACAGAGGGAGAGAGTTCTGTAAGCAGGATCATGCAGGGGCAGGAAGAGGCCTGAGGGCGGGACCAGCTTGGGAGTATAAGAGTGTAAGCCCAGCTGGGTTCAGGAGGCCCCTATGTCTCCAGGAGAGGCAGCTCCTGTTAATATAAGCTGACCCAGACTCCAGGGAGTGGGGAATGTACTGCAAAGATAGGCAGTCCCGATTTATTGTTGAAATGCTGTGAACTCAAAAAATGTAAAAAATGCTTTGAAAAGGCTGGTGTCCGTGTGGATTTCTGCCTCCAGCCTAGGAAACACTGCTCAGTTTCCCTCACAGACATTGGTATCATGAGGAAACAATCAATGGAGACATTTCCCAAATGGAAAATAAATTAATTGGTATGCACTGACAACAGACTAATTCTTTATACTGTTAGAGCAGAAAGCTGCCATGAAACAAATTACTGCTTTCCATTTAATAAGCATCCAGAAAGCTGGGCTTGAATGAGCCTTGTTGTAGGGATCATAGCTTTATGAAATGCATGAGATTTTTATGCAAGGAAATGTACAGCTTTTGTATTGTGAGAATGACTGAACCTTTATTCTAAATATCATGCTCAGAATAAGACCACCAAATCTTTACAATTGAATTAGCAATGTGACTTTCACATGTGTCATGAGGGTCATACCAACTTTCCCATGAAAGTGCATATATATTTAAAATGTCCATGAAAAAAATTATACCATGTATTTAATGCATAGAAAAAATAATTCATATGATGTTTGCTATAAGGTGAAGAAAGAATGCTGCAATTTAATTTCTCCATGAACAGATAGGCATGAATTACCGGTAGCCACAACACATGGGTGATATCATCGAGTGGCACCGACATGGACCCTGATCTCAGAGCTCAGTAAAGACTTTACTGAGCATTCATGCAGGGGCATAGCATCCATAGTGCACAGTGGTGCACAGGTACCACAAACTTTAAAAAGGGATGTGGCATGCATCACTGACTTTCCACGCTGTCAGTCCCCCCTCAGTAATCCTTGCCTCCCAGTTCCCTTGCTTTTCTCCTCAGTCCCATTCTTCCCCTGCTCTTGCTCTGCCCCAACTGGCACCTCTAAACTGATTGGACTGCAGCTTAAACACCAGTGGCACCTTCCTCTTGCAGCCCCACAGTGAAACAACCCCTGTTTGAATTGCAGCTCTCTGTATCTATGGAGCATCACATGGTTCAAACATCTGTTGTTAGAACTGTGCAGCCCCATGCAGTTGTAATATCAGATGTTTGAAACAGGAGGGACTCCATAGATAAAGAGTCTATGGTTCAAACAGAGGATGTTTTATGCAAGCTGCAGAAGAAAGGGTCAGTGTTTAAGCTGCAGCCCAAACAGCTTAGAGGTACTGGTTGGGACAAAGGGAGAAAAGAGACAGTGCAGGGGAAAAGCAGGGGAGGGGGAGGGATGAAGAGCAGGAAAAGAATGACACAGAGGAGAGGGGGAAACTGGGAGGCAGGGACTGGTAGGGAGGAACCAGACAAAGAATGGGAAGTAGGGACTGGGGTAGTGGAGAGGAAGAATGGGATTTGTGGACTGGAGGAGATCATGAGAAGAATGGGATTTGGGGACTCAGGGAAAACAGATTCTGGGGTGGAGAGCAGAGGACGAACAGGGACTCACGGAGAGCAGAGACGAGTATTGGGGGCAGGAGGAAGCACGCGAACTCTGACATAGGGTTGGAGGGGGGGGGGCAGGGACTTGTGAATGGTGGAGAGCAGGGACCTGAGCTGAGACATGGGGGTGGGTAGTGGGGACTTGGCAATTGGATGGGTAATAGTGGGGGGTATAAGATTGGCTTGGGGGGGGGGGAGTATGAGTGAGGGTGTAAGAGAAAAAGACTGAAGGGAGAAGAAGATTTGAGAGGTGTTGTGAATGGCCTGGTGTCTAAATTGAGGGGGAAAGGCAGTGGAAAATGAAGGGGGTGCTGTGGAGGGGTGTGAGAGGAAAGGGATGGAGCTGTGAAGGGGTGAGAGGGTGGGAAAAGGACTGGGAAGGTGGTGAAAGAGGGGTAAATAGGTGGCTGGGTAGGGAGCCAAGAGACAAAAGAATGGGTTGGAAGCAGGGGTTAGTGAGGGGAGGAGAGGCACAGGAAGGTAGATGAGATAGGGTGAGTACAGAGAGTGGTGAAAATGGAGGACTAGGGAATGGGTGAAAGACAAAGGGGTATTAGGATGCTGGAAAAGGAGTGAGAGACTAGGGGAATGGGGGACTGGAGGGGGCTGGGAATGGGAGATAGAAAGATGATAGGTGGTAAGAGTTGAGAAGAGGGAGACTGAGGCCTGGATGGGTAGAGAGGAGGAGAAGAGGGATGAAATTTAACTATGAGTGGATGGAAAGGCAAATAAAAGAAAAAGATGAAAGGGAAGGATCAGTCTCTGAGAAGGATCTAGGAAAGGAAGAGAAGAAGACATTGAAGAGTGAAGAAATGGAAAGTGGAATGGAGAGGACTGACGAGAGAGACCGGACCACCCAATTATTTTTAAAAATGCACAGACAATAAAGGTAGAAAATATTTTATTTGGGGGTTTTTTGTTTTTTTGTTTTGGTTTGTTTTTTTTTTTTTTTTTAGAGTGGACTATGTCAGCTTTGGAAATGTGCATTTCTTATGTCTTTGAATTATGCTCAGTTCAAGAGGAAATGCATTTCTGTTTCTTTTTGTCTGGTGTTGCACTGCATGCAGAGCTTCGCTTCTCAGGATCTTCATTTTAGTTTTTGTCTCTATTTTTCTGGTTTTAATTTGTGGTTCCTTATTTTGAATTAGATAAAGGTTGGTTTGGGTTCTGTGTGTATGACTGGGGTGAGGGATACTGCTAGCGTGTAGTCCAGGCCGGTGATTCCATTAGGCGAACTTCGGCGGTCGCCTAGGGCACAGAGCCGTAGGGGGCGCTGAAGAGCAGCCACGTGGTGCCGCGAGCAGGGCCTATCCCGCTCGCTGCAAAGAAAAATAGAGACTGTGTGCTTCTCAGGGCCGCAAGCAGCTCGCGGCCCTGAGAAGCACACAGTCGGCGCCGAAACAACAGGTGACCTGGGGGGGGGGGGGGGCGGCAGCGCAAGGGGTCGCCTGGGATGCCCAATACCCTTGCACTGGCCCTGCGTGTAGTATGTGGCTTGTTCACTTTTTCCAACAGGAGTTGTACTGGGGTTCTAGGACCTATAGTAATATTTGCAGCGCTGCCCCTTTCCTAGGTACAGTTGCTGCTGTTTGACATGGGTGAGTTAGTATGTTATGGAATGGCAGGTTTGCTACATAGGTTCTGAGTGTCTTTTTTCGCAGGGTTTAGTGGTACTTTACAAAGTTTCTGGCAGCGAAAGATGTTTGTATGGCTGTTACTGAGGTGACGCCAGAAATTTTTTTTTTTGTGTGACGAGTTAGTGAGGGCCTGTCTCATATAAAGTGTATCCTTTTGGGGACCTTGGCCGGGGGAGGAAGGGAGGGGAGCATCTCATTCATTGCCTCAGGCAGCAGATTGCCTTGAGCCACCCCTGACTGCTGGCACTAATTATTGATAAAGTCAAGCTCTGCTCTTGCTTCAGGTTGCCCATACTCTGAACCGCCTCCCTCAGCTTGAAATCATCATCAAAGGCAGACTCAATATGTGTAATTCTGACTGCTGGACTGCTGTACTAGGCCTTACTAAGCCTGTGCCAGCACATGTCACATACATGCTGTGCTGTTTGCTATAAGGAATGCAGCTAATTACAACTACAGGATGTGGGCCTAAATCAGCGAGAAGTGAAGGACATCTCACAGGACATGTGTGTGTGGGCTTTATGAGAATCAACTACAAAGGAGAATACAGAGTGATATTAGCGTGTGGATGGTAAAATCCCAGGATGGGACATAACTCCCTACTCTGTGCTGGCACAGGAATGGGCATGAAAATGGGATTGGCAGAGGCATGGAATGGAGGTGGCGAGTCTGTAGATATTGTAACGAAGCTAAAAGGTCCCAGTAATTAAGAGATGATCTATGTCTTCCTACAAAGTATTGTGGGGAGATGAAAATAGAATGAAAAACTGGACCCAAAAGAAAGGAAGGAGAACAGATATTGGGGTGCAGGTGGTCTAGGGAAAGGAAGCCAGGCCAGAGTGACGCATTTAGAAATGATCAATATTTGGAAAAGGTAACTAGAAAAAATGTAAGTAAGCTTGTAAGATTATTACATAGGCAAGGAGGGATCTTATGCATTCTACCTTCCCAGACACACATACTATGATTGGCCAGTCATTCATTTCCTAAAATATTTATTTTACTAAATTTCCTCCGAGTCTCATGTCTGGTATAGTAAGGCAAGAACCATACAAATATCACATGTGTTAGTGCATCAAAGGGGACATTGTGGACCCAGTCTTTGATGGGGAGGCAGCTCAAAGAGTTGGTCACATTGCAGCAGGACTTTATGTGGTGCACCACCAACTTCTACGCCCCTGCATACATTGAAGTGCCTGAGTGCACCCCGCCTTATGAGACCTTCAGTCTTGCTTCATCTGAGGTACCCAGTCTCGCTCTACAATTTGTTTTCTGGCCCTTTTATTGGTCTAGTTTTTCTGCCTCATTGCATTGTTTTACTTTTCCAAGCCCTTGTCTTGGCAGCCCCTCAACAGAATTTTTCAGCTATGCGAAAAATTTAAAAAAGTGTGAAATGGAGAAGGCCAGGGCCATGAACACCACAGTCAGCGGCTTCAAAGCCTGCATCTGTGGGTGCCTCAGATGTTCATCACAGACTCTCATTTGGTTTATTGTCACTGCCTGAGGCCGAATCATGACTCTGTTAACTGCTAAAATTGTGGTAGGATGTCCCATGGGTGTAACCACATCGTACCTGGAAAATAGACAAAGGGGAGCGGCTTCTCATGCTGGAGCAAAGCATTGATGGGCTCTTGGCACAAACAAGATGCTTCTTCCTCTTGCAAATTGGGAAAAGTTCCCTGCCTCCCCATGGCCCTGGTTCTCAGATCCATCTGAGAACAGGAGTTGAGCGTGATGTAGAGAAGAGTGCCTAAGATGCGTGAGGGATCCCCTCCATCCCTCAGTGCGAAGAAGCTAGTGCTGTCAGCACATCCTGCCCCAGAGCAGAGCTGGCTTCCACTCTGAGGTAGGACAGGACCTTCCTGGCTCAGGTGCCATACTTTCATGGTGCAGAAGATCCCTATGGTGCTGAGTCACTGCTTCTATTCATATCCAGCATGGTCCAGGGTGCCATCTGTCCCTTCTGTATGAAGCTCCTTCATGATGCAACTGAAGTGCAGAAGTCTTGCTATGGTACAGAAGGTGGTTCTCTAGTTCCAGCCATCTGACATGGGGGCCAATCAATGAGTCCTGACTCATCTGGCAGGGAATTCCCTAGAGCTGGCATCTGCTACAGCTACCACTGCAGTCCCAAGATCCCACTTGATGCTGCAAGCATTGGTGGACGTTAGTGTAGAGGAGTCAATTTGAATCTCTGAAAAGGATGTCTCTATTCCAGCTCTAGTGCAGAAGGTCCCTCGGCCAGTCAGAGGCCATCTGTTGAGCTGATGAAGAATTTCTTCACCTCTTTAGATTCTGAGGACCAGAGATGAAAGTTGTGTTGGGGTGACTCTTCTTTCCAAGATGGAGGAAATGTTCCAACCTAGGGGTGCTGCTTAAGGTTCCCCAGAGGCTCATGCTTCACCTCAGGGGCTTCCAGCAGTAGGAGTACATCCGCTTCCAGAAGTCACATATTCACCTTCTCCAGGGGAGTCCCTTTATGAATCAGAAGAGGAAGAAGTGGTCTCAATGTGCTTGAATTCCTCTCAGAAGCTTCTCCTTTAGAACAGCAGAGCACTCCTCAATTTTCATTATTATTGTCAGGGTTATGGTACCATGGTCAAGGAAGAGGAGGATTCCATGGAGATTCCATCCAGCTCTTGACCCAGCATATTTCTTGACTTGACCCAGCATATTTCTGCCTGGAAGATCTCTGCTACTCAGGTTTCCAAGATAATCTGGCAAACATGCTTTCCATTCAAGGAGGTTGACCCAAGAGCAGATGTTTTGGGGATACTTCAGTTTCTTCAGCCTCCATCCAGCTTATGCTACATCCATTCCAATTCATAGACTCCTCAAAGATCTGTGACAGATGCAGATATCATGCCTTCTGGGGGTCTGGTTCTGAAATATAAGGTGTAGGCTTTGAGATAGTTCAGCTACCCTACTATTCAGTGATGGTGGAGTCAGTATTGAAGCATGTGAATCACACTCATGATCACTCTAAAACACTTCTTGGGAAGGACCCAAAGATGTTAGAACCATTTAGAAAGGTCTTCCAGGGATCTATGGTATCAGGATTGCAGATCATCAGCTGTACATGATACATACAGTATTCTAATGAATGTGTGCAAAAGCTGAAATCTTTGACAGAATCATCAGACCTAGAACAGGCAGAATGCCACTAAAGCTGTGTACAAAGCTTTAAACACCATGGAATAAAGGCTTCAGGCCACTTCCATCAGAGCTTGAAAACATGGGTGGTTGAGAGTGCATGGCCTTTGTTAAAATGTGCATGACCATCTGATGGATGTTCCCTGTGTTGGAGATAACTTGTTTGGCAACAAGGTGAAGATGATAGTGGCTCTGATTAAGGAACATCAGTCCACCCTACAGTCGCTGTCAGCAGTGGCTGGGGATCAGCCATCCCTAGCCTGACAATAGTACTTTTCCTATGTGTCCATTCTTTAAAGACATCCCTTTCATTCTTTTCAGTGCCCTCAGACTTCTCCCATTCTTCAAGAGCATCAGTTGTCCGGTAAAGGCAGGCAGCGGGAAAGACATCAACCAAAGTCCCAGCAGCAGTTGCAGTGTAAGCCTGGGACCATTTTTTGACATCTTTGAGGCCTACCTCCCCACCAGTCATTCCATCTGAAATGGAAGGAACAGTGGGTCCTGAAAATTGTGGGGTCTGGCTACAATTTGCATTTTTCTGACCCTCCTTCAGTCTTCAAGTCTGATCCCTCTCAATCTACCCAGCTGCAGTTGGAGGTAGAGTCACTCCTGCAACCGAAGGCAATCTTTGTATTTTCTGATCCTTAAGAAGTCAGGGGGATTGAGACCGATTTTGGACTTGCAAAAGCTGAACCAACTGTTGCTTCTGGAGAGGTTCAAGATGAACTTCCTCTAGGCTATTCTTCCCTTCATTCAAACAGGGGATTGGATGTGCACTTTGGACCTGAAAGATGCGTATGCGCATGTCCATGTCCTATTCAACCCTCCCACCAGGAATTCCTCAGATTTGTGGTAAAGGATATGCACTACCAGTACAAGATGTTTCCTTTGGCTTCTCGGCAGCCCCAAGAATGGTCATAAAATACCTTGTAGTAAGGGCTGTGCATCTGTGTCAGCAGGGAACTTGCACATTCACTTACATGGACGATTGGTTGGAGATGAGTCTATCTCCAACAGGAGATGGGAGAATAGGCCATAATACTGCAAATTTTACCAACATGTATTGAGACCAGGACACTGGCCAGATTAGTAATAAATTCTGATCTATTCAGTGTTGTCCGATGTAAAGACTACACCTACACTATGTCCTGCTTCATCGGCAAGGACTACAACATGCTGGTTAAACCCTAGGTCTCATAAGTATTCCAAAGGTTCATTGAGTCTTTCTTTAGTGGGAGATTCTCTACATGGATGTTAAAATCCCCTAATAGAATCTAGTTAGTATTACTCATTGCTAATTATGACACTAGCTGAGTTCATGGAAAGATTAATTTTTGAATATAGGCGGCCTATGAATTAGTCTTAAATGTAATGCTTTGGCTACTTCCATTCATACAACCAAGCAATCAGAGAAAGTCTTTTTCCTAATATCAGCTGTGCTTATGTGCAGTTAGCTAGAATAAATAAATGCTACCCTGTCCCATGTTTATGCCTTTTATTACTCCTGAGTTTGTTTAAAATATATGCCATTATCTTTAAAGGGGCAACTTCAAACTGGATACATTGCTGCAAAGTGTGCGCACACTTTTACTTTGAAAACTGCTTAAAGAAAATGTACCAACAGAAATCTGCATCTGTTTTTTCTGTGGATAATTTTTCAAAGCCTAGTTATGAAAATCCAACCTAACCCCGCCTCCACTAAAGTGCAAATAAAAATCTGCACTATTACCTGCATACAGGATGGACCATTTTCAGACAGTCAATTTCGACAGGTAAAATATTTCGACAGGTAAAACCTGTGGAAATCACCTTGAAAGTTGCCATCTAAAGCCCATATATTTTGAAAGGTTTAGTCAGAATATATGCACATAAAATAGAAAGTTAACAGAGGTAGATATGCTGAATTCACATTAGGGGATTTTTAATTATCTGAAAGTGCACTTGTACTTGTAGACTCATTAAAAAGAAGTGTTCTGAGCAGGTATTTCGGCGGGGGGGGGGAATTACATGTGAATATTTAAATTAAAAAATGTACTTATGCAGTAGGCAAGCCAATAATGTGTGTAGCTTACATCATCATTCAATACCATTTAAGTGTGCATGCATATTTCAAGCTGATCTTCGAGCACACTGTATGTAAGAACCCAATGCTTGAAAATCATCTGCCTTCGTGCGGCTTGAGAAGTGTGTGCGTATATTTGATTTTAGGCGCCCTATTCAAAATTTGCTCCTATATTTCACAACAAACATCTGTGGGCTTTCCCTAATAGTTTGACTAGTCCTATAGTAACAACATCTATATGATTTTATCGTGTACAACACAAGATAAACCACAAGAATGAAAAGGTCCTTTTCCAGAAGATCTTGCAATCTAAATCTGAGCTCTGAGAGGTCAAATGATAAGCTATGATTCACACAGTGAGTAGTGGAAAGGAGTCTCCAGGTTTCGCAGCTTATTCCTCTAACCCAGTGGTCCCCAACCCTGTCCTGAGAGCCCACCAGCCAGTTGGGTTTTCAGGATATCCACAATGAATATGCATGAGAGAACATTTGCATGTTATGGGGGCAGTGTATGCAAATTTTCTCTCATGCATATTCATTGTGGATATCCTGAAAACCCGACTGGCGGGTGGGCTCTCAGGACAGGGTTGGGGACCACTGCTCTAACCATTATGTTATGTTGCCAGCTCATTGTTGCATGTCTTGTCAAATTTGTATGTCTGGCCAACATCATACTACACTAAAATGCATTTAACAGACTGGCCCAGTAATAGGACTGTGCATTGCCATGTGGAGGACTTCCGTTCAATTCCCAGGCCAGGACTGTGCTTCTTGAGCTGGTCAATACAGTGGGTGTTGTGGAAGCACCATCCACGATCCCTGCAAGAAGGGAGGCCTGCTCAGTGCATGATGGCAATGCCGAGTAGCTGGAGTTAGGTCCCATGATTGCAGGATTCCAGAAAGAATCCTAGTACATGGCTCACAATCCAGGACTGTCACTACAATTGCTCAGCTAAATGGGTTGGGAAGTGAAATAAAAAAGGAGAAAACCCACTGGGTAGTTTATTTATTTAGACATTTTAAATACTGTTGTTCCATATGTAGATCACAACGGTTAACAAACTGACATTCATAATTATAACTAGAGATGTGAATCGGAACTGAAATCGGATCCGATTCTGGTTCCGATTCACATCTATAGAGATGTGAATCGGAACTGAAATCGGATCCGATTCTGATCTCTAATTATAACACAACCAACATACAAGCATAGATTGGTTACACAGGAGGTATTCACAGTCAGGCATTGATATCTATCAAGGGAAATTTACTAGTACATATTAAAATTGATCTAGTACATGAGGCAAAGAGTAAGGATAATTATAAACGAAATGGTAGTTTTCATGTCATAGTGAGTTGTTTTGAGAATCTTCCATGCTCTCGTTTGATTGATTTATTCTTCACGATTCTATTATTATTTTTTGTCTCTCTTATTTTTGTGGTTCTGTATATTCTGATGTTTTTAAGTTAAGTTATATACGTTTTTGAATAGCCATGTTTTTAATTCACATTTAAATCTTTTCCTTTCTTCTAGAATGTGTAACGTCTTGGGCAGGGAATTCCAGAGCTTTGGATCTGCTATTGAAAACAATCTCTTATTTGCATCATATTTGTGCACCATATTGTGGGAAGAGACAATAGTCCTTTATTTTGAGTTTGTTGAGGGTTGTAGTGTTACTCCTAATAAGCCGGTGTTATTGAAGTGAGTGATGTTGAATATTATCATTAATACTTTATAGTGGATTCTGGATCATACTGGTAACCAATGTAGTGTTATCAGCAAGGGAGTAATGTAGTCATTTTTCCTAAATCCTAATAATAGTCTTGCTGCAGCATTTTGTAGTAGTTGTAGTGGTTTTAAGTGACTTTCTGGAAGACCTAGTAGTAAGGAGTTACAGTAGTCAAGGTCTGAGAAGATTAAAGTTTGCAATACAGTATGGAAGTCTGCAAAAGTTAACAATGGTTTCAGCCGATGTAGTATACGTAACATGGTGTAACCTGTTTTAATTAATTTACTCGTGCATTTTCATTGTGAGGTTCTAAATCTCGTACTTGATTTGAGGGATTAATTTGAAAATTACTCAGACCAAGGGCAGGTGGTTTAACTGTTGATGAGTTTCTACTTAGGCAAATGATTTCAGCATGAAGCCTCAAGGCACTAGATCCTAGCCCCATTTCCAAATCAGCTGAAAGGCCAAAGGAGCAAGAAGAATCTACTCAGCCAAAAAGGATAACATGCATTTTAAAATGTAATTTATTCTCTTAATAGACTTAAACTGCATAATAAATAACTTGGTTTGGTATGTGTGGCAACTTGTTTCTGTGATATTAAATTGAGCACAGGGTTTTATTAATCTTTTCTTTAAAAAAAACAAACAATGTTTCCTGGTATTTCACTCTTTTCTAACAAGATATCTGGTCAGGGATAATATTCACCTAAATCAATTAAAAATATTGTTACATCATTATACTTAAATTCTCTAGGAATCTGTTTTGCAGTACCCCTGCTCCCACAGAATCCTCCATGTTCAAAAGATTGTCATGAATATCATGCACAGCAGTATGTGATTTTTTTCTTGAAGCATATCAATACGGACAAATCAGCTCCTGTTTATGATATCATATAAGGCTCTTGGTAATGAAATTCTATCCAGAGGTGCAAGGGAATTTTTAGGAAGAATCTTAAACAACATTTTTCAGTTAAAAAGTAGCTTTTAGATGGACAATCTTAAACAGTGTTTAAAATTAGGGATGTGCATTCAGATGAATATGAATGTTAAGCCCAGCAGTCCGCGGGAAATTCCCACGTGGACCGCCACTCTTACCTCCTGCCTGGCCTGGTTAAAGGTGTCATGTCCCAAGAGGTTTGGATGCGGCGCATCCTCCTTAGGTGCATGAGCCCCTTTTCTGAATTTAAAGGGACCATGGCATGAAAATCCCCTTGGCCCCTCTGGTAGACATCACTCTACCCTTAACAGGGTCCTGCCCTCAGTCCTCCATGCTTTGGCAATAGGTAGACTACCTGTTGGTAGAACGAGTTGCCTCTGCATGTTCCTGTGGTTCTGGTTTGCTTTTTGTTCCTGTGTTCCTGGTTTCTTCCAGCATTCCTGCTCCTTGTCTCATCAGTGCTGGTCTATGTTTCCTGTCTTCAGTTCTTCTTCATCTTCTTGTAGTGAGTCTTCAGTTCCTTGTCTTCAAGCCTTCAGTCCTTCAGTGTCTTTCTCTGCCCGCCTGTGCTGTTCCATGCTTCCCTGCCTGCCTCTGTGCCCTGCGTTTTCCTTGGACGTATCTCTGGTTTTTTTACTCAGACTTGCTGCTTGACTCTGATTAAGCTCTGCTTGCCACTGACCACTGCCTGCTTCTCGTCCATGATAGAACTCCACCTGCCACTGACCAACAAGACCAAGGGTTGAGAAAGAATCAGTCCGCCCTGATGCAGCGTTAAAGTGAAACGTTGGCGGCGGCCAAATTAACAATTGGTGATTTTGGAAGGCACCTACTTGTCTAAGGAAAATGAGTAACACAGAGCAAGTTGAGAGATAAGTGCCTGGTTGTTCAAAGATGTCGGGATAACACTTTACATAAGAGAATGTTACAAATAATTCTCGTTCTCATTATGGGGCTATGAAGTTAATCAGCTGAAGGCTGTTTGTTGTTTTGATTGATGAAATGCTATGCTAAAATTTACAATCATCTTTAATGAGAACTGCAAAAAGAAAAAACACTGAATGAGTTAACAACTGCAGATTCAATAATACAGCCAAAAACCTTTTTTAAAGAAAAAATAAAAAACAGGAGGTTAAAAGACCGGTGATTGCAATAACTGGCCAAAAAAGGTTTCTGAGGTAATCAGATCCTCTGCCAGTACCGAAGTCTTTTTCTCCTTTGATAAATAATTTTTTGCAAAGTTTAAAGGGATAGTGGTTTGTATTTAATAAAATAAAGTTAATTTTTAACCGTAAGTGCAATAAAAATTGTATGGGAATTTTGACAACAAATGGTTATAGTAATAACTAGTTATTTTTGTGGGTAGTACCAACTCCACCTCAACCTAAGGGTCCACATCTGCAACAGATTGCCAAGGCCATGGACCCAGCTGATCTAGCCACATTAAAAGATTATTCTGGCCTAACCCAGAAATTGCAGGCACTACAAACAGCCTTGGAACTACTGGTCGCAGATATGAATCACCTTGCCACATGCCTGGATACCCTGTCCATACCTGCTGCCCCTCTGCCACCCCTAGAAATTAACCAGCTTATGCTCTAGCTGCCAGTGCCATCCCGCTATGCTGGGGATCCTAAATGGTCCTGGGGATTTCTTAACCAGTGCTATATGCCCTTTGCCCTCTAAGCAACACCTTTTTTCCTAATCATACAGTAAAGACAACCTTCATATTCTCCCTCCTCGACAGTAAGGCTCTGCCCTGGGCCCCTACACTATGGGAGCACACAGAACCACTCCTCCAGGACCTGCCGCACTTTTTCTCTGCCTTCAAGCAAGTTTTTGACAAGCCCAAGTGGCTGCCCACCATGGGCTCTGATCTCCTGCATCTGCGCCAGGGCTCCCGGTCCCTAGCAGTCTATGTGATCGAGTTTCAAACCCTGGCCATAGAGCTTATATGGCAGGGAGACAGCTTGTTAGTCTTCAACTGCTTGCCACTTCAACTGGTGTTCCCAGGTTGAAATGGGGATCAGCACCGACCCCCCGCCCAACCTCCCTGTTTGGCCATGTTTTTTTTTTTGCCTGCTGCTTTAAATGTATGGTGAGAGCCTCGGGACCCATGTTAGGGTCCCGGGCCTCCTGCTGCATATCTAATGCTTTTCAAGGAGGTGCTGTTATTTTATCATGACTGAGCACTTTCTCAGTTGGCTGCAATTAAATATTTGCATAATATTGCCTATTAATGATCTTTTTGCATGCATTTCCAATATTTATGCATGCAAATCACATGCAAAGAAGGTAATTGAAATAGGAGAGGTTATCTGGGTGGGGAGTTGCAAACGAATGTGTGTATCACACGATATACACAATATAAAATGCGTTAGAGCCCTAATGCGGCTTGACGAATGACCTAGTAAATCTGGTGGGGGCAAAGACCTGTTCTAAAGTTAGCTGGCTAACTTTAAGATAGCCAGCTATATTCAATAGTACGGCTGCACTATTGAATATACCTCCAAAGTTAGCTGGATAAGTTTATTTTGATAACTTTGCTTTCTGGACTGTCTAAATATGGAACTCCCAAAGTATAAAAGAATGTTACATTTCATATATACTCCATGGGAAGCAATAGAAGGTGCACGACTGTTGCAGCTCTCTCACCCCAACTTAGGCCAGTCTTAGACCCAAGCAAAAATGAGGGCTCCCAGAAACAATCAATATGCATTTACCCCTTACCCAGGGTATTTAGTCCCAAGGGCACACAATCACATTTATAATCTCTGGGGCTGCTCTAGCTAGCTGATTTCCCAACTTGACTCTTGAACCCTGGGGGGAATTCTTTCTAGGGGGGAGACTCTCATCTATGACCCAGTCAATAAAAGAAACCTTAGTGTGTCCATTGGGTGTATTTGTAGCTGTGACATTCCCTGAAGGGAGATGCTGTGAATAACCAAACAGGACCAGGTGCTGGGAGTTAAATAATAATTTACTGATTTTTCTAAAGGCAAATATGTATGCAGTTACAGATGATGTCTTTACAGATCGAGTGTTTCACCGTGGGTAGGTGTCCTTTTCTTTCAGCACACTGGTTAAGCTTCCCATGGTGGTCTCAGTTGTGCACTCAAAGCTCCCCAGCAGCTTATCCAGGATTCCTAGGTCAGGGATCCCCTTCTAGCATCTTCCCGAACACCCAGCCCTGTGTCCTGGTCCCACATTAGTGGAGATCCAGATGGGGGCTTCTCGCGCTTCCTTGACTCCATTAAGCGAATCTGAAAGGATAACTCCTCAGGCTGAAAAGTCTTTGGGAGGGAACCTGCTGATCCAGCCAGGCTCCCAGTGAAGAGGGGTGGTTTAAAACCTCTTCACAACAAAAAGGTGTATTTTCCTTCTTGAAAAACAGGATACATTTCGGCCATCAAAAATCTCATTCAGAAAGATCTTTCACCGGTCCTCTGGCTTGAGAGCCCTTTTGCGGCAAATGAAATCCAGCAAAAAATGTATCTTACTGAACTAAATACTTAGTTATCCTCTGGCAGATGATGCCCAGAGGTCAATCCCCTGCAAAAAAGGGGAAACCTGATGAGGCAGGAGGCCTCAACAGGGAGGGGAAAATCCTACATTTTGCTTCTCTGGTGGCTGCTCTAAATGAAACTAGTCTCCCCTTAAACCACAAAATGGCTGGTTATAAAGGGCCTGAGTAACCAATCCCAGCTCTCCTCAGTGTGAGGAGGGTGAGATGGGATGGATAGCTCAACATGTTCTAGAAACAGGGAACTAGAACTAAGGCATATAGTGATGGACATGGGGGTCCAGTCACATGCATATCTCTATTTGGATGAACAAAGCCTCTCTGAGGGCTTTAATGGAGGATCAATGATGTCTCCTCCTCCTGCATGCCCAGAGTATCATGTTTCAGGCCACAATAATATTGTCTTTTTTTCACCAGTTAGCTCCCAAATATCTTCTTACAGGGTCCATATATCAACTTGCGTTAAAAGCAGCAGATTAACACAAATTTCCTGCCAATTCAAACATGGGTGGCACATTGGGCTTTAATGGTCACTGTACTAAAATAATGGGATGCACAACATGGTAGTGTTAACATATCTGCATTAAAAAGAGCTTGACCATGTTAATGCTTCCACACTGGGGAGTTCATTCTTCCCTGCTCTAACCTTACCAAAGTGAAAGGGCTACTTGCTTCAGAGAACGCTTCCTAGCCACCTCCGCTCTCTCAAAATAAAAGATGAATTGTTCAGGCCCTCGCCCTATGTCAGGCCCAAAGGCCCTTGCACCACATATAACATATGATGAAAGCTGCATTAGTGGTTTTATTTCAAAATGTAAACACAAGACAGCTCCTGACTTATGCACTGCAGGTGATTTGTAGGTAAATCATAATCAAGGATTAGGCTTACTGCTTGGTCCAAGCAACCAGTCTGGGTCTTTGCACAGTTGCTTCTTTCCAGAAACAGCACAACACAAACGGAGACAAGACTTTAGTTTGTAGACAATAAATAAGACCTTCACAATACAGCTTAACATCAATACATGGCTTGGAAAATTCACAGGTCTCCTTCCAGATCCCACGCTTTCAATAGGCCTCCAAGCAGACTAAATGCTGGAAACACCAGAGAGGTGACCCATCACTCCGTCTGAGGACCAATCCAGATCCTCAAGGGGCAGGGCCATATTACAGGCTATCTTTAATGTGGCACTGGCTTTGTCTGAAATATTTGGTGGCTCAATGAGCAAAACCCCGGCTCTGAACCAGCTGGATCCTGGTTCAAACTCAGCAAACATGTATTTTTCCCTGACACCTCATATCTTCGATACCCTCTTCCTTCCCAAGTCAAGTTTAGGCCTCTATAGTTTGGTGTGGGTCAGAGACACAGCGGTGCCATTTTGAATTTTGCAGCAGTGACAGCAGAAGGTAAACCAGCTCTCTCCTGCTGGTGAAGGCTAGACCTGCACATGGGGGGAGTGAGTAAAGTCTAGGAGTGGGTGGGAGGTTTGAAGGGCCCAGAAGCCCAAATTTGCCTTTGGAGGGAGCAAAGGCGTTCAAGGAGCTCAGAGGCCCAAAGTTGTCTTCAGGGAGAAGGAGGCTGAGGGTTTGGAGTTCCAATTTAGACATCAGGGTAGCAAGAGTTTGGAGATCATGGACATGAAGACCCACTGTGTGTTAATGTGGCCCACCTAAGACTGCTGGGTTAATTTCACTTCTTGAGTCATGTTAAACTTCGCAGTCTTACATGGGTTGTGTTAATACTTAATGGAGGCATATTAATCAGATGTGCATAATCCAATTATCTAGTTTTATGGCTCAGATCTTGACATCAAATCAGCTTTTTTCCTGCATCAGGTAAATAGAACAACTGTTAACTGAACAATAATTATATACAATATCTCAAAACAGCTTTGGATAAAGGTGGTATAAGAACTATATTATAAATTCTTAGGCTCAAACTCCAAGTTTCTCCTACATAAAAATATAAAACTCTTTTTCCCAGTGCAGTGACACATCCTCACTTTTAAAATGTCACTATCTACTTGCCAACTTTAGTGCTTTCCAAAACAGCATGAGATGACCCTTATTAGGTGGCATTTAAGAATCTATTTTTATTTTTGTTAGAATGAAAGCTATTCTTCTAAAATATTCATTTATTCTGAATTATTTTCCATATTAGTAAAACAGTCTCACATTTTAGGATGCTCTTAGAATGTAATTGAGATTTCAGACAACATGTTTAAAGCCAGAAAGGTCAGGAACCAGATGGAAAAGGCTGCCAAGTCATTCAGGCAAATCTTCAGTAGCATCTGATTGCAAACCTACAAAAAGGATGGCTGTGTCAAAAAAGAAAATGCCGGTAAGAGAAGCTAATAGAGCTTTTCATTTCTTGTGTCTCCTCAGTGAAATGAAACACATTAAAGAGGAGACTGACAAACCACGACTTCCAAACAATGACAGAAAAACTCCTGTGGAATCAACACAGAGAAATTAAATCAACTGAATTCTGAAAAAAACTTATCATGCCTAAAGGCCTTGCAAGAAAACAATCACCTCAAAATTAAAACCACAAAGAGAAAGATAAAAAAAAATAACAGTTGTAAAGAACACAAAAGAGTTTTCTTATGTCAGATTCTGTTTGCTGAAAGGCATACCTATTAGGAATGAGTATATTATTTCAAATCACATCCAGCTCTCCTCTCTTCCTTTAACATGCCCACAAATGCACACTGGGTTGATGAGAATTGGGTTAGCATTTCCAATTCATTCTTAATTTTTATTTTTTTTTAATTTAAAGTATGTGTAACCCTGTCTTGGGTCTGTCTGAAAAAGGGAGAGGCACACACTCAATATGATGGCTAAATTCTATTCTTCTCTCTGCCTCGCTGCAGGTCCTCCCTTCTTTCTCCTGGGATGGAAAGTGAAGCTTCCCTAGGCAAACTGGAAAGGATCCTTCTAGCCCCTGAAATACCCGGGATCTATTGCTTGCTCTTTACTCTCCAATTTTCTCCTCTCCTCTTCTGTTTCCCTTGTGGGTATCGCCTTAGCGGTTTGCTAAGAGAACACCAGTGTGATGGCCTAGTTCCTCCTTTCTCCTTCTGGTTAAGGTACCAGCTGGGTACCCACTCCTTCTAGAACCAATTGCTATATGGCAGCATTGATTGCTTTTGCCATGTGCTTCCACATCATCTTCAGTGTCCGCAGCAACCCCCTCTGACAGTAGGTATCTGGATAGCATAACTGCAACAATAAGGGATTTCCCTGGCACATATTCTGCAAGTACCTTAGACCTCACTAACTGTACTTTCTTCAAGACGTACTGATTTACTTTCTCTCATTCTAGTTTTAGACTTTGTTGGATGCTCGGGTTTGTTATTTGCAAGTGATAAAGTTCGCTATTTTCAAAATGGTTTGTCTGGGCAACTTTTGAGGTCTCCAGACAAACCCAGAGATGACATTTTTACCCCCTGGCTGGTAAAATTTTATCTGGGTAAGTCATTACCCAGACAAAATGTAGCTGGATAAAAAGGCAGGGAAGGGGGTGTTTCAGGGCCAGTGGCATGCAGTTAGCACCAGCTAGATCTCTGTGAATCCCCAAAAGACTCAGCCTTTAACACATTGGGGGGGGGGGGGGGGGGGGGGGGTTAGCAGCTCCAGGTTTGCAAGAGCCTTGTTTGTTTTCGGTGGCTATGGGCAGTGTCACTGGCCTGTTCAGGTCGATAAGGCACTATGAATCGGCCTGTGCAGCCCCAATGGAGGCAGAAACTGCAGAAGAAAAAGAAGCATACGCTGCCAGCTGGCTCTTGGGCAGGGTTGATGCAAAGGTATTAGTCACCCTAGGAGAATATTCAGCCTTGCACCCCCACCCTAGCCTCCCAAAGATTTTGATAATTAAACTCAACAAGCATGATGACCCCCCAAGTCTACTCCTCCCAAACCAATCCTTTAAAAACACATAATTGGACATCATACTTTTAAACAAACTTGGACCTAAATTCATTATTTTGCTATAAATTTTGCATGAATAGCACTTGTGATTAAAAAAAAAAAGAGTGTGGTTAGGGAAATTTTTGAGATACCACACTGTGTGCTATTTTATATAGGCGAGAGACTCTTTATAAGGCACTCATTTAAGTAAACTATTTATATCACTGTAAGAGGGGCAACTAGTAACTTGGGGTGAGAATTTGGTGGTGGGCTAGGTTTTGGGGGCAGTTTTATATGCACAGTCAGAGGTACGAACAGCACAGTAAACCAGTGAAGATTGTATGTGGTTTGGAGTGTTGGAAAGTACACAAAGATGAGATTTGTACATTGTACTCTTGACCTAGCTTGATAGCAGCTAGGTAGAGAGCATAACGTCAGAAAAAGGGGTGTAATTTCCGGTGTTAAAACCCATGATAGTGTGCATTATGCTATCGCACACAATGTTAAGCACCCCTCATTTTCATAAACTTTGCCCAAACTCATCCCATTTGACTAAATTTTTCAAATTTGCATATGCATCTCGTGATGCATTATCTATAACATGCGTTATGGCATTTTCACAGGCGTTAGGGCCCTGATGCCTGTGATAAGGCCCTAGCAGAATTTGATGAATGACACCCCCCCCCCCCCCAGTTTGCTATGAATAAAAATGTATTGAAATTGCCCAGTAATGAGCTGCAGTGATGCAAAATCATGCAGGGCAACTCACTAGTGGGCACGAGCAGCAGTAGTGCAAGCTGCACACAGACACCACTAGAGGGAGAGACGGGCCAAATATAAGATAAGAGGGGATTTTTTTCTGTGTGGTTGAGGATAAGCATGGTGAGAGAAGCACAACAGAGAGAGATGAGCAGTGTGGACAATAGGAAAGAGAGAAGGGGTAAAGGGTATGGATCTTGGGGAGCTTCTGGTCAATATGTATAAGGGAACAGATACAGGGGGTTGGGTAAGGGATGGGGGCAGGAGGAAAAGAGGAAAGTGGAAAATGTTGAGGTGGCAGGAAAAAGGGGAATGGAGAGTAGGGGGAAGAGGGGGCATAGGGCTCAGATAGAAAGAGGTAGAATCTGTTGGACACAGAATGCAGAGGGAAAAAAGGATTGAGGGAAAATGGTGCTCGGTGGGGCATAGCAGGGAAGAGAAATGGTGAAGATAAGGAGAAGTGAGGAGAAGGGACTGAGAAAGTAATGCTGCTGGGCACAATGTGCAAGGGAAAACAAATTAATGGGGGTGATTGGTGCTTGGCAGAGGATAGGTGGAGAAAGGGAATTGGAGATACTGGTGATGGTGTTTTTGTAGGGGGCAAGAGCTGTGGGGTTGGGGCCACCAAGCCCTTGGTGCATTTCTGAGTGGCAAGAGGTGGTGAATCCCCTATCATGAATGTCGCCACATACCACTGTCCAGGGGCATGGCTAAAATTTACCTGGCTAGCACCAATATTCATCAGTAGCCAGGTACATGTGGGAACTTATTTTAAGGAGTTAGCTTGTGGAAGAATATCGTACCACAATAGAAAGTAATGAAGCAGAGAAATCATTGATATTAGTGTAATTATTTGATTTGAGAATAAATATGCCATTTTTCTTAGCTTGCTTGCAACAAAATAAGTCATGAGATCAGATATATTAAAGAGCAGTTATTCAGGAGGCTAACTATGCAGATATCAGATGAAAACAGGACACTAGCTACTTGGCCACACCTAACTGCTTGCTGTTGTGATAATAACATACAGTTGGGGACCTCAAGAACACATGGGAGTAGCCCAGAGAAGAAACTAGAGCAAAGGTCAGAAGAATTAACTTAAAAAGAGCAACATGAGACAAGCTATTTGAAATCAGAGAAAAAAAAGCTCAGAAGAATAGCTTTGGACAATATCTCCAAAGATATATAGACTCACATTGGGAACTGTGAGGGGAAGTATTTTTGTGTATATATTCTTTAATGCAAACTCTAATCTTGTATGCCTTTATTGCTTATTCTCAGACTTATAAGTAAAACTTCTATACTTATAAATAAGTGTAGTGTGTAATTTATGACAAAATAATCAACAATTTTCCTACCCACAACAGTAAACTTAGCCAGGAAAGTCTTGTTGGGGAAAAAGTGGACCTAAATATAACCAGATAGTTTTATCGAGGTAAAATTACCTGAGTACGTTCCGTAGCAGACTTACCAGGCTAAGTTCCACTGAAAATCTTGGTTAAATTACCAGGGTAACTTTCTTGCTCACCGGCCTGCGGAATATCAGCCTCATAGATATAATCTTATAAAACCATCCAGAACTCACTCACAGCTGCAATGCATACTGAACACTTAAATATTTAATAATTTATTCATTCCCACTGAAAAAGTTACCTCACCAAGGGTCAGATGAATTAAAGGGGTTTATCCAATTTTGTATCTATGGGAAAAGTCCCTAGCTCATCTGGCCTAAAATCTTATCTACATCACTCGCAGTACAAATATTTTTCTTCAATATCACAAGTTCAGCACTTGTACTTTAAGGGCCTGATTTTCCCAAGCATTTACATGCTTAAAACTGGGTTTTACAGGTATAAATGCACTCTACCTGTGTAAGTGGGCTTTTGAAAATTGCTACAATACATGCCACTGAACTGTCCATAGGATTTATCTGCATTGTGCACTTATGCAGATAAATGGCTTTTGAAAATTGCTATGAAAATATGTTACATTTACAGGCATAACTCCTTTGAAAATTCACCTGCACAAGCACTTGGTCTTCAAGATAAATTTAAAACAATTGTGTTTGACACTGTGTGAAAACTCCCAAGCAGCCTTAATCAATCTGATCAATTGTAAGGTAAGAACAGTTCCTTTTTCATTGCTTTAGAATCCAAAGACCCCTCCATAATCCAATGATGTAAACCAAGGGTTCCATTTTGAAAATTTCATCATGTTACAATGATATTTACCAAACATGAATGAATGAATGAATGAATGAATGAATGAAATCATGCATGCAGTGCTCTACAATACCTTATTTAACACAAAAGCCACAAAAAGGGCACATCTTACCTTATCTCCTTGAATTCCCTTTGAACCTGTCTCGCCCGGAGGACCACTGATGCCCTATGGCAAGATAAAAGTATATAATTATTGCTTGCAAATACACAAATCTATCTTTTGATTAGGATTTTGCTCCAGCATAAACAGAGCATATTATGAGGTCTTTTAATATATTTATAAACAACCTGGAAAGGGAGATAATGACTGAGGCGATCAAATTTGCCAATGACACCAAATTATTCAAAGTTATTAAATCACACGAGGATTGGGAGAAATTGCAAGAGGACCTTGAAAAACTGGGAGACTGGGCATGCAAATGGCAAATGAAATTTAATGTGGATGAAACAAAGTGATTTGCTTAGGGAAGAATAACCCAAATTACAGCTACACAATATAAGATTGCACATTAGGAGTTATTATTCAGGAAAAGGATAATACATTGAAATCTGCTCAGTGTGCAGTAGCAACCAAGAAAGCAAATAGAATGTGAGGAATTAGTAGGAAAGGAATGAAGAATAAAACAGAGAATATCATAATGCCTCTGTATCGCTGCATGGTATGACCTCATCTTGAGTACTGTGTGCAGTTATGGTTACTACATCACAAAAAAGATATAGCAGAATTAGAAAAGTTACAAAGAAGGGCGACCAGTGGATTGGCTGCTGTTAGAAACAGGATACTGATCTTGATGGACCTTTGGTCTGACCCAGTATAGCAAGTTTTATTTTCTTATTTACTAAGCTGCAATATTTTCCCATGAGAAGAAAATGCCGTGGGATTCATTAACCTATGGTACTATGTATTTTAGGTTAGTGATTTAATACAGTATTTTCTCCTGTAGTGATATACTATGGGGAAAAATACAATGGCTTAGCTGACCTTCATAAAGAATGTGAGATGGAAGCTCCATATCCTAGGGCCGCCATATTTTAAAGGCAGACCACATATAGCTCCCCCTATTGAGACCTTCGGTCTCACCCCACCCCACCCACCCCCCCAATACCAGCACCCCTTCCCTCTACCACCCCTTCCCTCCACCTTCAAAACATGGCCACATCAGGTTTTCAACATTTTGTATTTTTTATTTTCTATAAAGTGTGTATGTATATACATATGAGCATTTATTCACAAATGTGTTTACTGTAAAAGAATTTTATAATAAATACATTTTTAATGATGCCAATGTCGAACGGTCTTTTCATTCCTTAATTATTACCTCATTAACTCCTTTATTAATTTAATAATCTGTTTTTATATATTCTTCAAACAGTAATTATTTATACCATCTGCTCATTATTTCTTGGGTTTCCTTTGTTACAGTTGGATTGCCTTTACAATTTTATAGATGACATAGTGGCTGATATAGTAACGTGAGAAAACATTTGCAAAGTCTGTTTTATGTGCAAAAAATGGCAAACTGTGCACCTTATTTGTGACAGCACACACTGGAGCGGATTTTCAAAGGGTTACGCGCGTATATCCCGAAAACCCACTCCTACGCGCGCCAAGCCTATTTTGCATAGGCCCGGGGCTTGAAAAAAGGGGCAGGGAGTGAGTGGGGCGGGGCAGGGTGGTCCAGGCATGGGGCGGGGGCGGGACCGAAGCCTCCCGGAGGCAGGCACAACTTATTTAACAAAGGTAAGGGGGGGTTTAGATAGGGCTGGGGGGCAGGTTAGGTAGGGGAAGGGAGGGGAAGGTGGGGGGAGGTGGAGGGAACGGGGAAAGCCATCGGGGCTCCCCTAGGGCTCGGCACATGCAAGGTGCACAAGCGTGCACCCCCTTGCGCACACAGACCCTGGATTTTATAACATGCGCGTGGCTGCGCACGCATGTTATAAAATCGGGCGTGGATTTGTGCGCTCCGGGTTGTGCACACAAATCTACGCCCGCATGTAGGTCTTAAAATTCGGCCCACTATTTGAATTTTTAGCATAAGAAACAGATTTTGTGAAATTCTTCAGGTTCACAGAAAGATAAATTTTAAAAGCCAGGCACATGCCAAACTCGGGAGATGGGCACGCAGGTAGCATGTGTGTCCACCCGATTTTATAAGTTGCCCACATGCCCGCAAAGTCCTGATGCGTGATTTATCTGGTAAATGAGAAAAAAGGGGCAGGGTGTGAGTGGAGTGTGGGCAGGATGTGGGTGTTCTGGGGCGGAGCCCAGGGATGTGAGCACATGTACCTACATACCTGGGCATGCACCCAGGTATATTTGAGCATAAATTTACTTTTGCTATGGAAGAGGTGTAAGTCTCAATAAAACAATTTCCAGGCATCTATGAAATGGTTGAGAAGTCTGGGTTAACTCGGGGGGAATTCAAGCTAAAGAACCAGGGGGTTTGGAGGACCTAGCTCTAGACTGGGCAAGCTGGCAGACAAACTGGTGAAACTGATCAGGGCGTGGATGTGCGCCTATTCTAAAATTCCCTCATTTGCGTGGCTCAAAGCCAACATTACGTTACTGTGTGCACACACTTGTAAAATTAGGAGCACACATATGCATGCCAGGACTATCTTATAACAAGCCCTCTGGGGATAGGGAAATACCTACAGTACCTGAATGTAAACCGATGTGATATCTCAGATCGAATGTCGGTATATAAAAATAATAAATAAATAAATAAAAACATGCACGTGTATGTGCGCACAGGATAAACAATTGTCGCCTATGTGGCTGCGCTCCCACACATGCACATATATATGTGCACCCACACACCCATTTGAAAGTTACAAAGTACCATTTTGCACATTTACACTTGCAAATTTCTAATAAATTAATGAGTTGTTGTGATGCAAAATTATGCAAAGCAGCTCATTATATGACCTGCTTATGGACTCCAATCCCGACATCTGTGCCATCACTGAATCCTGGTTAAAAAACACAGATAATGTATTCATAAATCAGCTCCCGACACAGACCTACGACATCCTCTCTGTCCCAAGACCAAAAAAGAGACGGGGAGGGCTACTCCTGGCAGCCAAAAAAAAGCCTCAACCTCAAACTCCAAACCTCCAATCCCCCTCCTAAACTGGAAATTGTGATGTTTAAATCCAAATCCATGCAGGTCTGCCTCTACGCCCCCCCCGGTCTCATCGAACATGATCCTTCCCCCATCATTGAATACTTTGTTGACAATATCAAAGCAGACACCCCTACTATTATACTTGGAGATTTCAATCTACATGTGGTTGTCCGCCCTGCCACCCTCTCCTGCGAGATCTTACTGGACACTCTCAAAGCCTTGGGTTTCAGACAAATTATCACCGAGCCCACACACAAAGCAGGTCATACCCTCAACCTCATCTTCGTTAATTTTCACATAACAACATCTAACCCACCTATAGTTACCCCAGTCCCATGGTCTGACCACTTCCTCATCAATGTCCTCCTAATGACCAACACCACTCCTTCCCGCACCACAAAAACAAAGCAAAATCATCTCTTTCCGTAAACCCTGCTCCACAGAGGAGCTTACCCTAGCCTTCGATAAAATAACCAACAATCTCGACCTTACCAACCCTAATACTGCACTACTTCCTGGAACAATATGACCACTTTATAGCCAATGAGACTTACCCCATTATCTACAAAGAAATACCCCTCACACATTTTGAGAAAAAAAAACCATGGTACTCTGCTGAATTAAAAACGATTAAGCAGGACCTGAGATCCAAAGAACGCTCATGGCGTAAACAACCATCTGTTTCACATAAAGCCGCCTACAACAATACCCTACACAAGTAACGTCAAGCCATTCTCCAAGCTAAACGAAACTTTTACTCCGCAAAAATTCATGACTACCAATTTAACTCAAATGCCTTATTCGCCTACGTTGCTGAACTCACAAACTCCACCCCCTTTACACACAATGACACAAACGCCAGTGATAGATGTGAAGAACTAGCGTTATACTTCAAGAACAAAATTGATAACATTCTCCTTCGCTTCCCCACCAAGCCCTCCCCTGTCGCTCCACTACCCAACGACAATAAGAGCAATCTTAGATCCTTTGACCCCACCACCAACATGGAAATTGAGGCCATTCTAAAAAAGATGAAACCAGCTACCCAAATCTCAGACACCATTCCCTCAAAAACCCTCCTCTCTATCTCCTCCACCATTGCAAAACCCATTGCTGATTTAATCAACTGCTCTATCACCGCTGGAAGCATCCCAGACCCACTCAAACTTGCCGTAGTCAGGCCACTCCTCAAAAAACCCACCTTTGACCCCACTGACCCTGCTAACTTCCGACCTATCTCCAACCTGCCTTTCATCTCTAAAATCCTTGAAAGGGTGGTTAACAAGCAACTTACTGACTTCTTAGAAGACCACAACATCCTCCACCCCTCACAATTCGGTTTCCGTAAAGCCCGTAATACTGAAACCTTATTACTAGCAATGACAGACACCATATTCAAATGCATGGACCATGGAAACTCATATTTACTTGCCCTTCTAGACATCTCGGCAGCCTTTGATACTGTCAACCACCAAATCCTAATGACCCGCTTAGCAGAAATAGGTATTACAGACACAGCCCTATCCTGGTTCTCCTCTTATCTCAATCATAGAGAGTACCTAGTAAAAATCGATAAGTACGAATCCTCAAACATCCCCATCGCGTCCCCCCAAGGGTCCTCCCTATCCTCCACCCTCTTCAATATGTATCTCCTGCCACTCTGCCATCTACTGTCAGACCTAGGCCTGAAGTTCTTCTTATATGCAGATGATGTGCAGATTATCATCCCCTTTCAAAAATCCATCAACGAATCCATGCATTTCTGGGAATCATGCCTTGCCTCCATAAACTCCTTATTGTCTAACCTCCACCTAGCTCTAAATACATCAAAAACTGAACTCCTCATTATCTCCAATCATCCTAACCGTATCTCCCACCCCACACTTCTGAACACAGCCACAGCTGACGCCCAGTTGAAATTTGTAAGAGACTTAGGTGTACACACAGATCAACACCTAAATTTCAAACCACACATCAAATCTCTCTTAAAGGGGGGCTTCTACAAATTAAACATCCTTAAAAAACTTAAACCCCTCCTCCACACTCAAGATTTCCGTACTGTAATTCAGACTACCATTCTCACGAAATTGGACTACTGTAATTCCCTCCTACTAGGCCTTCCCGCCTCCACCATCAAACCCCTCCAGATCCTACAAAACTCTATGGCCAGGGTCATAACAAATACCCGTAAAAGGGACCACATCACCCCCATTTTAAAGGACCTGCATTGGCTGCCCGTTTCCTTCCACTTACAAAAGAAAATTCTTACCATCCTTCACAGCTCATTATACAAATACAATCACACCTGGCTAGATGAAATGCCACGTTTCTGCTCCACTGACCGCCCCCACCAGAACCGCCCTTGCAGGCACCCTTCACACCCCATCTCTCAAATCTGTGCATCTATCCATCACCAGGGAAAGGGCCTTTTCCATCGCTGGTTCCTCCCTCTGGAATTCCCTCCCTACCTTTCTCTGCTTAGAGCCATCCATACACAACTTTAAGAAAGGAGTCAAGACATGGCTCTTCAAACAGGCCTACCCTGATGCAAACCAAACAGACTGCCTCCCTTGAACAGCATATCCATGAACCGTTTTCCTTGAACCATCACCTCATGCCCTGTCTCGTACCCTCCACGCTCTTAGCGTAGCTCCTCCCCCCTCCTCCCTAGCCCGCCTACCCCAGTATCCGCCTTTTAATTTCCTACGTCTCTTGTACTATTGATAGCAGCCTCGACTGGTATAAGATGCTTATAGATGTATATAGTGATATATATGATGCAACTGATCAAAGTACGCCATTTCAAACATTGTAAATAATCTGTTATAGCTAGCGAGTTATCTATCTACTACAGCTTCTTCATCTCCCAAGTTCCTTTTACCCTTGTTTTATTGTAACTTTTGCCTCTTCTTCTATGTTGTGGTTAATGTTAATACCCTATGTTCTGTGTAAACCAATTTGATATGATTTGTGTCATGAATGTCGGTATATAAAAGTACTAAATAAATAAAATAAATAAATTATCTATTAGCATATAGTAAAACTGTGTACAAAATGTACTTCATGAAGCCTTTTCCACAACAGAATTAACTATATCTCAATGAGCTATAGTTGAAGTTTAATTTTTTTACTTTGTGTTTAAAAATCATTTATAGTCCACTAATACATCATGAAAAAATAATTCACAATCATAAAACAAAACATCCATAACAACTGATCAAAAACCTATAGCTATATATTTGCAAATACAAAATGAGCAATTAAAAAGAAAAAATAGAAATATGAAGGCAAAAAAAGACCATTTGGCCTGTCTAGTTTGCCGATCCACACAACTGCCCTGCTTGTATAATCTCTACCACTCTTTCCCCTGTGCTTGTCCCATGTTTTCTTGAATAAATTCTGTCCTTGTTTCCACAATCTCCACTGGGAGGCTGTTCCATACATCTACCACTCTATCTGTAAAGTAATACTTCCTTAGATTATGCCTCAATCTAATACCTTTCACCCTCATGCCTTGACCCCTCAATTCCAGAATATCCTTTGTGTTGAAAGAGACCCACCTACTATGCATTGATATCTCGGAGATATTTAAATCAGAGGTGTAGTCCACCTGTGACTACACCTCTGATTTAAATATCTCCGAGATATCAATGCATAGTAGGTGGGTCTCTTTCAACACAAAGGATATTCTGGAATTGAGGGGTCAAGGCATGAGGGTGAAAGGTATTAGATTGAGGCATAATCTAAGGAAGTATTACTTTACAGATAGAACCATCAACTGAGCATCAACTTTAGGGCCTGTGACACCCCCCCCCCCCCCCCAACAGCAGGATCATGTTCCATTTCAGCAGCTTCTTAAAGGTGCAGGAGTTAGAGGGCCTGTAGACAATGATCCCCTGTGCCTTTAAGGAGAGTAACTTGAATATAAAACAACATTGCCCTTGGGTTAAAAACAGGCAAAGGTCTGAAGTCATGTTTACTTTTGTACGGTAATTATCCATGCTTCTCTCAGTACCTTCAAAATTCAGGAATGCCTAGACTGGGTGGAAGCCTATTTATATAGAAACATGATAAGAACATAAAAACATAAGAACATGCCATACTGGGTTAGACCAAGGGTCCATCAAGCCCAGCATCCTGTTTCCAACAGTGGCCAATCCAGGCCATAAGAACCTGGCAAGTACCCAAAAAGTCTATTTCATGTTACCGTTGCTAGTAATAGCGGTGGCTATTTTCTAAGTCAACTTAATTAATAGCAGGTAATGGACTTCTCCAAGAACTTATCCAATCCTTTTTTAAACACAGCTATATTAACTGCACTAACCACAACCTCTGGCAACAAATTCCAGAGTTTAATTGTGCGTTGAGTGAAAAAAAACTTTCTCCGATTAGTTTTAAATGTGCCACATGCTAACTTCATGGCGTGCCCCCTAGTCTTTCTACTATCCAAAAGAGTAAAAAACCGATTCACATCTACCCGTTCTAGACCTCTCATGATTTTAAACACCTCTATCATATCCCCCCTCAGCCGTCTCTTCTCCAGGCTGAAAAGTCCTAACCTCTTTAGTCTTTCCTCATAGGGGAGCTGTTCCATTCCCTTTATCATTTTGGTAGCCCTTCTCTGTACCTTCTCCATCGCAATTATATCTTTTTTGAGATGCGGCGACCAGAATTGTACACAATATTCAAGGCAGATGGCAGAAAAAGACTTTATGGCCCATCCAGTTGGCCCATTTGTCCAATTAATTTAGCATTATAATTCTCATCACTTCCTTAGAGATACCCTGTATTTATCCCATGCTTTTTTGAATTCAGATACTGTTTCTCTCTCTACCACTTCTACTAAGAGGTTGTTCCACATATCCAGCACCCTCTCTGCAAAGAAATATTTCCTAAGATTACTCCTGAGTCTACCCCCTTTCAACCTCATCTCATGACCCCCTTGTTCTAGAACCTCCTTTCCATTGAAAAAGGATCACCTCCTGTGCATATAAACCTTTGAGATATTTGAATGTCTCCCCTATCTCACCTTTCCTCTAGGGTATACATATTTAGATTTTTAATCCTATCCCCATAAGCTTTAGAATGAAGACCACAGTCCATTTTAGTAGCCACCCTCTGGTCTGACTCCATCCTGTTTATATCCTTTTGAAGGTGCAGTCTCCAGAACTGTACACAGTATTCCAAGAGAGGTCTCCCTTTTTCTGCTGACCATTCCTCTCCCTATGTAGCCAAGCATCTTTCTGACTTTTATTGTTGTTTTATACATCTGTTTATCCACCTTAAAGATCATCAGATACAATTACCCCCAAAAACCGCACTTCCTTTGTGATTAGAAGAATTTCTCTTCTAATAATGTATCTTTTCCTTGGGCTTTTGCATCCTAAATGCATTACCCTGCATTTTATAGCAATAAATCTTAGCTGCTAGACCTTAGACCATTCCTCGAGCTTCACTAAAACCCTCCTCATGTTTTCCACTCCTTCCTGGCTGTCTAACCTGTTAGAGATTTTAGTATCAGCAAAAAGACAAACCTTTCCCAACAACCCTTCCATTATGTCACTCACAAAAAATGTTGAAAAGAACTGGTCCAAGGAGCAGTCCCTGAGGTACACCACTAATAAAACCTTCTGCTCAGAGAAAACTCCATTTACCACTACCTCAAACTCAGCCAGTCATTCTAGGATCCATACCAAGGGCACACAATTTATTTATAAGTCTTCTCTGCGGAACCATGTCAAAGGCCTTGCTGAAATCCAGGTACACTACATCTAGCATCCTCCCTTGATCCAACTCTCAAGTCACCCAATCAAAGAAATTGATCATCCACTACAACATCAGTAATACTGTCCTCATTGGTAAGCACTGAGCTAATATCGCCACCCCCCCCCCCCCCCCCCCCCCCATGTGTCTTCTGTTACCATTTGACAGAACAGTTCTCCTTGCAGAGAATCCAGGATCTCCCCTGCTTCTGGAAGATACTGCAGTTGGGATGTCCCAATCAACATCTGGAAGATTGAAATGTTGGTAATATGCCATTCTAGCAGTGGTGATGGACCCAGTATAAACATGCAGACACTACATGCTCATTGCCTGAATAAAAAGGATGGAAGTCAGCCAGCAGCACTGCTGCCTGCCATCATTTCTGCAGTTGATTGCTCAGGAGCAATAATGAGATAAGGAGGACTACCCTTATCCCTGGGAGAGAGCAACAGGAAATAGGTCTACATTATGGAATCTGTCAGGCACAATAGCCCCGGCTTGGCCACTGCTGGAGACAGGATGCCGGGCTCCTTAGACTTTGGTCTAACCCAGCATGGCACCTTCTTGGGTGTTTAAGCGGAAAACCTGACATGTCTTGTCTCCTATCTTTCTGTGTGAGAAGGGTATAGTCTGCTCAGTTGATGGTTCCAATCTGTCCTGCTAGAGTGAGTCTTATCTAAATTAATACTTTAACTTTGCATTCAACTAATAAGATTCTTCTTTTTAAAAATTTCTAGAAGGATTGTTGTGTTAGTCTGTAGCAGCAAAAATGACAGAGGCGGGAGGCACTTTGACTTCCTTCAAGACTTAAAAGATACTAGACAGGCTTCCTTCAAGTATCAAGCACCCTTACTGCGGAATGCTTTACCATTAGAAGTGAGACGGAAAAAAAAAACTATTTGAAATTTAGGAAGCCTGTCAAAATGTGGAGCTTTTTCTCAAATCTTTTTTCTGATTTTATGGAGTTATTATCTATGAGGTTCTTTTCTTCTTTTAAATATAGCTATTAAATATAGGATTGTATTTAAAGCTGAAGTATATTGCTTTTGTTGTGATCCTGCTCGCGGCAGGGTCATGAGCAGGCTCTTACCTTTCCTTCAGACCGGCTCGGCCTGACCCCCGATGTCATCACCGGCATGGCAGGAGCCGCGCTGCTATTTCTATGTGGCTAGGAAGCCGCCACCTGACGTCCCCATGTGGCCCAGAGGCCACCAACCTACCTCAGGCCCTCCGTGGGGAGAGGGCCTGCATCCCCTGGCTTGCTTGGCACTCGGAGACGCTCTCGATTCACCTCCTGCAGCAGGGTG
Source organism: Rhinatrema bivittatum (assembly GCF_901001135.1). NCBI lineage: Eukaryota > Metazoa > Chordata > Amphibia > Gymnophiona > Rhinatrematidae > Rhinatrema > Rhinatrema bivittatum. The sequence goes on from NC_042616.1 coordinate 181,543,297, forward strand.
TCGTCCCTGATGCCGGGGCCTGCTATGAGGCCTAGTTCCAGCTTCTGCTTCAGCCCTGCAGTCTTTTGTGCAGCAGGGCCGCTGTCCAGGGTCCTGCACTGCTTCCTGCTTCCTCTCCCCCTAGGGGCAGGCCCACATCTCTCAGCCTGAGTTAAAGGGCCAGGAGGGAGTGGCCTCTCTGGTCCCACCTGCAAGCTCCGCTTTCGGTGTTTCCTGCTTCACCGTATAAAAGGGTTCTTTAGTCATTCCAGCTGAGCCTTTGCAAGGAGAAAGTTCTCTCTTGGACTTCCTGTTCTCTGCTCCTGCTGGGTGTTCCTGTTTCATTCTTGAAGCTTCTTAGTCATTTTGTTCCCGGTCTCTTCCTTGGACGTTCTTTGTCTTGTCGTCTGCTCCAGCCCTGATGTCATCCACTCCTGAGGTTCATTCCAGCCTTGAGATCTTCCACTCCTGATGTTCCTTGCCCTAGTCTTTATCTGATGTCCGTCTTGTCCAGATGTACAAGGCTTCGTCGGATCCCTCCCGGCGTGGTCCACGACCAGCCCGGCTGGGTTGGTAGGGCACACTGCGGCCCTGTGGTCCATGACTGGGATGTGTAGGGCGCTGGGGTGTGTAGGGCGCTGATGGGTCTTCTCCATTGTCGGAGCCAAGGATCCTCATGTACTTGTATATAGCTTTCCAATGCTTTGGACTCCGGCTATGCCTAACCTCCAGCGGGCAGTGCTCCAGTGGATAGCCTGCAGGTCTTTCTGGCCACTGCAGCCTCCTTCCTGGCTGTGGGTGTTAGGGCTCTATCCGGAGTCTTCTCCATCCTGAGTTTTATTGATGATTTTAGTCGCCTTGCCTTTCCAGAGTTCATGTCTTCGTCCACGTTTGACCTTCATCCACATCTGACCTTTGTTCACATCTGACCTTCGTCCAAGCCTGACCTTGGTCCTTGTCCAGCTCTGCCTCTTGCCCAGCCTGCTGCCTCTGCTGCTCCCTGCAGCGAGTCCGAAAGGGCTGGGAACGGTCAGAGGACCATTCAGAGACCACCATTGCATTGGTGGTCTCAAGGAGGCGTGCAGGTCCGGTAGAGGTCCCTGGGTTCCAGCCTAGGATCGTCTCATTGCAAGGGCACACATTTCATCCCGCGCTGGTGAGCACCCCCTGGTGCTCTCCCCCATCGCAGCGCAACAGCTTTTGATTGTTACTCTGTATTTTTATTTGTGTATTTTTATGTTGTAAGGTCTCTATGACATTTTGAATTTCATCAATTGAAAGAGAAAGGTCCTGGTTCATAGCCCACTGTTCAAGGAGAAGTACAATTTTTTATAAGCATTCAAAAAAACTGTCAAAAAATTGTTTAAAACGAGACTTTCTATCTCAGGAACAATGATTTTATGTGACCTTCAGTGGAGAAAACACAGAATCAAACTTAACATTCAGCATCCATGGGGTGGTATGATGGTCCTTTACTTTAAACTTTTCAAGGTATTCTCTGTTGCATAATTTCTTGATTTAAAACATTTTTTATTCAATATTAGGAATAGTGTGCAACGTTTTTCTTATTGTATTTTGACTGTGTTGTCATTATTGATAATTTAGATTGTACACTACTTTGTGTTTTTTAAAAAACGGTATATTACAAATACATCTTACCTTTTATTTATTTAACTGATTTATTGAGCCAGGGGCTTTTGAAGGCAGGAGCTTTTCAGACTGTTTTTGACCACTTAAGGCACTTAGGGCTTTTGGGTAGGGGACTGAAGTAGATGGAGCAATTGCCCCCATTGGTTGATGGAGGACTCTCAAAGATATGAGGGCCTAGAGGTCCAGCCATGTCCAGTACATGTCTGTCATTGTCCATCATGGAGTATGATGTGTGTTTCTACAAGTGTGCTTTCATGTGATATCTGTCTCTATCTGGTATGCTGGTGTGGCAGCTGCTGTGTTCCCCTGTCTTGTTTATGTATGCCATTTGGGACAACATTTCTATAGTGTATGTTCCCTCCCTTCTGTCCCAGTCTTGTTGTATATGTACGTCTCTGCTGTGGCAATTTTGCCTTTCTGTGCTTTGGATGCAGTACTCTGTTGCATGCACTAGAAAGGCATGTGCTTTTTCTATGTTCCTTGAGTAATGTCAGTCATGATGCTTGTCTTTGTCTTTCTTAGTTACAATGTATATTTTCTCTCTTCTGTGCATTCTTTGTTTATTTGATTTATATTCTGCTTTGCAACACTTCAAAGCAGATTACATTCAGGTACTATAGGTATTTTCCTATCCCAGGAGGGTTTACAATCTAAAAGGTGAATTTTAAAAGCCCGACGTGCATCAATTAGGGGATGCGTGAATAGGTCAGGACAGCGCACACTGAACAGATTTTAAAAGCCACCTGAGTATGTACGTATTTGCTGCTACATGCACAAATGAAAAGTTCAAAAAAAGGGATGGGGCAAGGTCGGGGCAGGGCATGGGCGTTCCTGGATTTTAACTTTAAACTAGCACGCAAATACTTATGCACACAAGTGCGTGCTTGGGTTCCCTGCCACGTAATTTTACTTCTGCAATGGCTTATATACAGATTACAAAATAAAGATAATAGACAGATCAGCAGGGTTTTAAGGGTCAGGGCTAACAAGGGAGAAGGGAGGCTGGTAAACTAGGGGGGTTTGGAAGTCCTATTCTTTTCCTTGTGAACTGGTAAAACTGGTAATTGCATCGGCGTGCGTGTCTTTTAAAATCCACCCACTTAAGTAGAAGAAGCGCCATTTGCACACACAGGTGCGCGTCTACTTAAAACTGCGCACATATGTGTGCAGTCAGGATATTTTATAATATGCGTGCCTGTATGTGTGTATGTTATAAAATGGCCGCAACCTTGGGCCAATGAACATGCACATATGTGCGCCTGTTTAAAAGGTACTATCTAAGTTTATACCTGAGGCAATGGAGGGTAAAGTGACTTGCCTAAGATGACAAGGAACAGCAGTGGGATTTGAACCCCGGTTTCTCTGGTTTATAGCCCACTGCTCTAACCACTAGGCTAGTCCTCCACTCTCATTTTACATTCTTTGTTCATGCTTTTTAGTGTAACTATTGTCCCCTTTTATCCAAGTTTTTTTCTCTTTTCTTTTAACTACCCAGAACATTTTGCAGCCTTTTCCTGCAATCCAGGCAAGCCAAAGGGGTCATCTGGCCCTCCAAGTCCCCTGCAAGAGCAGGGTTTTTCTTCGTAAGGAAAAAAGATGGCTCCCTCCGTCCTTGCATAGACTACCATGGCCTAAACGAAATTACTCTCAAGGATCGCTACCCACTGCCACTCATCTCTGATCATTGACAGGCTTCAAGGAGCTAAGATCTTTTCGAAACTAGACCTTCGTGGAGACTACATGTCACCGCGAGGGTGACGAGTGGAAGACCGCCTTTAACACACACGATGATCACTTTGAATACCTTGTAATGCTGTTCAGGCTTTGCAACATGCCTGCGGTATTTCAAAACCTGATGAACGAGGTTTTAAGCGATATGCTTTATTAGTGTGTGGTAGTATACATCGACTATATTCTCGTCTTCTCTCAAGACCTGTCTAGCCACCACCAGGACGTCTCTTGTGTCCTCCAGCGGCCTGCGAGATAACCAACTCTTCACTAAGCTTGAAAAGTGCTGCTTCGAACAAGAGTCCGTCCCTTTCCTGGGCTACGTGGTGTCTAGTCAGGGGTTTCGAATGGATCCTCAAAAATTAAAGAGCATCCGTGATTGGCCTCAACCCACAGGCCTCAAGGCTCTCCAGAGATTCCTTGGCTTCACCAATTACTATCGCTCTTTTATCCACCATTACTCCATGCTGACCGCATTACTCACGACCATGACTTACAAGGGGGCCAACCTCTCCCAGTGGTCGCCCAAAGCTATAACTGCCTTTCAGGATCTCAAGTCTGCCTTCCTGAAGGAACCTTGTCTCCACCCGTTTGTGGTTGAGGTCGACGCCTCCGACTACTCACTCTCTGCACCTCTGTTATTTTTCTCCCGACGGTTCTCGCCAGCGGAACATAATCACAGCATTGGGGATAAAGAATTGTTGGCCATCAAACTGGCCTTTGAGAAATGGTGACCCTGGCTCGAAGTTGCACAATACCAGATTACCGTATACTCAAATCATAAAAATCTCGAGTATCTACATCATGCTCAGCATTTAAACCATCGCCAGGCCCGCTGGTCCCCCTTCTTTACTCGATTCAATTTCATACTGTGTTATCACCCAGCCAACAAGAATACTTGTGCTGACACCCTCTCCAGGTCGTTCGTCGCTGAGGGTGTTCTTGATACCCCTCGGCATATAATAGACCCTGCTAAGGTCATTTTGTCTGCCACCTTCCCAGTACCTCCGGGAAAACAGTGGTCCCTCGCCTGCTAAGATGAAAGGTTTTGCAATGGCCTCCCGGGTCAGTCCAGGATTCTTTCCACTCTGCAGCGGTACTACTGGTGGCCTACTATTTGGAAGGATACCCAAGCGTACGTCGAATCCTGCCCCTCGTGTGCCCATCATAAGTTTCCTGCAGGAAGACCTTGGGGACTCTTATTTAAGTTCTTTTAATATACCAATGCTCAAGACCAAGTCTTATCATACCGGTTTACAATGAAACAAGGGGAAACCATTTAACAACTGTATAGAAGATAAAGTTACATTAAACAGGGAGCAAAAAACATGGGCTTAGAAAGACAGGACAGATTTCAAACTAATATAACTGGAGAGTACTGATAATAGTCATCAACAAAGACAATTAAGTAGCGAGACATATCAAGGTTAACAAAAGTCAGTGAGTTCGGCAGGTAATTTACAGCCACTTCCCATTCCAAACGAACCCTGGACCCATATCGCTACAGACCTTATTGTGGATTTGCCCGTCTCCAAAGGGAATAACACCATATGGGTCACTGTTGATTGCTTCTCTAAGATGGCGCACTTTGTGGCTCTACCAGGTCTCCCCACGGTGCCCCAGCTGGCCAAATTATTCTTTCAGCATGTGTTGCGGCTCCACGGTCTTTCCAAGCATATTCTCTCAGACAGTGGAGTTCAATTCACCGCACGCTTCTGAAAACCTCTTTGCAAGAAGTTTAATATTACCTTAGGCTTCACCTCGGCTTACCATCCTCAAGCCAATGGCCAAACAGAGAGGTCCAATAGAACACTAGAGCAATTCTTGCGAGCCTACTGGAGTTTGCGGCAGGATGACTGGGCTGACCTCCTTCCCTGGGCGGAGTTCGCATTAAACTCTCATCCATCCACTTCCATTGGGTCGTCACACTTCCAGGTGGTCTATGGGTGCCAACCTTTGCCTCCACTTCTGCTCCCACTCTCTGTGGCCTCCCTAGCAGCGCAAGCTACTGCCCAAGAATTGCATCAACTATGGCAGAATACCCAACTGCTTAAGCAAGCTGCCCAGAGATCGAAGAAGGCCTTTGATGCTCACCATCACGCATCACCCCAGTTCCAGCCTGGGCATAAGGTATGGCTCAGTCCCAAATTTATTTGGCTCAAGCTGCCTTCTGCCTGTTTTGCTCCTAGGTACATTGGCCCCTTTCCGGTGCTCCGCCGTCTGGGTCCCGTTACCTACTGACTACAGCTGCCTTCCTCGCTCAAGATTCACAGTGCCTTTCACATTTCTCTACTCAAGCCTCTGATTCTCTCAGGATTTTCTAAGAAACCACCAGATCCCTTACCACTATCTTCAGAGGCAGATGTCACCTATCAGGTTCCAAATTGTCCTAGACATTAGGAAACGTGGAAGAAAATGGGAATACCTTCTCGCATGGGAAGGCTTTGCGCATGAAGAGAGCAGCTGGGAACCCAAGGCCAATTATCTGGACAAGGATCTCCTTCGACAGTTTCATGCTAAGCATCCTCGCAAACCCAAACCACCGGGGAGGGGCCTTAAGGGGGGGGGGGGTACTGTTATGCCTGTCGGTCGCAGATGGCTGCGACCGTGCTTACTTACATCCTGCACGGTTCTCCAGCCCTCCCCGAGTCTGCTCGTGGCACAGGCCAATCTCTACCGCCACGTTCCCCATGGCTCCTAGTGGTGGCCGAGATGCCGCCGCCAGCTATGTCATCTCCGAGCCTTCCTAGGCGTGCGCGCGCATCACCGGGCCCTCCTTTGAAGCCTCTTTGGCGGGAACCTCGGGCGCATCCCTGCTTGATGGTGTCATCGGATCAAGGTACTTAAGCTCCACCTTTGCCCTGAGCTAGCTGTCTTGGCAACAAGTGCCATACGTCTTTACTAGCTCCTGTTGTGTGTTCCTGTGGCTATGCTATTGGACTCCATTGGACTCTGTCTGGTACCCACTCCTCGGGGGCCAGTGGGAACTCTCACGGGTACCTCGTCTCCTGGCCTTCCCCGCTCCTCAAGCTGGCCCTGCGCTTCCTGAAGTCCTACTCTGCAAGGCTCCCCACTCCTCGGGGCTGCCCCCTGGAACACCCTTACCACTCGGGAGTTTACTGTAGCACTTCCCTGCTCCTCGGGGCTGCGTCCTCCTACTTCTAAAGAGACTCTCAGCACCGTACCGCTCCTTGGGACAGTGTCCTTGTGCTTTACTGTGACTGTCCGCACCTCCCCGCTCCTCGGGGGACATGCTTATGTGCTACTAGACTACCAGCACTTCCCCGCTCCTCAGGGCTGTGCTTCTCTATCATACAGAGACTGTCTGTGCTCACAGCTCCTCGGGTTCTACCTACATCATCATCGAAGACCGGACTCGGGCTTCCCTGCTCCACAGGTTAGCCTGCATCACTACAGCTGCCACTCCCTCGCTCCGCAGCTCCGTCCCTCGGGGGTGTCTCTCCGCTATCCCTCCTGCACGCCAGTCTCAAGCCTCCCACTCTACAGCCTGCCTTGTGCCTTCCCCTTCAGGGGTTTCAGTCAAGGTATTATCGTCAGCCTGCTTGTCTACTGGGGAATTCCTCCTGATTCCTCGGTACCTCTCTCCACAGTCTTACCCAGAGCTCCCTGCCATGCCTGACCTCAGCCCTCAACGGTGTGGGCCTGTGGGGCTCCTCCACACAGGTTGTAACAACTCATACCTTGGGCCAAGGGTACACAAACCCACAAATCATAAGTGTTATGTGGAAGGGAAGTTATGGAGGAGGGTTGGTTGGGGGTATGGATGAGGATATTTAGTCCAAGTTGGGGTTGTGACCTACATTTTATTTTCATTTCTGGTATACAAACTTTGTCAATAAGAATAGGCTGGAATATATGTACTTGATACGTTTATTTACATATATCTGTTATTTGATGATAACATTCCTAAATATGTGGATGTCTCATTCGCCTAAATATCATTATTCTCTTCTGATATTTTTCTTGAGGATGTTAACATGGCTGGATAACTGAAATTTTTATCTTTGGATGTGCGAGGCATCTCTACCCCCATCAAATAAAAATGAATCCTGCAACTGGCATGTTGCAATGGGGCTCATATATTATTATATTATATTATTTAAATTATATTATGCTATTTCCACAATTAAAAACTGGTTAAAGCATAATAAACTTTCATTGAGTATGTCCAAGACAGTTTTTAGTGATCCATAGCCCATATTCATCTTTCAACGAAAACATCTTTCAACGAAAACATCTTTCAACGAAAATTACCCTAGATAATTTTTCTTTCCCGATCAAAAGTCATTATAAAATGTCTCGGAGTCACCATAAGACAATACTCTTTATTTTCACCCCAAAGTGAAACAGGTCTCTCAGATTTTATAGATTTTGTGTTCTCACAGGTCTTAAGAATCTACTATAATGCACCTGAATTTCGTACAGTCCTTCAAGCATTGATTTTTCCTATCATTGATTTCTGCAATAGCTTATATTCAGGTATTTCTCTTATAACACTTCGACCATTACAACTGTTGCTGAACTCTGCTGCTCGCTTGATATCAGGATTAAAGCGAAGGGACCACATTACCCCAACATTAATAGAGTTACACTGGCTCCCCATAAATGAGAGAATTAAATACAAAATAAGAATGATAATTTTCAAGTGATTCAATGGCCATTGCCAAACCTATCCATGGGCTAATGCTATTTTAAAATTTTATCAACCCACTACAACCCTGCGCTCCTCACAGCGTGGATTGCTTGATGTTCCATCACCCAGAGTTCCATGGTTACACATGACTCATGATTGCACCTTTTCAGTGGCAGGTCCTGCTCGCTGGAATTCTTTCCCAATAGAAATTAGGCACTGTGAATCAGTAAAGAATTTCAGAAAGCTAGTCAAGCCCCTTTTGTTCAAATTTGCTTATTTTTAGATTTTAATTTTTATTCTTTTGTTTATTTTTACTATTTTAATGCTTATTTATATTTATTGTTTTTATCTGCACTAGATTATGTATAATGTTTCATGATTGTTTGATATTTTAGTCATTTTCTATTATGTATTTAGTTGTATTAACATTGTAATTGTGCTTCTATAACTGTATTCTTGTTCATCGCTTAGACCTATTTTTTTTGTGTGTTAAGCGATTCATAAATCCCAATAAATGTAAGTGTAAATATATATTACTGCAGGAGACATCTTACTAGGGACGAGCATGAAAAACTGTAAGTGAGCTGGGTTGGTTAGATTTTCTACTTCTCCTTCAATTCAGTCAGTAGAGGAGTTTGTATCCTTATAGATAAGAATCTGCTCCTATGGTTCACGCATCGTTAATTCACCTGGTGGGAAGATTTGTAAAGCTAGACTGCTCGCTGCTTTCAGTAAGATTCATTCTAGTAAATGTATATGCCCCTAACACAGAGCAGAGAATGTATTTTACAAAACTATTACTGATAAACTGGTGCTATTCTGTGCTGGGAAGTTGATTTTTGGAGGTGATTGGAATGCAAGTCTCAATCCAGCCTTGGATAAATCATCCTTTCCATCTCAGGCCAGGGCTGGAGTGAGTAATAGCTAATAGAAACATACCATCTGATAGACCCCTGGTGAGAACAGAACCTAGGAAGGAGGACCTATGACCTTTTATTCTCTAAGGCATAAAATGCATAGCAGGATAGACCACTTCCTGTGCTCACAAGACATTATTCATTTGATCCGCGAATGCGAGATATTGATGCAAGCTATTGTGGATCATCATCTAATTGTTCCATCTATTGACTTCGGTGGTCTAACCCCCAAGTCCTTTTCATGGCAGTTCACCTCCCTATTAGGTGATGAGAACGTTCATGCCCTTGGTTAAAGAGGCAATTACCAAATTCTCTATCAATAACCCTAAGACTGACTACTCATCCATTCTACAATGGGAGACGTTTAAGGCATATTTTAGGGGTCACATAATTTCATATGCTAGTCACAAGCACAGACAATGGAAGAAGCAAATTGACATGTTGATATCTAAAATTAAAACCCTTGATTCTCAGAATAAACAGGACTGCTCCTGATCACTTTATAGCCTGGATAAAAGCCTGGGCAAGGATATTAATTAATGGTTCTTTAACCTCTTTCTTTTCCATCAGGAGAGGGACGAGGCAGGGGTCCCGCTTTCCCCACTTCTTTTTGACCTTCCTATAGAGCCCCTCGCGGAGGCAATTCAGTGCTCAATGGGAGTTAAAGGTATCCACTTAGGGGGCTAGAAACACAAAATATCCTTATGTGCGGATGATGTCCTCCTCTATCTGAAGGAACCCCAGATATTTGATCCTGCCTTGATGAACTTATTGTCCACCTATGGTACCTATTCAGGATACAAATTTAACTTGGATAAATCGGAACTATATCCCTTCAGGGGAAAGGTTTTTTTGTTTGCTTGTCTTAATTCGTTCCATGTTGTATGTAATAGACTTAGATACATGGAGGTCTTCATTACTAGTGTACTGGGAGAATTTTAATCAACAAAACTAAGGTGTAGTATTAGATAAGGTGAAAACTCATCTACTTAAATGGGATGAGTTTCCAGTATCCTGGATGGGAAGATGTAATAGTCTCAAGATAAATATTTTACCTCACTTATTATTCTTTTTCAATATGTCCCCGGTAATATCCCTGTTAAAATCTTTGAAGAAATGCATGGTTTGATAACTAAATTTATTTGGAGACACAAGCAGGCATATATCATACCCAACACATTATGGTTGGCTAAGGAACAGGGAGGGGTTGCTCTCCCAATCTTTGCATTTACTACTAGGTAGCATGTTTAGTCTGCCCAAAAACTTGGTTTGACAACACTGATACTTCATGACTTCCTCTTGAGAAAGAGCAGGCTTCTATGGTTGACCTATTAACCCTACTATTTCTCCTGATCTGCTCTTCTATAAGATAGTCAATATGTGGACAGTGGACCATACTGACAAACACCTGTGGATCTGGAGACAGGTTTGGCATTACATTGGCCATGCCACAAAGCCCCTCTTCCCTACAGCTCCAGTGTATAAGAATCCCTTTGTAGCCAGCTGTAATTTTTATCCTGAATGTAAAACATGGAAAGACCCGGGCCTTTTTTTAGTGGTCAACTACAGGAATGATGTGGGATTCAAAACTTTTGAAGAACTAAATTTGGAAAATGATCCGTCCCCCAATTTGAATAGATTTTACCTGCAAATCAGAGACATACTAGGCAAGTACTTTAGCTCACAGAACCTCCTGTGGCAATTGAACAGATTGGAAGTCTTTTTAGGCAAGACTGACTCAGCACGCAAGGGCATATCTATACTTTACTGAGAAATAACCTGTGTTAAATACAATATACTCCACGAACCTTGATAGAAATGTGGAATGTAGAACTTGGTCTCAATCTGGATAAGTCTGACTGGAAGGGCAAATGGAAGGCAGTGCATCATATCTCTATATGTAGAGATAGAGTGGAATTGATGGTCCGATTATTAAACAGGACTTACTGTACACCAGTCTCTCTTTCTAAATTCCTCCTAAACTGCTGACTCACAATGCTGACACAAATTTGCCGAGACAAGTACATGCGCACATATGCAGTGGTCAAGGCAGGTGCAAGGGTATTAGGAGCCCTAGGCGAACCTTCCGCCTTGCACCCACAGCCCCCCCCCCCCCAATCGCACTGCCCCCTACCGGCTCGGGTGAGGACTGAGGGGTCGCTCGTCAGTTGATAGTAAGACAGAAGAGTGGCAATTGTGAATCTAGCAGAGTGCAGTTGGGCCACTAGAGGACGATGCTTAGAATGAACTAAGGAATCATTCCATCACCCTAGAAGTCCCAATTGTGGCGATAAGTATATTGGGGCATCAGAAATTTCTTGTGCTACATCTGACCAGAACTGACATATTCTTGGACAGAACCATCACCGGGGCCAGCGGAAGCGCTAGGTGAACTAGGCGGGGGCCTAGGACGTCGGGGTCTCAGGGGCAGCAGCCGCAGCAGCAAGAGAAGAGACAGCCACTGCGGTGGTGGCAACTCAGCAGCTGCCGGCAGGATATTTCACCAATTACCAATGAGCGACCCATCCATCCTCATCTGATTCAACTACCGGCTTGAGTCAAATTAGTTTGACTCAAGCCAGTAGGGGGCAGCACGACGAACGGTCGCTCGTCAGTGAAATATCCTGCCAGCAGCTGCTGAACTGCCACTACTGCCACCGCTGCAGTGGCTGTCTCTTCTCTTGCTGCTGCGGCTGCTGCCCCTGGGACCCCGACGTCCTAGGCCCCCGTCTAGTTCACCTAGCGCTTCCGCTGGTCCTGGTGATGGTTCTGTCCAAGAATATGGCAGTTCTGGTCAGATATAGCACAAGAAATTTCTGATGCCCCAATATACTTATCGCCACAATTGGGACTTCTAGGGTGATGGAATGATTCCTTAGTTCATTCTAAGCATCGTCCTCTAGTGGCCCAACTGCACTCTGCTAGATTCACAATTGCCACTCATTTGCAATTTTATCCCTGCATGGATTATTGGTGCAAACAGATTCATGACATTGCTGACTTTGAGCTACTATGCTACAAACTGAAAGGAGAAGACTAAATTCGAGCGGGTATGTGGGTGCCTCAGGAGCTTTTATGATTTGACAATATGAGATTGTCTATACTAATATGATATACTTGTCATTTTCACATTTTTGTTTTTTCTCTCCTTTTATTGTACACGTCACATATGTATGCCTATTATAGGAATGAAGTATGCAAGTCTGTTCTGTTACATGCTTGTATTGTTTTGTAATGGCATTGCAAAAATCTACTAGATAAATGAGGCTTGACCGATGTGCCGCACATGCGCAGTAGGGAGCAGTTCTACTGCGCATGCGCGGCACAAAGAACTCTGCCCGATGTGCCGCGAGAGAGCATGTCGGTCTGAGCGGCGGACACAGCGTTTTGCGGCGGTATGTCAGCATCTGTCGGGCTAGCAACAGCGCGCGGCGGTGAAAGCAACGAGCGCGGTGGTCAGGTGCTCCAAGAAAAGGCTCCTCAGACATGTTAACAGCCTGAGCCTGGCCCTCCGTTGCCAGGGAAGGGGGGAGGGAGTAGGAAGTAGGGACGGCGACAGAGGGACAGGCTCAGGCTGTTAACATGCTGCAGTTCAGTCAGCAAATGCCTCCTCCTTTAGCCTGGTCCCTCCCAGCCGGCCCTGTAGAAGAGAAAAAGAGGGAGGGGAGGAGGGCTGAGGGAGAGGGAAGGGGTTGTGGATGAGATGATAGTGGAAGGAAAGGGAAGATGAGGGGATGGAAGGAAAAGGGATGAGTGAGTAAGTGGGAAGGGTAAGACGTGCAGAAGAGAAAAAGAGGGAGTGGGAAGGGGGTGTAGATGAGCTGGGAGGGGATGAGAGTGAGGGATGGGATTGAGAGAGGGTGGGGAGTGACTGAGGGAAGGGGAGGTGAGAGTGAGGGGAGGGAGTGGGATGGAGGATGAGGGGGGAGGTGAGAGTGAGGGGAGGGAGTGGGCTGGAGGATGAGGTGGGAGGTGAGGGGAGGGAGTAGGAGGGAGGATGAGGGGAGGTGAGAGTGAGGGGAGGGAGTAGGAGGGAGGATGAGGGGGAGGTGAGAGTGAGGGAAGGGAGAATGAGGAGGGAGGTGAGAGTGAGGGAAGAGAGTTTGAGTGGGGGAAGGGGGGCTGAGTGACTGAGGGGAAGGGGGAGTCAGGGAAAAGAAGTGTAGACGGGTGCAGTGTCCGAAAGCGGACCAAAAATTTTTTTTAATGTAGCCCGTTATTACGGGCTTAAAGGCTAGTCAGTTATAAATAAAGAGTTTAAAAATAGAAAACATGCCAAGAGAAGACTCTGAAATAGGACCTTCTCATAACTCTTTCCTACCCCCTTTTCCATTTCATTCCAACACAATTGGATAGAGTAAAAAGAAAAAGAGAGTGGCACAGGCCAGCTCACATGATTTTCCATGTGATAAAAATAAAATAAAGAATACATTTTTCCTACTATAGGAAAGAATAGTGAATAAATGTGGATGAATAACTCTTTAGGAGTAAGGCCAAAGACATAAAGGAACCTGATAATAGAGTATAGGTGGATTCTTCTTCCTGTATGCTCCAAATATCATTTTCGTACCCTCTTGAATAAGTTCTTGACTGTTTCAAGACAGCACAAATAGCAGCTAAATATCCCCTTTTTTGACAGTAGAAATTTGAGAAACCTGATATTCATCCCCTATTTGCCCAAACCCCCAGAGGTGAACTAAGCCCATAATTTGCATATTATTAGTAATTTATAATTTCCTTACCTGTGGTCCTCTAAGTCCCCTTGGTCCAAAAGGACCTTCTGGTCCCTGTGTGACAAAACAAAAATTGAATAAGGCATAAAGTGAATAGCAAATACACATAAAAATCACTCCTTTTTTTCTTTGCTGTGTTGTTTATTGTACTTAAGTAGAGAAGTTTTTTGTGCTATGGCCAGTCTAGAATTTCTGCACAAAAAGTTTATTTCCATTTCATATTATTACTACACCCTTCAGAGTTGTCTCTCATGCATTTTTACAGCAAACTTTTTTATTTGTCAGGTATTTTCGTGTACAATATAAGGCTTGATACAATTCAGGTATAATTGATCATGTTAATTGTACTGTATAGGATGATGTGTTTGTTCATTATTTCCTTATCTTTCCATGAGAAATTTTACTTTAGCTCCATAAAGATAGAATTGATCCTGAAAGCTGCCAAAATTCTATTCTCATAAACAAAAAAAATGTACCCTTTTATTGTGTGTGTGTGTGGGGGGGGGGGGGATTTCTTTTTAGGGCTGTTGATTTCCTCCAGCGGCTTTAGGTTTCCAGCTCAGTTAAACCAGGGCTGACATCTAGTATTACCGTATGAGTCTTCATTCACATCTACTCAGTGGGGTTTTTTTTCCCCTATTTGATATCCTCTCTCTGTTCACTTTAGCCCAGTCTTCACAGCAACAGTCCTAGTCCAGGGCAGGAACAGTGTAAGGGTATTAGGCACCTTAGGTGAGATTTCTGCCTTGCACCCCCCCCCCCCCCCCCAGCTCCTAACGCATTCACGCCATGAAGTGTGTGCTTCTCTGGGCTTCAAGCATGATGGGCATGGCTAGCGTCCCACCGAATCTCTATTCCTCTGCCACGAGCAGGATAGACTTCACTCATGGCCCACATGGCTGCTCTTCGGCACCCCCTGATTCATATGCCCAATAACTGCAATTACAACAGGCTTTGAAGAGCCGACTGGATGTTGAAAGCACCTTGAGACCTTTATCAGGCATGGAAAAATTTCTTGGTGATCCTAATGGATGGGTGCAGGGAGTTGCACTGGAGAGTAAATTTGGGACCATCATTTCACAAGCACTAATAGATGCCTGGAATGCTGACCTGGGACTACCTCTGATCAATAGAGATTGGAAATCTATATGGACTTCGACCCATTATCTTACAATCTGTGCAAAGTGGATTGTGCTGAAGATTAACCTATTGCATAGAACTTATAGAACCCCTATGTATTTTGCAAAAATCTACTCAGATTCTGATGATACTTGTTGGAGGGGTTGTGGCGAAACAGGGACGTACATGCATACATGGTGGAATTTTCATGCTACTCATCACATTTGGTCTCTGGTTGTGCAGGAAATTGCCAATATCTTGGGGTTTCCAATTTTTATTCGTCCTAAATTGGGGCTGCTTGGCAGCTGGATGGGTTCCATGGTGCCAATTAAATTTTTAACTCTGGTGGGTCAGCTGTTATTGGCAGCTAGATTCACTGTATCTAACTTCTGGAAAATGAACCCGCCAGTGGATTACTGGCATAATCAGAATCAGGAAATTGCCAATATTGAAAAGTTGCATTACAACTTAAAAATAATCCTTGCAAATATGAGCAAATATGGGGCCCTTACCTGGAATTTTGTAAGCACTAACGTTTGTGATTTATTCTGACTCATATTCTTTCATAATTTAGTTATATTGTTTTATTGTACATTGTACAATGTTTTGTTTTAATATTGCTTTGTTTTGAGAACTGTTCTTTTAATTGCATGCCTGAAAGGGTTAATAAATAAAGAGTTATTAAAAAAAAAAAAAGACAGGAAACAGAATAGGATTAAATGGTCTGTTTTCACAATGGAAAAAGGTAAATAATGGAGTGCCTCAGGGATCTGTACTTGGACCAGTGCTTTTTAATATATTTATAAATGACCTGGAAAGAGGTATGACAAGTGAGGTGATCAAATTTGCAGATGACAGAAAATTAGAGTAGTTAAATCACAAGTGGATTGTAATAAATTGCAGGACCTTGTGAGCTGGAAGATTGGGCATCCATATAGCAGATGAAATTTAATGTGGACAAGTGCAAGGTGATGCATATAGGGAAAAATAACCCATGCTGTAATTACACGATGTTAGGTTCCATATTAGGAGCTACCACCCAGAAAAAAGATCTAGGCATCATAGTGGATAATACCTTGAAATCGTCGGCTAATGTTAGGAATTATTAGGAAGGGAATGGTTAATAATAATAGCCTCTTTCACCTCACTTTTAACCTTGCTGGTAATCGTTTTGCCTTCCTTCCACCTTTCTTAATGCATAGAATACATCTGAATGCCGCATCTAGGATTCTATTTTTAAACAATGTCCATGCCAGTTGAACACTTTTAACCTTTGCAGCTGTCCTTTTCAGTTTTTTCTATTTTCCTCATTTTATCAAAGTTTCCCTTTTGAAAATCTAGTGTTAGAGCTGTAGATTTACTTATTGTCCCCCTTCCAGTTATTAGTTTAAATTTGATCATGCTATGATCACTGTTGCCAAGTGGCCCCACCACTGTTACCTCTCTCACCAAATCCTGCATTTGACAAAGAATTAAATCTAAAATAGCTCCCTCTCTCGTTGGTTCCTGAACCAGTTGCTCCATGAAGCAGTCGTTTATTACATCCAGGAACTTTATGTCTCTAGCATGTCCTGATGTTACATTTACCCAGTCAATATTGGGGTAATTGAAATCTCCCATTATTACTACACTGTCAAATTGGTTAGCTTCCCTGATTTCTCTTAGCATTTCATATTCTGTCTGACCATTTTGTCCAGGAGGATGGTAGTATACTCCTATCACTATACTCTTACCCAACACACATGGAATTTCTACCTATATAGATTCTACTGAGCATTTAGTCTCTTGTATGATCTTTATCCTGTTGGACTCTATACCCTCCCGGACATAAAATGCCACACCCCCACCAAGTTGATCTTCCCTATCATTGCGATATAATTTGTACCCTGATATAGCACTGCCCATTGGTTATCCTCCTTCCACCAGATTTCTGTGATGCCAATTATGTCAATCTCATCATTTGCTGCTATACACTCTAACTCTCCCATCTTACTTCTTAGATTTCTGGCATTGGCATACAGATATTTCAAAGGGTGTTTTTGTTTGTATTAACAACCTGCTTTTCAGTTGATAGGGATAATCTGGAAATCTTTAGTTCAGGTGATTTTTTACATATAGGCACATGGACTACGTTGGCTTTTATTAGAACATCTCTGTTGGGATGCCCTAACTCTCCTGTTTCATTAGTATCCTTCAAGGAAACATTCCTCTGAACCATGCACTGCTGAGTGACTGTCAGTTTTCCCCCTTATTCTAGTTTAAAAGCTGCTCTATCTCCTTTTTAAAAGTTAGTGCCAGCAGCTTGGTTCCACTCTGGTTAAGGTGGAGCCCATCCTTTCGGAAGAGTCTCCCCCTTCCCCAAAAGTTTCCCAGGTCCTTACAAAACTGAATCCCTCTTCCATGCACCATCATCTCATACATGCATTGAAGCTCTGGAGCTCTGCCTGCCTCTGGGGACCTGCATGTGGAACAGGAAGCATTTCAGAGAATGCCACCCTGGAGGTTCTGGATTTCAGCTTCCTACCTAAAGTCCTAAATTTGGCTTCCAGAACCTCTCTCCCACATTTTCCTATGTCGTTGGTGCCCACATGTACCATGACACCCAGCTCCTCCCTAGCACTGTCTATAATCCTATCTAGGTGACACGTGAGGTCTGCTACCTTCACACCAGGCAGGCAAGTTACCAGGCAGTCCTCACATCCATCAGCCACCCTATCTACATTTCTAATAATTGAATCACCAATTATGATGGCCAACCTAACCCTTCCCTCCTGAATAATAGCCCTGGGAGACTTGCCTCAGTGCAAGAGGACAATACATCACCTGGAGAGCAGGTCCTTGCTACAGGATCACTTCCTGCTACACCAGGGTGATGTTCTCCAACTGGGAGACCTTTCTGATCCAAGGCAGTTCTGGGGCTGCTAGACTGGATTTGGGACTTGGCTACTATGTCCCTGAAGGTCTCATCAATGTATCTCTCTGTCTGCCTCAGCTCCTCTAAGTCTGCCACTCTAGTCTCCAGAGATCGGCCTCATTCCCTGAGAGCCAAGAGCTCTTTGCACCGAGTGCACACATACATTCTCTCACTGGCGGGTAAAAAATCATACATGTGATACTCAATGTAAAAGACTGGAAAGCCCCCCTCTTGCTGCTGGACTGCTGCCTTCATCTTAATTTTGTTGAGTTCCTAGCTAAGTTTAGGATACTAAGGGAGTTGGAATTAGAGTACTTTAAATTTACAGGTGAATTTAGTAATTAATCAGTTAGTGTCCTTACAAGGGGATGATTAAACTTTCAATAAGGGCTGGTGCAATAGTATGATTTAGATACTGGGCTTGATGGATCCTTAGTCTGACCCAGTAAGGCATATTTTATATTCTTATGTTAAAGCTGAAAGTTCCATGTAGAAAAGGCTGGCATCAGTGTGGTTCCTCCCTCTAGCCCAGTGGTTCTCAACCTATGTGTCACAACACACCAGTGCGTCTCCAAGCACATGCAGGTGTGTCGCCATACTTGCTGGTCCCCTGCTGTCCCAGCTGCTCTCCCTACCCGAGCAAGATAAGTCCTACACCCTGGCTTAAAACGCTGAAAGCCCGGACAGAACGCAGCAGGAGAGCAGGAGTCAGCAGCACCAGCATGCTCTCTGCTTCCCGTGCCCCCCTCCCCGCTCCGCGGCACGGCAGAGGAAATGGTGAGCAGTGGGTGCGTGTGCGGGAAGAAGAGACCTTGCTAGTGCGCTCGGCATCGGCCCGAAGAAAAGAAGAGAGGCGCGGTCTGAAGAATGAGCAGCGCAGCTCAGAGAAAAACGAAGAATGTCGTCAACCCCCGCGGTCGATGGGACTCCTTGCTCTGCGAGGGCTGAAAATGAAGTAGGCTGCTGCTGCCTTTAGGGTTAGAAGTGGAGGAAGCTGCTGCTGCCGCAAGTTCGGGGGTGGGGGGAGAGTGAGTGAATGAGAAAGCATGTGTGTTTGAGATCCTGTGTGTGTGTGTGCGAGTGAGAGCTGGTTTAGGTGAGGGATCATGTGAGTATGTGATTGAGAGCATGTGTGAAAGTGAGAGAAAGACAGCATGTGTGTCTGTGTGATTGAGAGATGGTTTAGGTGAGGTATCATGTGAGTATGTGATTGAGAGCCTGAGTGAAAGTGAGAGCATGTGTGTCTGTGTGTGATTGAGAGCTGGTTTAGGTGAGGGAGCATGTGAGTATGTGATTGAGAGCCTGTGTGTAAATGAGAGAGAGAGAGAGCATGATTGTAAGCATGTGAATGAGAGTCTGTGTGTGAGAGAAAAGGACAGCATGTATGTGTGTGATTGAAAGCCTTTGTGTGTAAGCCTGAAAAGATAGACAGCATGTGTGTAAATGTGTAATTAAGAGCCTATATAAGTGAGAGAGAAAAAGCATGTGTATATGTGAGCGATTGTGAGCCAGTGTGAGAGAGAGAGGAGAAAGCTGCATGCAAATCACCCCTCCTCCTGCTAATTCAAAACAATCTCAGGGCACCTGGATATCAAACGTTCCCAGGTATGCAGAGCAAAACATTTTTTGTTTCCTTATTATTTTTCATTACTGGGTCTTTGTGTCTGCTATTTTAAAATATTTTATTGGTATCTAGAAATTTTTTATATTTTAATTATTGGATATTCCATTCATCAGCTGTTTTGAAATAATCTGTTCTTTTTGTTAGTATGCTTTTACTGCTACTGATTTTATATTTCTTGATTTGTTTTATAAGGATGGGTGATGTTTCTTTTTTCCTTTATTACACTGCATACAGAGACTCTGGCTTGTTGCGGTTTCCAATTCAGTTTTTGTCTGCATGCTTCTAGTTATGCGTTTTGGTCTCTTTATTCTTTGTTAGGTGAGGATCAGCTCATGTGATTCAGGTGAGGTTCTCTGCTGGCGTGTAGTTTCTGTGTAGGGCTCTATAGCAGCCTGACTTGGTCCGTTTTCCTAATAGGAGATGTATTGGTGTCTTAAGGCCTGGTGTAATATTTTCAGTGTTGCCTTTTCTTAGGTAAGGTGGTTACTGTTAAGTGCTGGAAATTGGTGCTGTTTTGGTGTGGGATGTTTACAGTTTATGCAATTTCTGCTCAGATACAATATGTATCTTTTCCTTGTGTCATTCTTAATAATAAAAATAATACTGGACCTTTATTTTTTAATTTTCTGCCGTAAATTGTAATGAGCAGTGTGTCACACATGTGAACGTGGTCTGTCAGGTGTGTCACGATGGGAAAAAAGTTGAGAACCACTGCTCTAGCCTATGAAGTTTTGCTTGGCTATCCCACAATGGACAAATGAAAAGTAATGCATGTAGGAAAAGAAATCCCAACTACAGACATGTCTGCGATGCTGGGTTCTGTGTTATGAATTACCACCCAGGAAAAGGACCTCTGAGTCCTTGTGGACAATACTTTGAAATCTTCATCTCACTATGTGATGGCAGTCAAAAAGTCAAATAGATTGTTATGAATTATTTTGGAAAGGAATAGAGACCAAAACTGAAAATATCATAAAGCCCTTATACATATCCATGGTACAACCAAACCTTGAGTACTGTATGCAGTTCTGGTCACTCCATCTCAAAAAAGACATAAAAGACATAGAAAAGGTACAGAGGAGGGTGAAACAAATGATAAAGGGGATGGAAAAGCTCCCTTATGGAGAAAGGCTAAACAGATTAGGGCTATTTAGATTGGAAAAGCGACATGTGAGAAGGGATATTATTGAAATTTATAAATTCATGAGTGAGGTGGAATGGGTAAATAGGGAATTTTTCACTCAGTGCACAATCAAGCTATGGAATCTGTTGCTAGAGGACATGGTCAAGGCAACTAACATACAGGCCGATACAGTACAGTGCGCTCCGGTGGAGCGCACTGTTAACCGGCATTTGGATGCGCATTTTCAACGAGCTAGCTTTACCCCTTATTCAGTAAGGGAAAATAGCACATCAAAAATGCGCATCCAACCCCCCGAGACTAATAGCGCCCACAACATGCAAATGCATGTTGATGGCCCTATTAGTCATTCCCGCACGATACAGAAAGTAAAATGTGCAGCCAAGCCGCACATTTTACTTTAAGAAATTAGTGCCTACCCGAAGGTAGGCATTCATTTCTGCCGGCGCCGGGGAAGTGCACAGAAAAGCAGTAAAAACTGCTTTTCTGTGCACCCTCCAACTTAATATCATGGCGATATTAAATTGGAGGCTCCAAAAGTTAAAATAAAGTTAAAAATAAAAAAAATAAAAAATTTTTAAATGGGCCCACGGCTCGCGGTTTGAAAACCGGACGCTCAATTTTGCCAGCGTCCAGTTTCCGAACCCATGGCTGTCAGCGGGTTTGAGAACTGACGCCGGCAAAATTGAGCATCGGCTGTCAAACTCACTGACAGCCGCCGCTTCCGTCAAAAAAGAGGTGCTAGAGACGCACTAGTGTCCCTAGCGCCTCTTTTACCGCGGGCCCTAATTTAAATAAATTAAGTTACTGAATCACACGCACAGGAGAGAGGCCTGTGTGCGCGCCGGGAGAGCGGGCACTTGCCCGCTCTCCCGCGTGGTTTACTGTATCGGCTCGTTAGTGGGATTCAACAGTGGGTTGGACAAATTCCTGAAGGGTAGACTTGGGAAAGCCAGCATTTATCCTTGGGAGTAATATACAAGTAATAGATCAACTATTGGGAATCTGACAGGTACTTGTGACCCGGACTGGCCACTGTTTGAGACAGAATACTGGGCTTGACGGACTTTGGTCTGACCCAGCCTGGCACTTATGTTCTTCCCCATTATTCTCTTAAGCCAAAGAGAGATAGCAATGCTGTATAAATTGTAATCTTGGTAGGTTGTTGTACTCCTTATTGCACTGACATAAGAATAATCAAAAGGGGATGTAGTGCCTGCTTACAAGACCACATGAGTCCCTAAGCTCATGTATCACAATCCTCCCACTAAGATTCCAGTGTTCACCAGGTACAAGACAGCTGCTAAACCTCTGCACTGGTTAAGTTGTCAGCAAACCCGATATTTACATGTTTATATTCCAGCATGGCCATAATATAATTATATTTTCTAAATGGGTAGGAATACTGATCTATCATGTCTGTGAAGAGTTTTAGAGAAAAGTATTGCACAAATAAGATAATTATTTTTATGATTACTATTCAAATGCTCTCCATGTGTTGCTTTTTCCGGCACAATTAACAACATCCAAATTCTTCTGCCAAATTATGATAGATAAGAGCCTTTTTATTTTAATAAACTAAAAGGTTCTTCACATAAGCAAAACTTTTATAAAGTAGACCCAAAATATGCATGCATTATTTGCATATTTTAATCATGGGAATGGGACTTCTAAATCACAAGAGCTCTATGCCAACTCCAGCTTAGCTCCCGTTTCAGAAATAGTGCTTTAAGAATGACTTCTATGTGCCTAAAAATAAAAAAAACAACTTCCTTATGCTTGCCCTCAATTATAAATTCAACAAATATTTGAGAAAGTAAGCACATATTAGAGACCTGATGGGGATCTCCACTAGTGTTGGGACCCCTCAATAAAGAATGAGGACAGCATTAGCATTTCTCCCCAGCACCCTCACTGGAGGTTGCTGCAGTGCTAGGTTCCTGCCTGTTTAGGAACAGCTGACTCCTAGGATCAGCCTGGTACTTCGTATGGGAGTTTGAGGAGAAGGATGATTTTTGTTAGTTCCCCTATCCTAGCTCAGTATTGGCTACAATCCTGTGCTGAGTGGGTTTAGGAACTGAGAAAAACACATTTTCTGGCTTGCACCCAGAGGTTAGAATATGGATTTCAGTGTTTTTGAGTATTTGGTAAAATTTACGTTCTGGAGGAAGTTTGTGAGGAAAGAAGGGGGTTTTGTTTTCCCTGCTGTGTGATTTTTTTTGGTTCTTCCAGCCTGAAAGATCCAAGTACCATCTGAAAAGAGATTTGGGGGTGTAAAGGATTTCATCTGGAGAAAGGAAGAGAGACTGGAGGCCCCTATCAAGAGTCTCTACCCTGGGAGAACAGGAAAGAGAGTTTTGGAGATTGTGAGGTCAAGCAGTGGACCACAGGTATTTTGGAAGGGGAGAGACCCCGGAGATAAGAGATCCATTCCACCCTAGGCAGCCTTTTTCCCACTCACAGGAGAAAAAGGAAAAAAATAACAAGGGACACATACGCAGGTTTAATTTTGAATTGGAGCTTTGGAATTATCTTGGATGTAACTAGAAGAAAATGTGTATGGTGCCAACTGAATACCATAGATCAAGTTGGATAGTATATTTTTATTTCTGGAACATCCAACTCAAGTATCCAGTCTGGTTTGTTCGAGCCCAAGTAATCGTAGAGACATATGGATGGGAATTATACCCCCTAGAGAGACCACTTCACATTGCTGGAGGTATATATCCTTCCTCGATTTGAAGAATCCTTGCCAGGGATGGAGAGACTGCACTGACTAAGCCCTGGTACTGAGTGTGACACCTCTTTTTTAGTCATGACTGGAAGAGGGGCTGTACATGTATATCTAAAAGAACATCAAAGCAATAGGAGAGCATGACAAGAGTGGCAAAAGGACCCTTTGCAAGGAAAACTTTGTTACGGGTTCTGAGATTTGTTAATAAACTGCGATCCTAAGGTTCCATAAAATGAGACGATCTCTCTCACTGTCTTGCTCCCAGGTATTTGATTTCGGTACTATACACTTGATCTCATGTGCGCACGTTTCTAGGTATTGGAGGCGGGTGCTACAGTTGTCCTCTTCCACTTAGCTGAAACAGCCTTGACTAACAGCTGTTTGTACTTACTTGGTCACCTTTTATCCCTGGTTTTCCGCATTCTCCTCTCTCACCCTGCAAAAAAGTATTACAGCAGTATTATAAAGGTGTTACATAACTCCATAAAATATCTAACGTCTGATCATGGGATAGAACTTTTTCATAGCTTCGTCTTTTATCCTACATAATTAATTTTCTGTATTGGAAGGAACTGCATATTGATCTGGAAACAGATACAGTACAAGCTTCTCCACACTGGACTGCAGCCACTCATGCCAAAGAAAGAAAACAGGAAGAGGAAACCAACATTTTATTCTGCTGATTAGCCATACCAGAACAGCAGACATCAACTTTACAAGTATAGCAAATTGAAAGGGAGCAAGCTGTTACGATACAGTGCATTTGTGATAGTTGCATTTGACTTCCTTAATAGAATAAGGAAGTGCAATGTCTTTAAAAACCATGAAATCCCCCCCCCCCCACTTCACACCAGAAGTTTTAAATGATTGCAGACAGTGTGAGATCCAGATCTAGATTATAATAAAATAATCCACAAATTCAGTTTGATGGATCAGATCATTTTTCAGAAAATATGAGAAAAGACAGAGAAATTATGAAAACCTTTAAACCAGATGGGATTAATGCAGTATTTTTTATACATAGATCAATAATTTTGAGGGACCTCATTGGGACTAAAGAACTGCCTCATCAGAGAGAGATATGTGCGTATCGAGAAGCTTTACAGGACTGTGAGAGTCAGTCTTCCTCTGCCTCTCTCTCTTGCTAGAACAAGACACACATTGGATCTATCCATTCTGCAATAAATGTCAGGCAAAAGCAATGGTGAGCCTTGAACCTGAAGCTTATTCAGACTTGTAAACCTATGTGGCTTTTAGAGATCTATGTTTCATAGTTTCCAATGTGAAGAGATTGTGAAGTCAAGCAGTGGCCCACAGGTATTATGGAAGGGGAGAGACAATGCAAGAGAGTGCTAAAGTATTGGTTTCCATCAGTGACGGACTTTGGCGTCTGCTTTGGGTTGCCAACTGTCTCCAGATTTTCGTGGCAGATTGATCTAGTCCTAGATTTACCCCACAGTATGTAGGGACTTGTAGTTCTGATTTCCCTATTGCATTTCTTTAGAAAAGCAAGACTACAAGTCCCTGCAAACCGTGGAGTAAAACCAGGATCAGACCAGTCTGTCCTGAAAATCTGGAGACAGTTGGCAACACTAACTCTGCTGCCCTTAGGCACTATCAGTGCAAGTGATGTGCCAAAGCCCTCTTTCTGTCTCTCCCCCCCTCCCGGCAGACCTCCAGTTTTCTAAAGCCCCCCTGTAGAAGATCTATGTCTTTGGGGCCTGCTTCTTTCCACCCACTGCTGCTCCACTGACCTCAGATCTCCCACTGGTGCTGTTGTTCAGATAAGGTAGCATGAATGTGGGGACTGAATTGGCCTCTGCTCACAGGCACCATGGTGACCCCACTTCTTCTGGGCTTCCATGTGGGAAGCGGAATCTATGAGCACGGGCTCTCAGTCTGACTCAGTCCCTGCATGCGCGCTGCCTTGTCTGAACAGCAACACCAGTTGGAGATCTGAGGTCATGACAGGGGCAGGGCAGGCGATGGCCAAAAAAAAAAAAAAAGCAGAGAACGAGCAAGGGGTGGTGTTGGGATTCAGAGCCTGCAGGGTGATGGGAACCAGGAATTTTGTCACCCCCTCTATTTTGCCATCCTAAGCATAAACCTAGTGCACCTATGCATAAATGCAGGCCTAGTGTCCATAGCTGAAATACCTAATTTGGGGCATTTACTTTAGACCTATAACATTATGCCAGCATGGTTTCTCAATGAATATCAGATTTGCTTTGGTGGGTATTAGGACAGGGCTTCAGTTTATTATAAAAAAAAAAAAGGTTCCTTATAAGGAGGGAGTGATGCACCTTAGCATCA
This sequence comes from Rhinatrema bivittatum, assembly GCF_901001135.1. Classification (NCBI taxonomy): domain Eukaryota; kingdom Metazoa; phylum Chordata; class Amphibia; order Gymnophiona; family Rhinatrematidae; genus Rhinatrema; species Rhinatrema bivittatum. The sequence goes on from NC_042616.1 coordinate 181,568,803, forward strand.
AATGTACATTGAACTACAAATGCACCAAACCATTTTCAGGTAGCATGTTTGATCATGACAAAATGCTAGTGCACACACTATGCATGGCACACATCCTAGACTGGAATCTGATATTTTACATTTTATATGAATGCTACCACATAGAACCAAGTGCCTTCCTTTCTACATATCAATGGAAATTCACTCTCTGTCAGTGTCCTGGTGTAAGGCTGCATATATAGTAAATTCAAAAATACAATAATTTCTCATGTTTCCTACCAACATATGGAGTCAATTTATTCTATAAATCTTTTATTCTGTGCAATTAATATGATTTTATTTTTTAATCTACCAATAAGTAAAATTCTCACCTTCATGCTTGGTTTATACCCAACTATGACCCCCTAAGATCTGACATAGATCCAGCACACTGAGCTAAAAAAAACCCTAGTACACCATCTACAGTGAGTTTTGCAATCAAACTCTTTGGGTACATTTTAGGATTCTATCTGGTGAGGCGATTAGTCTTTTCTCAGTGTGGCCAATGAAAATTCCCCTTGCCTGATTACATAAGATGTGGCGGGTCCCAGGTCCTGTATTCTCCAGCTATTTAACTGGTTGAAGAAATGGTATTGGTTGGATACTTCACTACTGGCTCAGTAAATGTTGGTGTGTCCTAAAATCCCATGGCATGATGAAAAATTAGATCAAAAGGGAAAAGATGGAATATCAGGAGCAGATCATTTGAATTGTTTTCCTTTTTGGATTTCCATTCAATGCAAAGATTTTCAGCAGTGAGCAGAGGGAACAGTCACTGAGTATCACTGATCTGGGAGCCGCTTCGCTACAGCTGAATGGAGGTGAGTAAGCTAGCCCAGTTCACAATCCTAGATATTTTCCATACTTTGGCACAGAGACAAGATACCAGATCCTTAAAAAATTAGGTGCTCCACCCCCCCTCTAAATAAGAGGGAGTGTGGGAGCAGGGGGGAGGGAACTCTCTTCCAAAGATGCGGGGTCTTCCTGATCTCCTTGGCCTCTATCTCTGTGCATGCTGAGTACAGTGGTCCCCTCCCCAACACTGCTGGCCTTGTGTCGGACTCACCCCCTCAAAGGCTCAGTGTCTTATGTGCCAGTGTAAAGACAATGGCATCCGGGACACTGACAGATAAGATCGGGGAACAAACCCCATGTGCCAGTGGATAGCGACAGCCCTGACAGGAGCATTTCCCCATGCTAATCAGGCAGTGCAGGGGATTCATAGCAGGAATTATCCACCAACAAGCAGCAAGCTCCCTCTATTAAGCAGAGGTTTAGGGGATTTACATAACTTTTCAGGCACTGTCTTTTGTTTATCTTTTATTTAAATAAATTCCAGTATCTAAGGACACGCGACTGCATCTTTAAGAGATGAGGCTCCTGTTTATAGGCCACAACACAGGGAAACCCTTTCATAGAGCCTTTCTAGTCTTTAAAAGCTACCATAAAAGATCTTTCCCAGAAAAAAAGAAAACATTTGCTCATCACAGTATTACGAGACTGGCTGCAGTGGAGAAAATGAGTCAGGTTATTCTGCAGGGATCGGGAGCCTTAAATACTAATTCAATTGTACAAAATGATCTGAGTTTAAATTTGGCCCTTTAGCATACTGTATGTGATGTGATGAGTAAATAAAGCTGCCTGGTCCCTTTTTCCCAAGGGTCCAGATATTTTGATCAGTAAAGCATTGTTTCTCCCGGTGTGCCAAGCTTTGCTAGTTGCTCTTCAAGGCTGCAGTTTCTTTTTTTTTCACAAAAGCAGAGATTTTCATTGGATTTAACCTTTTGGGAGTCAGGATCTTGAGGACAGCAGGCAGGGCTTGGCTGTGTTCCTTGGCTAGCCTGAATGTTATGTAATGCAAGGCGTGGGGGAGCCACTACAGTCTTGGACATCCATTTCATGCAAAGAATGCCAAGCATTGTAACAATTCCAAGAAGCCTGCGCTTCTCCCCTATGGAATTATCAGCTTGACAATTTAATAATTGTCAAGCCCCCGTGCAGAGCTACAGTTTCCGCAACCCCTTCTGTTTCTTTCTATTTTTAAAGGCCTGCATAAATATCACATTTGCCTGCAACAAATTTTGTTTTCAAATCATACCTTTTCCCCTTGATAGCCAGATCCACCCTATTAATAAAAAAAAAAAAAAGAAAGAAAGATAGTCACAATTATTGATGCTGAAATGCAATTTAATTGTTCCTTAAATAGCAAGATATTTATATATACACATATATTTCTAACCAATAAAAATCATAACAAGGTTAGAAATCTGGAGAAAGGAAGGCTATGTTTCAAAACAGAGGAGAGGAAGTTGCGTGTAAGCACTCTTAGCACATTTTTTTTGATGCCTACATAGCGTTGTATCAGTCCAGCGAAACAAGGGGAGCTTTGTTGAAGGGAGTCATTAACATAACAGCTATTTTGTAAACGAAGAGTTGCCTGTGCTCATAGCAGCAACAAGGGAGAGCACCACTCAGAACATTATAAGACCACCAGAATTTGTTTACCGTTCCAAGGATTTTTTTTTTTTTTGGATCAATTGTTTGGACCATTCAGGTTATAACCTTCATGATTTGTAGTTTTTCAATCTGTAAGGATACAGACTGAGAGTTAAAGATTTTACACTACATTTATTTTATATATTTCAAAAAGTGACAAAAATATTTTTATATAATATTTAATGAAGTAAAAACTTTTTAAGGTCAATATTTTTCTTTGCACATTAGACTTAAACAGATGAGTCTGAATATCACTACTTATTCTGCTACTGTATATTAGCTGAATAAGCAGTGCCACCCAGTTATGTCCATGCTTCTCCACTGACTATCTAGCTAAATACTTAGCCGAATATGTGATTTATCCAACTAAGTGACAACCGCTGAATGTAGCCAGATAAGTAGCATTTGAATATGGACCTCATTTATGCTAGTTTCTAAATTACAGTGAAAGGGCATTATCTAAAAATAATATTGCATTTAATCATTTGAAAGTTTGTAACCTTACTACTATGTTCTGCTTAACAGTGAGTGATCTCCATGACAGTTACATACAGAAGTGAAGGTAATTTCATCTAAAGATGAATCACGTGTCTTTCCTCGCTGGTAACCACCTTACCAACCTTCATATATAGTACACAGCAATCAGATGAAAATAAGTCCTCTCGAAAGCTTGTGTTTTTAAAAGTTCATCAGCCTAATAAAAGTATCATCTCTGGCTCTGCACAGTTAAGGATAGATTTTTAAACCCATGTGCAGGCGAACATGTGCACGCGGTTCCCGGCACACGCACATGGATGTGCCGATTTTATAACATGCGCACGCCCATGCATGAATGTTATAAAATCCGCTACCCACACGCACAAGGGGGGGGGGGGGAATTTTATAAGAAGTGCATGGCAACGCGATAGGCCCTTTCCCCAGTTCTCTCCCAGTGCCCTAGCTAACCTGCCTCCCTTTTCCCCTATCCGTCCCCAACCCCTAAAACCCCTCTATCTTTTTTTTTTTTTTATTTCACTACTTACCCACTCTGCCGTGCAGCAGCAGGTTGCGCGTTCCAGTCTGATACCAACATGCACTGTTCCGGCCCTCTCACACCCCGCCCATGCCCCACCCAGATCCTGCCCCCGGTCCGCCCCTTTTTGCTGAAGCCGTTCTTCTGCTTGTACCAGGAGATATGCGAGTGGCCGCAGGCCTTTGAAAAAGGCCTATGAAAATATGTCTGGAAAGATATAAATGTTTTGCTTTGACGTAGCATTTAAAAAAATCCTACTTGTTTAATGTTGCCCATAGTCTTCCCCTGCTTCTGTAATCAAGCATTTACTGGCATATATAAGAGCTCAATGAAACAGCTTTTACATGGAAATGCTGCAAAGACTGAATACCTTGCAGTGGTTACAGCATTAGGCTGCTAGCAACATATCACATATACCCATACCCATACATTGCTACTCCTTACTGTGCCTTTACTAGCATATTACTAGCCCTTACTATGGCTTTTCCAGAGGGTTACAAGTTTCTGTTTCTGCAACATTGCTAGTGTTGACCTGAAACTCACTACGATATTCTGCTGTTTAAGAAACGTTTCTATATTTGTTTTCTTTTTCAAGGTAATGCATGTTATGGCTGTCCCCTGTGGCTGCTGACTCAAACTCATTTCAGTGACTGCCCATCATGTATACCCTAAACTATCTGCAGATACTAAAAGATCAATCCCACCATCCTGTGTATTCTCAAATCTTTTAGCCACAAACAAATAATAAACTTTGTTTAGGGGAGGTGGTTACTCCAAGGAAATTTTCAAAATTTCCAAAAAATATTTTTGACAGTCTCAGAGAGTCATGAATTTAAATCTAGAAAACTTCAACATTTGAAGGTTCGTATATATAATGTTATTCTCCAAGGCCTCAACTCTACCCCCAATAAATGCAGTTTCCTTAACCAGAGCAGCCTTTGATGACTGAAGTAAATAAATTTGTGAAGACAGAAGACTTAGCTGAGAAGAATGTTACTCCACAAGTTGTCATAATCTTCAAATCTAGAAACTGCATCTGATGAAAAGAAGGGTTGGGGGTCACACACCCAGCCAAAATCCCTTCAACTTGTGCCAGAGACTGAGCCAAAATCCTCCAGAAACACCAGGAAAACCATCCATGGCAGATTTCCTTCTTTGGCATGCAGCAGGGACTCTGGAGCCAACTTTGGTAAGATGAAACTACACCAACCTACTCCCTCAACTGCAGAAGCCTCCTCCTCACTTGTCCCAGTTTGCAGCCATGGCAGCAGCCCCATACATGCCTTAGAAGAAGCCAGTGCTCTCAAACTCTTCTTCATAGGAATCTCCAGACATTGCTCTCCATCCATGGCCCCCCCCTAGCAAGCGTGGTTGGGAACTCCACTGCAACAGCACAAAGTCGAAGGAACCCCTGAAGTAGAGTCGGCAGATCCTGAGCCTCAAGGACGAATGCAGCTACAGCACTTGGTGATGATGTCATCTCACCCACATGCAGAATACTGCCTGAACCAGTCTCAATCATTGAAGAGCAAAACTACAAATCAAGTGGGACCAAGTGGTGAACAAAATCTGAATTGTATAGTCTCTAATCTTAGCTTTTCTTTTCCTTCCCATAACAAGAAGAGAGGAAGAAAGTGTTGGAAATCTCAGAGTTCACTCTTATCACTCTTAGGTATCCACTTAGACTGAGGACATTTAGAATCCTCCAATTTTTTTCATGGTAAGAGAGGGGAAAGGCTATGTTTTATGGCTGACTTCAATATGTGGCTCAAAAGCTGAAGCAAAGAACAAGACTATATTGCATCTTTCTATGCATAGAAAAAAAGATTCTAAGTGAGAAATTCAGATTTCACATCAACAGGCATTTAAATTAGAAGAGGGGTATGGTGGACATAAGCGAATAAACTTGGGCTGTCACCCCAATGAACAAAGAGTAATTCTGGGGAAATCAAAAAAACCATGATGAGCTCACTAAACGTCTCTTGAGTAACAGGATAGGTATGAGCAGTACAAGGCTATTTGGAATAAAAGCAACCTAAGGAGCAATAACTGGAAAGTTATGAGCAGAAATATCCATGGTCTACTAGGCAATAAAATTTCAGATCTGCAAGTCCTAATGGCAGAGGCAAACCTGATTATATTTGCTATCATAGAGACATGGCTCATTGAGTCCTATGTTTGTAAATTTCTGTGGATGGATGTATTTTGAGAGCTTGAATTAATCCTATGTGTAGTTCAAGTATGTACTTGAATGTTGGGAAATTATTGTAAGAACTTTAATTAACCTTGTATGCAGTTTAAGGTTTAAATCTAATTCAGAGTGTATATTTGTGTGCTGGGAAAGTAATTTTGAGAGTTTGCAAAAGTTACTTGCTCTCAGGAGTGAGAGCTAGTTCCTGGACAAATCTCCACCCTCTCCATGTCCCAACCATCTCAGTCACATTTTTTTTGAAAAATAGATGTTACCCCTATTAGGAGGAAAATATTCAAAATAAGAGTCAATTAAAGATTTACAAACTCCATTAACTCAGATTTTTAATAATTGACTAATTTTAGTCCGATTGCAGGTTATTGACAAACTAGTACAAAGCATACCTAATATACTTAAGTTTTTTAAAAATTTGATTAAACATTCCCACTACTTAAACGGCTTAAAAAAATTCTTCAGCAATTCAATAAAATTAAGATGCAGACAGAAGTGCAACAGAGAAGAGAGCTATCCAGTCTTTTGCATCACGTGCCAAATGTATGATTATCTACCTGTTGATGAGCAGTTGTATGTGTGCACAAGATGCAAAGTGCTCCCAGCTCTCAGAGAATGAGCCCCATCTCCAGAGGCCAGAGTGGCAGACCTGGAGGAGTTGAGGCAGAGAGAAAGGAGCCTAGATGAGACATTCAGGGATAAAGTAGAGCGGTCCCAAATTCAGTCAAGTAGCCCTTATTTGGAGGAGCGGTCACCTGGTAAGAGACCATCTCCAAGTTGCAGCAGGAAGTGATCTTAGATAGCTAGGACCTGCCTGCCATCTGATGCCTTATCCTCTCAGTCTGAGAATGTGCCTCCAGTGCATGTGCCTAGGAAGTAAGGGTTAGGACTACCATTATAACTGGCAATTCAGTCATTAGAAATGTAGATAACTGGGTGGTTGGTGGGCATGAGGATCATTTGGTAAACTGCCTGTCTGGTGCAAAGGTAGCAGACCTCACATATTACCTAGATAGGATTTTAAAAAGAGTGCTGGGATCGAGGACCGCTGGTGTTGCCATTTTAATACATAAAAAACTTCCCGTTAAAATACACAAGGAGATAGTGGACCTCCAGGGGCGGTATCTCATTCTGATCGTGTAGTTATGGGGTAGGACAGTAGTCCTATGCAATATGTACGCACCAAACACATATAGCCCAAGTTTTTTCATGAACTAAATGCGCGGTGACTTTAACACGGTAAGGGATGCTGCCATGGATACTTCGGAGACACGGGGGAGGGAGCGGGGCGTGGGCAGAGGACCCCAACTTTTAGAGTGCACGCTTCATTTATTAGATGTTTGGCGCTTACTTCATCCAGGGGAGCGAGATTTCACACATGTGTCGCGAGCGCATGCGTCCCAGTCCCGAATTGATTACTTTTTGCTTAGTGATCACGCATTTCCTCTGGTAACGGATGCGCATATAGACACCTATTAGGATAGAGCTTAAGTTTACCAGTGGAAACTCTTTGGCGAAGATTTGGCGTTATCCTTATTATTTGGCGAACGACACCAAATTTAGAACTTATTTACATACTTCTCAGCCGGTGTTGTTTTGGTACGCGGCTAAGGCTGTGTTAAGGGGGGATATTATCTCTTATATCTCTCATCGTAGAAAGGCCATGGATCGGCGCATATTGTTGCTGAATAGGCAGTTGCGGGGAGCGAGGACTCGATTAGCCAGGGGTGGTGATGAAGAGGCCCGCGCAACGTATCGTTCTTTACCGTCAGCTCTTAATACCCTTTCACATCAAAGGGCAAAGAAGAGCTTTATGTACTATCGGTTTCATCTTTTTCAGTATAGTAATAAGTCAGGATGCACGATGGCAAACCTGATAAGGTCCACTAGGACTAATCGTTACATTCCAGCGCTGCGAACTTCCTCCAATAAAGTGATACGTGATACACCCGGCATTTTGGAGGGTTTTCGGGAATTTTACTCAGCTTTATATACATCGGGCGGAGGGGCCGATGAGGCTAGTGCTGCATATTGTTCCAAATTGCCCCTTCCGTCTTTGACATTGGCTCAACGGGAGCTACTTAATCAGCCCATAGAAGAAGGGGAGGTGGCAAAGGTGATAAAGGGTTTGTCTAAATTTAAAGGCGCCAGGTCCAGATGGTTACACGGCAGAATTTTTTAAAACGATCGTAGATCAAATAGCAAAGCCCTTGGCAGTGAACTACACGGAAATGATTCAGGGTGGTTCCTTTCCCCCAAATGAAAACTTAGCATTAATTACGTTAATTCCTAAAGCGGGAAAGGATCCTTTGCGGCCGGAATCATATCGTCCGATCTCGTTGTTAAATGTCGACCATAAAATACTGGCAAAAATTTTGGCGGAGCGACTGGCTACGGTCTTACCAACCCTAGTGGGAGATCATCAAGTAGGGTTTGTTCGGCAAAGGTATGCTTTGGCGAATATTCGTCGAGTATTGATTGCCCAGACTATCTGCCGGCAGCTGGATCAACCTCATTTAGTTATCAGTTTTGACGCAGAAAAAGCGTTTGATAGAGTGGAGTGGCGATATTTATTTTTTACCTTGGAAACAATGGGGTTTGATGGGTTTTTTTTTACAAGCGGTGAAGTTATTATATAGGGATCCGTGTGCGATTATATGGGCGAATGGAGCACAGTCGCAGTCCTTTATGGTGACAAGAGGTACACGGCAGGGTTGCCCGCTATCCCCGTTATTATTTATTCTACAATTAGAACCACTCCTATTATCTATTCATCAGAATTGTAGTATAAGAGGGGTGCGGTTTGGGTCTCGCATATTCAAAGGAGTGGCCTTTGCGGACGATCTGCTGGTTTTTATTACTGATCCCTTGAACTCCCTATCTCCATTATTGACTATGATAGAGGAATTTGGTAGATTTTCGGGCCTTCGTCTGAATGAATCTAAATTCTCGGTTTTAGCTTACCCGCCCACTCTTATTGCTAATTGGCCGGGCACTTTCCCTTTGCAATGGGCTGGAGATTCAATATCGTATTTGGGAGTTACATTGCCCAATGATCCTGAATGTGTATATCAGGCTAATATACCACAGAAACTGCAGACTACCATGGATAGGCTGGCAATTTGGAGTCGATTGCCTCTTTCTTTGGTGGTCCGGGTAAATCTGTTTAAAATGATTATTTTACCCCGCTGGCTTTATCTTCTCCAAAACCTCCCGTTGGTGTTAAAGAATACGGATATTCGGCGGTTAGATAGTGCACTTCGGAAGTTTCTCTGGAGAGGGGGGAAAGCGCGTATCCCATTAATCTGGTTGAGGATGCGGTGGGGTAAGGGAGGGTTGGGAGTCCCAGACCTAGTTGACGATAATATGGCTTGTAATTTAAGGTTGATCCGAGATTGGATCATGACTACCTCTGTCCATGCCCCGTTTTATGCAGATGCCGCTTTGACATTTCCAGTAGCGCCGGCCTATGTTGTTCAATCCTTGGCAGCGTCGCTTCCGTCGTTTTTGGCCAAGATAGTGTTGATACGCCCACTGAGACTGACTTGGCGACGATTGATGAAGCAACTAAGATTACCTGTTCAGTGTGCCTATTTCCTCCCAATAGTGGGGAATCTGGATTTTACTCCAGGTACTCACTCTTCACCTTTTAGAAGATGGGAAGATAGAGGTCTCACACACTTGGGACATTTGTGGACACCTACAGGGGATATCATTTCTTTTAAGGATTTCCAAGCTAATTATGGGTTTGACATCACACATGCTTTTCCATTTATTCAAATTACACATTATTTGCGAGCAATTCCTGCCACTTACAGGGACCCATCCGTGGGCTCTGCAATAGAGGCCATATTTGAGTTCACGAAAACACAGGCCCCGTCTCTCTCTCAGTACTATAAAAAATTACAAAAATGCACGGAAAAGAATGTATGTATAATACTGGAAACTCGTTGGAATAAGGACGGGGACTTTGTTCTTACCCAGACTATTTTACAGACTTGCTTTCGACATATAACCAGGATCTCCAACAATATGTATTATAGGAAGCTGCAATATAGATTTTTAAGTAGGGCTTATGTGTCGCCACAGGCTGCTTTTCAGCAAACAATAGTGCAGTTAGTATAGCTGTGTTTAAAAAAGGATTGGATAAGTTCTTGGAGGAGAAGTCCATTACCTGCTATTAAGTTCACTTAGAGAATAGCCACTGCCATTAGCAATGGTTACATGGAATAGACTTAGTTTTTGGGTACTTGCCAGGTTCTTATGGCCTGGATTGGCCACTGTTGGAAACAGGATGCTGGGCTTGATGGACCCTTGGTCTGACCCAGTATGGCATTTTCTTATGTTCTTATGTCCTCTTCTGACTGCCCCCATTGCGGGAGTCATCGGGGGTCTTTATCTCATGTTTTTTGGACGTGTCCAGCTATACAGCATTTTTGGAGCAGATTAGCCGGCTATGTGGCAGAATTGTTGGATGTTGTAATACCCATTACCCCTTTGTGGTGGTTGTTTGGGTGTGTGTCGCCAATTCGCATGCGCGATCCTGGTTCATGCATGCTTTTGCATAAAGCAAGTCTGGTGGGGAAGAGAGTGATTCTTTCAGTCTGGAGGTCCCCTGACAATCCATCATTTTGGGCCTGGAGGAATCTTTTTCATGAATTGATGACAATGGAAGCCTTGGCCTCTCAGACGTCGCCCCGCAGTAGACAGCGTTTTATGAAGGTGTGGCAAAATTACTTACAGTCTCTAACACATCGGGCACGTAGCCTTGTAGTTAATGATTAGCTTATTTAAGTTGAAGCTTCTTTGGGGGGAATTCTACAACTCTGTGTGGGGTGGGGGGGGGGAAGGGGGAAGTTTTCAATTGGGTTGTTGAATTATGTCTTGAATATCTGAGGAGGGACCAGAGTCAACCCCTCCTCAGTGTTGTATTTCTATGATAAAAGAAAAACCTAATAAAAATTGTTTAACCATAAATTTAAATAAAGCTTTTTTGAAAGACAAAAAAAAAAAAGAATGCTGGGGAGGAGCTTGCTGTTGTGGTACATGTGGGTACCAATTAGGGGTGTGCATTCGTTTTCGCCATATTGGCAATCCGCAATGTATATGTCCCTATTCATTAGATTCGTGGGGAGGCGAAACGTATCGTGACTCCCCACAAATGTGACTTATCATCCGTTTCATTCATTGCGTGGCACACTGCGCGCGCTTTTCTTCTCTGCCATTTGAAATCAAAGGGGCCGATTTTAATTTTAATTCCTATAAAATCTGGGGTCGGCGCACAAAGGGGGTGCACCCCCTTGCGCGCACCGAGCCCGAGGGGAGCCCCGATGGCTTTCCCCATGCCCTCCAAAGCCACTCCGAAATCAGAGCGGCCTCGGAGGGAACTTTTTTTGGCCCCGCCCACCTTCCTCTCCCTTCCCCTATCTAACCCACTCCCAGCCCTAACTAAATCATCCCCCCTACCTTTGTTGTAGGCCCCAACACAAGCCGCTGTGTCGGGGCACTCGGCCACGCCCCCGGACTGCCCATTTTTGCAAGCCCCAGGACATACGCGCGTCCCAGGGCTCGGCGCACACAGGGGGGTTTTTTTTAAGGGTTACGCGCATAACCCTTTTAAACTCCGCCCCAAAGGACGCCATTTCACTGTATCCAGAGCCAAAACCAGCTCTTTCCTGTGAGTCATCAGTGACTCAAAGGAAAGGGTCGGACAGGTTGGCACGGATACCGGAATGCAGCGTATCAGCGCTTACATTTTGTGAAATGCACTGAATGCAGCCATTCGCACTTTCATTCAGTGCTCGGTGACTATTTTACTGATGACCCAGCACTATATATACTTCAGCTCAAGGTGTGCCACGTACTTTCTTTGCAGGGGTGGTGTGGGGAGGTGGGCTTTGTGGAAGGAGACTGCACTGAGAGCTAGGCTAGTTAGTAAAGAGAAAAAAAAAGCTATTTATTCTTTATTTGGCTGCAGTGCCAGCTAGCCCAGTTTGTGTTTTAAGCAGTTTATTATTTAGGTGATCTGAGATGGTCTCTGTGTGCAAAGGAGAGAAGTTGCTAGCAGTGCCATTTTTTTTCATTCACCCTCTGGGCTAGGCTGCAAGCAAGCACGATTTGGGTGTTGTGGCTGGGAGAGATATAGTCAATTTTGCTAGAATTTGCATTGGAAAATATATTTCATCGATTTTCCTGCTGTGCCAACAATTCCAGCTTTTTTAAACTGAGTTTGTTTAATTCAACTCCGTCTCTCTGTGCACTGGGCTTCAGTGGGCAGTGGGTAGTTAAACAGACTGAACTTTATTATTGGGACGGTCTGTGCAGTGAAATCCCCAGACTGCCTCTTTTGTGCTTACAAGCAAGCTGCGTGTGTGTGCACACCACACATGTTACATTAGTGCATAGCAAGGCACTATGACAGTGGGCAGCCAGTAGGCACTAGGCAGTGACATTAAATCCATAATGTCAGGGAAAGCTAGATGTAGTCGAGTGATTGGGACTGGCAGAGGAAGCACTTCAAAAGACACTAGTGCCACTCCCACATTAAAGTTAAAAAGGCACCTGCCACAATCTAAACTCTTTGTAGGGGCAGGCAGTTCCATCCAGAAAAAAATAAAATCGGACCATGATGCATCGCCACCACCTGTTTCTGGCCCTGTAATTTTGGAGGTGAGGGAAGGGGAGGCTGAGTCATGCCAGACAAAATGTCGACAGCCAAAAGCAGCAGGGGGACAGTAGTCTCGACTAACACTTAGCGTTGACAATGTAGCGCAGTCACTGTTTGCTTCTGATTCAGATGAAGAATCATTTTGTGTGAGATTCTCATCTGAAACGGAAGAAGTAATAGCTGACGAAGCTTTAGGAGGATCAGTTAGTCCTGTCTTAGTCTCCACTTCAGTGCAGCAGAGGAGAGATGAAACTGAGGAGGAGGAGGAGGAAGAGCAGTCAGCACAAGCACAGAGTGTGACTGAGGCCCCTGGCATTGCTTCTCAGGGTGCACCCACTACCTCAGATCCAGTGCCAGCATCCACCCCCAAGGCTTTAGAGAAGGGTGGATCACAAAAGACATCTGCGATCTGGAGCCACTAAAGTGACAGATGACCTGCGTTTTGCTCGGTGTAATTACTGCGCCAGGGATATTAGCGGAGGCAAGCAAATGGGACATCTATCTAATTTTGGCATGGCGCATAATATGAACAGGCAACACCCAACAAGATTACTGCCAACTGGGGATGGTGCCAGTACCAGTCAGGGGACCCTTCCAAGCAGCGTAAAGTGGTTCAAAAGCAGCAGAGTCAGCCCACGCCCTCATCACCTTCTAGCAGTCAGGTGGCAGGCCAGCAAACCCCTGACATGTGGCAGAAGTGACAACCCACCATGGAGGAAATGGGGTGGAGTGCGGCAATGTTATCCTGGGGTAGGAGGCAGGCAGCCTCAACAGTTGTAACCAGGAGCATTGGGGAAATGATTGCCCTTGATGACCAGCCCTTGCAGTTAGTGGAGAATGTGGGTTTCAAGCGTTTTCTGAAGGTCGTAGTTCTAAATTACAAAATCTCCTCCAGAACCACATTTAGCAGAAAGGTCATCCCCAGCCTGTACAAGCAGTGTCACAGTCGCATGCAAATGCTGCTAGCTAAGGCAGAGGGAAGAGTGCATTTCGCCTGCAATATCTGGACCACCATGAATGCTGCACACTCTTACCTCTCTCTGACAGCACACTGGTGGGACCTGGCTGAGGCAAGGGCAGCCAGAAGATCTATTACTGAACAAGTATCAGGGTGGAGGTGGGCTTTACCGCACACCCACCTGACGGACCAGGCCCATACCGCAGCCAATATTCTAGCATGCATCCGACAGATGCTAGAGGGCTGGCAACTACACCAGCGAGACAGGAATCCTCAGGCAGGGTTCTTTGTCACAGACAATGGGGCAAACATGGTTAAGGCAATAAAAGACGGGCACTTTAAGAACATCTGATGTTTTGCACACACTCTGCACCTGGTAGTGAAGTCAGCTCTGGGGTTGGATTCCAATGACAAAGAGAATGAATAGCTGCATAGCTCAATACAGAAGTGCAGGAACATAGCAGCGCACTTCCACAGAAGTATGAAGGCGGGGCAGGTTCTCAGACAAAAGCAGACTGATTTGGAGATGCCTCACAAGCGTCTCTTTCAAGACATTGCCACCCGGTGGAATTCCATCTTTATGATGCTGGAGAGGTTAGTGGAGCTGCAGACACCCCTTCATGAACTTTCTGGTACAATGGATATAGGTGTGCAGAATCCCCTAGGGCATCATGATTGGTTAGTCACGAGTCAGCTGGTAAAAATCCTGCAGCCCTTCAAGGATGTCACGGAGGAGCTGAGTTCCAGAAGTGCCACCTTGGCTGACATCATCCCTATAGTTAATCTCCTGGATGAACATTTGGAGGCCTTTAAACAGGAAGAGGGAATGACAGTTGAGGTGCTGCATTGTCTGGACATTTTGCAGCAGCTGGTGCAAGAGAGATTAAGGCCTTTAACAGAAGAGAACAGATACATGCTCGCCACAGTCTGTGTTCCCCGTGTGAAAGGGAAACTTGCCCTACAATAAGATTATCTCTTATTGGTGAAGGACCTGCTGTTACAAAAAGTCCATGAACAGGAGCGCCATAGGCAGAGACAGATTAGGCATGAAGCAGAGGTGGAAATAGCGGGCACTTCAGAGAGTTGTGCTCCTAGCCCAAGCAGGAGCAGCACTCTGTCAGCAACAGATAGTACCTCCTCCTCCTCCACTTCAGAACGCCAAAGGCATGTTGCCCATAAAGATTCATCTGTTGTGCGATGGGCGAGAGAGAAAGCAGCTGGCATGAGTGACTCTCAGCTCACCCAAGCAAAGGAGACACCAGCACAGCTATCAGTGACACGGTATCTCTCAGAGCCGACAGAGAACATGCAGACAGATCCACTGGCATATTGGGCACACAAGTCCACTATCTGACCAAAACTAGCCAAAGTGGCTCAGCGATATCTGTCATGTCCACCAACCAGGGTGCCCAGTGAACATGTCTTTCCAATGACAAGGGATATCATGAACCCTCACCACTCAAGGCTGGCACCAGAGTTGATGGAAATCCTAGTGTTTTTGAAAGTAAACCTGCCTTTGCTTGGGTTTCCAAATTTTCCCTGTGAATGGCAAGATAAATAAAAGCAATTGAAAGCCTTGCAGCAGCTCCAACTGCCTCCTATGCTCCAGAAAATATAAGCACTGCAGCACATGTACCTGACCTGAAACGCTGTGCCTGACCATCCACTGTCCAGGCCGTACGTCCCTATAAGGCCTGACCTGAAACGCTGTACCTGTCCTTCCACTGTCCAAGCCTTATGTCCCTACAAGGGTTTGACCTCTGTCCTCGACTGTTGTGCTTGTCCGTCCAGGCCTTATGTACCTAGGTGGGATTGACTCTATCCTGTATTGCTGTCCCTGTCCGTCCAGGCCTTATGTTCCTACAAGTGTTTGATCTCGATTGCTTTGACTGTCTATCCAGGCCTTATGTCCCTACGTGGGATTTGACTCTGTCCTCGATTGCTGTGCCTGTCCGTCCAGGTCTTATGTCCCTAAGTGGGATTCACCTCTGTCCTCGATTGCTGTGCCTGTCTGTCCAGGCCTTATGTCCATACAAGTGTTTGACCTCTATTGCTGTGCCTGTCCGTCCAGGCCTTATGTTCCTACAAGTGTTTGACCTCGATTGCTGTGCCTGTCTGTCCAGACCTTATGTTCCTACAAGTATTTGACCTCGATTGCTATGCCTGTCCGTCCAGGCCTTAGGATCCTACAAGTATTTGACCTCGATTGCTGTGCCTGTCCGTCCAGGCCTTATGTCCCTACAAGTGTTTGACCTCTATTGCTGTGCCTGTCCGTCCAGGCCTTATGTCCCTACAAGTATTTGACCTCGATTGCTATGCCTGTCCGTCCAGGCCTTATGATCCTACAACTATTTGACCTCGATTGCTGTGCCTGTCCGTCCAGACCTTATGTTCCTACAAGGGTTTGACCTAGATTGCTGTGCCTGTCCATCCAGGCCTTATGTCCCTACAAGTGTTTGACCTCAATTGCTCTGCCTGTCCATCCAGGCTTTATGTCCCTACGTGGAATTCATCTCTGTTCTCGATTGCTGTGCCTGTCCATCCAGGCTTTATGTCCCTACGTGGGATTCATCTCTGTCCTCGATTGATGTGCCTGTCCATCCAGTCCTTATGTCCCTACAAGTGTTTGACCTCGATTGCTGTGCCTGTCTGTCCAGGCCTTATGTTCCTACAAGTGTTTGACCTTGATTGCTGTGCCTGTCCGTCCAGACCTTATGTCCCTAGGTGGGATTGACTCTGTCCTTGATTGCTGTATCTGTCCGTCCAGGCCTTATGTTCCTACATGGGATTCATCTCTGTCCTCGATTGATGTACCTGTCCGTCCAGGCCTTATGTCCCTACATGGGATTCATCTCTGTCCTCGATTGATGTGCCTGTCTGTCCAGGCCTTATGTCCCTACAAGTGTTTGACCTCGATTGCTTTGCCTGTCTCTCCAGGTCTTATGTCCCTACAAGGGTTTGACCTCGATTGCTGTGCTTCTCCGTCCAGGCCTTATGTCCCTACAAGTGTTTGACCTCGATTGCTGTGCCTATCCGTCCAGGCCTTATGTCCCTACAAGTGTTTGACCTCAATTGCTGTGCCTGTCCATCCAGGCCTTATGTCCCTACAAGTGTTTGACCTCGATTGCTTTGCCTGTCTGCCAGGCCTTATGTCCCTACAAGTATTTGACCTCGATTGCTATGCCTGTCCGTCCAGGCCTTATGTCCCTACAAGGGTTTGACCTCGATTGCTGTGCTTCTCTGTCCAGGCTTTATGTCCCTATGTGGGATTCACCTCTGTCCTCGATTGCTGTGCCTGTTCATCCAGGCCTTATGTCCCTACAAGGGTTTGACTCGATTGCTGTGCCTGTCCGTCCAGGCCTTATGTCCCTACGTGGGCTTGACCTCTTTCCTCAACTGCTGTGCCTGTTCATCTAAGCCTTATGTCCAGTCCTAACGGCTGAACCCTTGTTGCAAAGGGAAACCTCAGTCTCTGCAATTCAAACTAGTAATCCTTCACAGCATGGATCCTTAAATAAAACAAACAGTTTCGCGGGATCTAATGTAATAAGGATTTAATACAACCTGGATGAAAAGGGGCGGGTTAGGGAAGGGGGTGGGGATTCTAGGGGGGATGCTTGGAGACATTGAATTGTTGTTATTCGTGGGGATATAATTGAAAACTGAAATATATCTCTGTCTTTTTTTGTTGTACTATTCCTTTTTGCACTTAATAAAATTGTTTAACATAAAACAAACAGTTTACTTTAGTTTCAGGGCAGAGAAGAGAACATCCTCCGTCTTGCTTATGAAGTCATGATCTGTTTACAAATGCTTAAATCCTAACAATTTGTACCATTATACACTCTATGGGCCAACCCATTCCAGGGAGCCCTTTCCTGATCAAAGGAACGGGAACTCTCTCTTACCACCTGTTGACCAATGTTCCAAGGTACTTAGACTGTGGCAAACACAACACAGTGAGACCATGCTCACAGTGAGACCCTGCTCCAGGTCGCTACACTTTGAAGGCTTGTGCTCCACTCTAGGGGCCAACCATTCCGGGGAGCCCTTCCCAGCTCAAAGGAAAGGGAACTCTCCCCAGGTATAGCCAGCCTGTATCTACCCTCTGACCCATGTTGAACCGCTGTTTACATGGTAACCTCCTCCGCCTCGGCCTTGAAAATTCTCTTTTGTATATCTGCTAACTCTACCAGATTTTAAAAGACCAGCGAGAGCTCATTAGACGCCAACGGAAACATCCCACTCTTGGGGCGAACCCATTCTAGGGAGCCCTTTCCTGCACAAAGGAAAGGGAACTCTCCCCGGGTGTAGCCAACCTGTATCTACTTTGTGCCTTGCTGCCATACACCAGATGACTCACTCAACTCCTTGTGGTGTTCTGGCCACTATCATGGTTGCTCAGTGTGTTGGTGCTAGTCTTTCTGCTTGCTATGTTCCTCCTTCTTTGTGCTGTAGGATGTCGATGCCACTTGTCTTGCCGCTTTGCCTGTCGTGCTGCCTTTGAGGGTTCATGCATCTCTTATCAGTGCTCTCTTTTGAAGCTGCTGCTTTGCGCCTCTTTCAAAGCACTCTTCTTGCCACTCCTGGTACCCCTTTGCCCCTTTAAAGTACCTTAGGCTATTCATGATATTTTGGTGCCACTTTGCCACAGTCTAAGTACCTTGGAGCTGTTTTGTTGTTCTGATGATTGGTCCCCAGAAGTTTCATCAAAATTGATAATAAAACCCCAATTCTGCAGCCAAAAATAGGCTGCAAATACTTCCTCCATTGACTTTAATGAGAACCGGGTTCTGTTGCTGTTTAAAAGCGGCAGTTCCGGAGAGAAAAATTCCGAATGAGGAGCACCGTTTCTTTTGTGCTGCGGGGTTGAGCCGAGAGCGGCCGAGAAAATGAGTAAGTCCAGGTAGTCATGAAGCCATATAATGCATAATAAGAATAAAACAATTTGAAGGGGTAGAGTATTATTAAGAGTGTTGTGTTTTTGTTAGGAAGAATCCCCTGAAGCAGGCGATACTAACCGCCGAAACATTGCAATGTTGGGAGTTCGGATAGCTTTTTATTGTCGCAAAATTTAAAAGCACAGCATGAGCAAATGCTTGGGTGAATTGTGAACACACTCTGGTGTCATTTGGAGTTATGATAAGAGGAACACGAAGGTGACGGCATCGTTATGGAACAACAATTGAGATAAGTGAACAGATGTTCATTTTATGAAAAAAGAATTTAAAAAAATATATATCATTGGGAACTAGTAAATGGCATTAAGTAAAGTGCTTTTCCACCACGAAGTTGGTTGCAGCCCTTTGTGGGCAAGAGCCAAACGACTGAGCACATATAATTCTGATACTAATTCCCTTGTTTAAAAAAACTATTAGATTTGAATATTCTCTAAGTGGTATAGTAGTCCTCATTTTTGTGGGTATTAGGTATAATTAATTTACATGACATCAATCTGAATCCATTGACACTGGGCATGCAAATTTATCTCATGCACATTCATTGTGGATTTACCGAGAACCTGATTGGTGTTAGAGTCACAAGGACAGGGTTTGGGAAGTCCTGAATTATGAGGCCTCTGGAACATTAGTTAATCAAAAATCTCAACAAAATCTAAATAAAATGATAGGATCCCCAAATCATTAGCTAGAATGCCAGGAATACATGTCAATGGGAAACTAATGCCAGGAATACATGTCAATGGAAACTAATTGGACACCAAATTCTGGTGTCCAAAAATTAGGACTCACCCTGCTGCTCTGATTTCCAGGGGGGAGAAGAAAGAGGGAACCTCTCTGGATAGGGAGAGGAATGGTCAGCAGAAAAATGGAGGTGATACTGCCCCTGGATAAATCCCTGGTGAGACCTCATATGGAATACTGTGTACAATTCTGAAAAGAATATAAACAGGATGGAGTCGACCCAGAGGGTAGCTTCTAAAATAGTCCGTGGTCTTCGTTCTAAAACATATGGGAATGGACTTAAAGATCTAATCATGTATACCCCTGAGGAAAGGTGAGATAGGGGATATATGACAGAGACATTGAAATATCTCAAAGGTTTCCATGCACAGGAGGCTAGCCTCTTTCATCAGAAAGAAGGCTCTGAAATGAGGAGTCAAGGGGGTAGACTCAGGAGTAATCTTAAGAAATATTTCTTTACAGAGAGGCTGGTGGATGCATAGAATGGCCTCCCAGTGGAAGTGGTAGAGTCAAAGTGGTATCTGAACTCAAGAAAGCATGGGATAAATGCAAGGGATCTTAGAGGAAGTGATGGGAATTGTAAGAGTTCATAAATTGGATAGATGGGCAGACTAGATGGGCCATATGGTCTTTTTCTGCTGTCATGGTTCTATATTTCTTTGTGTAAATGAGGCCAGGGTGTTTTATGCCACCTCTTTCAGATTACCATAAACATAAGACAAAACCCCCTTTCTCCACTGCTCCTTCATCCCTGGTTTTCTGCAGCAGCTTAAGGGTTAAGGTCTGTGACAAGAATTTGCAAATTCTGCAGCAATTCTGTGGCATGCTTTCACTCATTTGTATAATAATTGTAGATTTTTTGAAAAACCCAAACTCCTATTGTAAATCCATCCAGTTTTTAAAATATTTCTTTCAAATAAATTATTTCTCTAACTTGAGTTGTAACATCTGACTCTTCTTTGTTTTTCTCATTTTTCCAATTCAGTTTTCTTGCTTTTCAAACTTTTAATGACTTTTCATTCCTTTTTCCTTTGGCCTGGTAATTCTTCCTCTCTCTTTTTCTTCCAGCTCAGTCTTAACCAGTGCCTGGGGATTCTGGTGCCATACATGAATCTTCAATTCACAACTACCCAGGGATTTTAATTTCCTATTTTAATAGCCCCTCCCTCCAGATGTTCCTAGTCAGGTCATTACAGCAATGGACCTGAGGCCAGCAGTCCTACACCTGGGCTCCTTCCAATACAGCTACCAGGTGTCACTTTTAACACAGGCCAGGTCACCCTCCCCCCCTCAGTGTATGAGAATTAGAAGTCAGTAGCTGGTTAAGTGAGAAGCAGAGCAGCATAGTGACATCTGGAATAGATACAACATTTTGGGCCTTATTCAATAAAGAATTTTTCCAAGGCCATTCGCAAGCTTGTAATTAACCTATTGACCCAGTTCTGGAAGCTTCCGTTTTTTTAAATCTTTTATTAATATTCCTTGCTTTTCTTGGAAGCTTTTTTGTTGTATCTGAAAACTATGTATAAATTGTTTGTGTAGTCTTAATGTATAAAGGATATTTATCACTTACAAATACATGAGACTATTTTCTTCCGCAGAATTCCAACAATAACATATTAATCACTGCATGCTAATTACTATGTGCAGTTTGGTTTAAGATTGATACCATTTTATTTCATGACTTTATAGAGGTAGAAAAAACAAAGAAAATTAGAGAATTTAATCTGCAATGAAACAGCTTACTATGATAATGACACAATTTTTACTGGCAAAAATGTAAATATTGTAAATTTCTATAGCTATTTTGGTTCCTCTCCACTCTCTCCTCTTTACTTCGTTTCAGTTCTCTACTCTTAGTCCCTTCTCATTCCCAGCCCTTCTCCTCTCCCCTTGCCCCCCCCCCCCGTTTAATGTAATTTTCCTTTCTTTGAGTTAATTGTAAACCAGCGTGATGTGTTCTATGAATGTCGTATATTAAAAGTTCATAAATAAATAAAATCAATAAAAATGTAAGCATAGTTTAACCCCATATAGTAAGTACTGTATTAATAAGAAAAGTATGCAGGTAAGGACAATATATAGCATAAGAAAACATTAAAATGGTATATTACTGGGGGTCAGGACCATCACTTCATTTTACAATCATGTTTCAGCACAAGTTGAGAATTACAGTGCTCTTTTGTGATTTCATCAATGTACTGCCATACTACTTTCAAGGTGAAACTCAAGACTTGGCTCTTCCATCAAGCTTTCCCAGAGAGCTAAAAGCAAGAAGAACAAACATCCAGCCTTGTCTTACAGCAATAAAGTAATGTTCATCTTGCGTCAGTTATATGTTCCAAGTTATTTTCTAAGTTGATTTCAGTTGTTTCAAATTAGATTGTACTTTATTATAGATTATGGGGCGGATTTTCAGAGCCCTGCTCGCGTAAATCCGCCCAAAACCGGGCGGATTTACGCGAGCAGGGCCCTGCGCGCCGGGAAGCCTATTTTACATAGGCCTACCGGCGCGCGCAGAGCCCCGGGACTCGTGTAAGTCCCGGGGTTTTCGGAGGGGGCGTGTCGGGGGGCGTGTCGGGGGCGGGCCCGAACCGCGCGGCGTTTTCGGGGCGTGTCGGGAGCATTCCGGGGGCGTGGCTATGGCCCGGGGCGGCCCGGGGGCGTGGCCACGCCCTCCGGACCCACCCCCAGGTCGCGTCCCGGCGCGCAGGAGGCCTGCTGACGCGCGGGGATTTACGCCTCCCTCCGGGAGGCGTAAATCCCCCGACAAAGGTAAGGGGGGGTTTAGACAGGGCCGGGCGGGTGGGTTAGGTAGGGGAAGGGAGGGGAAGGTGAGGGGAGGGCAAAGGAAAGTTCCCTCCGAGGCCGCTCCGATTTCGGAGCGGCCTTGGAGGGAACGGGGGTAGGCTGCGCGGCTCGGCGCACGCCGGCTATACAAAATCGATAGCCTTGCGCGCGCCGATCCAGGATTTTAGCGGATACGCACGGCTCCGCGCGTATCTACTAAAATCCAGCGTACTTTTGTTTGCGCCTGGAGCGCAAACAAAAGTAGGCTATTCGCGCTCGTTTTAAAATCCGCCCCTATCTGTTCATTTTATTCGATATGTTCCATGTAAACCGCCTCCCCGGCGACAGTTATCTCTGTTATTTGTGAACCGGAGTGATATGTATTGTATACAGGAACTTCCGCTATATAAAAACCAAAAATAAATAAATAAATACTATCTATTTGTTTATTGAAAAAGTATTTATATCCCGCACTTTCCAAGATTCAGGGTGGGTTACGTAGTCAACATACCTACTAAACTGCATTAACATTAATACAAGAGTTAAAAGCCTGCATTACACATGTAGCACTCTTAATGTGTGTAACCTAGCTTGTGTTAATGTTAATGCTAAATTTATGCTAATGAGGTAACGAGAAGCCAAAGTCTGCTAAATAACTGATTTCTTATTAGAGCAGCAAAAAATAGCATATGTTAAAATGCACAAAACGTAATATAAATGCATAATTAATGCTAAAACCTTAATACTCCTCAGGGAGGTATAGTTAAGTGTTTGCATTTCTGACCACTTTAAGTTGCGTACTTATACTGTATCTCATTTGTATCTCATTTGCATCAGCTGCTAATATGCATGTTAAATACCACAAAGTCAATGTTCAAAAACCGGGAAAATGGATACATTAACTAGTTAAAGTTAGCCGGACATTTTATCCTGCTAAATATTCCTGAACAAAGTTAGTCCATCCATCAAGCCTATTCTAACGCTCCTGCCCCACCCACACTCCCTCAAACCTCTTTTGGAAAGTGGGAGCATGGAATAAGTGATAAACTTCTGGTGCATGTAGCATTGCTGTCAGAGCAACATTAGATGCACTGGGAGTGGATTCTTCCAGTCATCAAAAGAGATTTGGGGGAGGTGCAGGTTTGGTGGAACGGTTAGAGTGAACTTGATGAGGAGGGGGGGAAGGGATGGGATAGGAGGGTAGACTTATGCTGTGGGCCTTTCATTTTTTGTTTGGACTTTGGGGGGAAGGGGGGGGGGGAAGAGGAGGATGGTTTCTCAGAACTAAAAGCCTGTAATGTTTCATACATAGCTTGGGGATGGGACAAAGCTTCAGCCAGCAGAACCTACATTGGTTTTCACTGTGGTAGGAAGTGGGGGGATTAGGGCACAAGGCCTACACCAAAGCTTTTTTCCTCCTCCTGCAATCACTGCTTAACAATATCGCTGGTTAAGTTAAAGTTATCCAGGAACATGTTCTCAGATAACTTTAAATCTCCTCAAAGTCACATCTAGACATAGCTAAATAAGTTATTCAGCTAACTCCAATTATTGGAGTTAGCTGAATAAGTTATTTGGCTACCTCAGCTCGTCACCAGAATACCCCCAACTTTATTCAGCTAAATTATAGATGGATAATGACTTATCTGGCTAAACCTTAGCTGGAAAAGTGCCAGAAATGTTCAAACGTTGGCAATTAGCTAGACAGCTCACAAGTTATCTGGCTAAATGCCTTTGAATATTGGCCTTCACGTTTACATATGTTAACAGCTGATGTTAATGCAGTTTACTGCACTGGCCCCTAAATCTGCTTTGCCAGTGACTTTAATCATGAGATCTCTCAACCAAGCTTCTGAAAGATTTGAGATCATGTCATTTGAATTAGCTTCTCAAAAAGACTATTTCCCACAGCACAGGGTTAGGGCCTACCAACAAGTTCAAGACATTGTTATGAACTGAACTGATAGCAGACAGGGAGGCCATGTGAAACTATTGATATGGCAAAGATAGGGAATTTCTCACAAAGGGAGTTGGTGTATCTCGTCTGCCAATGCTAGGAGGCTGAGTCTTGATCAAGGGAGATCCTCAACAGGTATTTTCAAATCAGTTTTCTTCGCATTGCCATCCCTAACCATTGTTTTGCAAATGTTCTTAATATATCAAATGAACTGCACTCACCTCTGCACCTTTTTCTCCTTGCTCTCCTTTCACAAAATCACCCTTTTGAGAAAGATAAACCAGTCAATAAACACACAGCTTATTTATTTAAAAGATTTTTAACTCACATAATACAAAGTACTTGGCGAATTACAATAAATATATACATAACATGTCATTAAAATAAAAACATCCAGGATCAAACAAAATAAAACAATAATATGATTACCCATAGCCAACATAAAATTAAAACGCAAACTAGAGAAAACCAAACCCTGCCACTCACAAATCAAAAAAATACAAATGATGCTTTCAGTCCCCATTAGACCCATATGCCTGCTTAAAGACGAAGGCTTTCACCTGCTTTCTAAAAGTCAGATAACATTGAATCAATCTAATTTCATCAGGTAGGCTATTCCAGATAACAGGAACTGCAACAAAGAAAGTCCTCTCGCTTGTTTCATCAAATCTCACTTGTTTAACTGATGGTACATCTAGTAAATTGTGGCCTGCAGATCTTCATTAGCTTTCATGCCAAACTAACATTAGAAAGATTGGTTTGAACTGCAGAAAAAAGAAAGTACCAATTCTGCAATTCCATCAAGCATTTTATATTTTACATTCTATTTTCCAAATCTCTTTCAAAATTAAAAACCTCCTTAGTCTTGTGCGAAGTGGGCAGCTTTCCCCAGACATTTTTCTGAGGAACATTCTAGCAATGGGAATTTCATGGCGTGCTAGTGGATTTAGATATACGGTAAAGGCCTCGATGTTAAACCCTGTTTAAAAACCACCCTGTTTGATGTATTTCTAACCTTGGTTCAATGTAAACCGACATGATATGTCTTTTCATGAACGCTGGTATAGAAAAGCCTTTAAATAAAATACAATAAAAATTCCAGGGAGGCTCTTTGGCAAAGGTCATAAAAGGTGGCTCAGTGAGTCTCTAGGATGAGACACCTTGGACAGAGCCAGGGAGGGGCTGTGCTCGGTCTTGGACTCCATTTGTCAACTTTTGGGGGAAGGGCAACCAAGGAGGATTCTGAGCTCAGGGTCGTTACCTGACAGCCCACAGCCAGTAGGTAACTTTGGGTGCTAGAGGAGCACTTCTAGTTTTTTTCCCATTTGCGCCCTGAGGACATTAGGTCCTGGTGGGAAGCAAGGGAAGACCATCCTAATGTCCATTCACTCAAGTGGTTTGAAAATACCACATGTGTGGAATTCTTGGCCTGTTTTGCCAATTTTGCCTTCTCCTGAATTACTTTTCTGCATTGTTTTCGTCTTGCTGAATTATTTCTGGACTGTCAGTAAACTAACTTTTGCTTTGGAACAAAATGCTTGTGTATGAACTTGTTATGTTCTGAAGGACTAAGTGTGATGCTCTGGGTCTTACAGGTTCAGTCTAAGACCCAGGGGATCACAATCAGTGGAGGAGCAACCTAGTGATTAAAACAGGGGCTGCAAACCAGGGAAGCCAGTATTCCAGTCCTGCGGCTGCTCCTTGTGACTTTGGGCAAGTCACTTTACCCTCCAGTGCTTAAGGTACAAATTTGGAATGTAAGTCCTCTGGGGATAGGAAATTGCCTACAGACCCTGAATGTAATCTGCTTTGAAATGCATGAAAGACAAAATATAAACCAAATAAATTCCAAAATTGCATAGCAATCTGGGGTGGGGGTTTCCCCCAGACCCTGCAATGAGTTGCTAGTATTCAGTAATCTCTGAAGTGTGGCCCCCTGTGAAAGCAGGGATAACACTTGAAAAAAAGGACGTGGAAGGCTACATTTTCAAAGCAATCTAGCTCTCTAAATTCAGTTAGGTAGCCTTTAAAAATTTACCACCCTGAGTAATTCATTCATTGATTATTAGTCGTTTAGACTACTACAATGCATTGTACCGAGGCATTACTTCTACCCATGTAAATCAGCTTGAACTCCTCCAAAATACTGTAGTGAGTTTGCTGTTGGGCAGTAAGAGATTAAATCAAATTATGACTGTTTTGGAGGGGCTACAATGGCTCCTAGTGGAGGTCCCCAGATACCTTATCACAGTCTGTTGCCCTATGAGCCAAGGTGAGTTTTAAGATCATCACAGTAGGCTCTTTTGGTCATTCCTTCTTTGGCTTCTGTCCGTCTACCTACTACTCGCTTTGGAGCTGACAGTATTTGATGATGACATTTTTTTGTGAGCTGCTTAGATAATATCTTACCCTTTCCTTGGTATAAGTTAAACAAACAAATGTTCATTTTAACTGCCACCTGCAACATCTATATCTGGTACTGGCCCCAACCTCTCTCTCTTTTCCCGCCTTCCCCACAGCTCCTACAATCCGGGAATTCAATATTCAATGTACCCTTCCCAATACTACCCCCCTGACTAGAATATGACTGAAAATTCAACTAAAATTAGCTGGCTAAAGTTTAGCCTGCTATCTGGATGCTGCACAACTTGCTGAACATTTATATTTGATGGCCTGTTTTAATTGTACAGTATTCATTTAGCTGAATTTAGAACATATATGAAACCAGCTTCCAACAGAAACATGTGATCTTCCCATATTCTCTTATCACCACAGCGCTGCAGTCCCATCATCTCTGGCTTTATCCTCATCTCTCCATCATTCAGGGTCCTCTGTGTTTGAACCCTGCCTTCTTGAAACGTGGTAACATTTTTATCCCCATATTTCCATTGTGAAGCTGCTGTTCCATGCATTTAGAAACACAGAAGATGTTGGCAGAAAAGGACCACTTGTTCCACATAGTCTGCCCATTTGCGCCTGCCTACTGTGCTGTCACAGATTTTAGTCAATCCGTAGTCCTCTTCCTCCCTCTGCCAGTAAGGTCCCTTTGTATCTATCATATGTATTCTTAAATTCCACCACTATTTTGCCTCCTGTAACCTCTGCTGGAAGTCTGTTTGAGGGATCCACTACCCTCTTAGTGAAAAAGTATTTTCTCACATTCCTTTTGAGCTAACCCTCACTTCAGATTCATAATATGAGCCCTTATCCTTTAGTTTTTCATTCTACATAAAATACTATCTTCTAGTACTTATTGAAAACTGCTAGATATTTAAACATATCTTACCTTTCCCTTTTCTCTAGAGAGTGAATCTTTAGTTCCTTCACTCTCTGTGTATGGCTTATAGTGCAAGTCACATAGGCAGTGGAATGGGATGGGCCACTGGGACCATGGCCCAACTTTTGGCAGGGCAATGAATGAGAGGCCATGTGGCTCTAGTGTCATCTCTGCTCTGGCCAATGAAGACACAGCAAAGAGCGTAGAAGAAAGGCATGTGCTATATAAGCACAGATCTGATGCTGCCTCCTCCCACCATCATTGCATTCTTCACTATTTCCCTCCAGTCTTTATTTGGCCTGACAGGTGTAGTTGGTAAAAATGGAGGAAGGGCCTGGACTGGAGTAAGAATTTCTGCTAGCTATATGCCAGGAGGAGGGAGCAATGTGAATGCTGGTGGGCAGAAAGATGTAAGGGAGTCTAGAGGCAGGTGAAGGCTGATTTGTTTGGTCTCCCTCCCAATCAAAATGGCTACCACTGCCTCTTCCCACAACCATCATATCTACTACCTCTTGTCACCTGCCAGCCCAAAGGATACAGCTGGTAAGGAGGGAGGGAGGGCCGGGGGCAATGTGAATGACAGAAAGGTGTAAGGGAGAGGGGAGAGCAGAGGGAGAGAAAAGGCAGGGAGGAAGGCTAGCAGGAATGAAGCTTGGTTGGTGTTTGGCCTCTCTCTCTGTCAAACAAAATGGAATTCTGCTGTCTCCGGCAGGCAATGCAATAGTTTGGTGACCCTCCTTTGAACTGTTTCTGCTATGTCAATTTCCTTTTGTAGATTTCATGTCTAAAACTGAACATAATTCTCATGGTGAGGTTTCACCAAAGACCTGTAGATAGGTAAATATTACTTCCTTCTTCATACTAGCGATACCTCAATTTATGCACCCAAGCTTTCTCAACTGCTTGCTCACACCTATTGGTTACCTTGAGGTCACCACAGAGGATCACCCTCTCAGGTCTGTTTCCTGTTGATGATTGCTAGTTCACCTCCAAACATTTATTGTCCCTTGAATTTCTGCATCCTAACTGCATGCATCTGCATTTTTTGCCATAACCTTGATCATTTTTCCAATTATATAAGGTAATCATTCATCTTATCTACTCTCTCGCCTGTCTGCATTTTTGCAAATTGTTGTATCATCTACAAAGAGGCACACTTTCCCTTACAACCTTTCTCCAGTGTCACTTATAAAAGCAGTGAACAGGACTGGACCTAGGACTGACCCCTTTGACACTCCATTGATTTCTTTCCTTTCATCAGAATGGACCCCATTCTGAGTCCGGTTGCTCAAAAAACTTCTCATTCAGTTTATAATTTTTCTTCTAACTCTTGGACTAGCTAGTTTGTTCACCAGTCTTCTATGTGGAACAGTGTCAAAAGTTTTACTTTAATTCAGATAGGCTACCTCTATTGTACCTCACTGAGCTACTATTCTGGTCATCTCAAAGAAATCAAGTTTGCTTGCCAAGATGTTCTCCTTATGAAACCATGTTTCCTAGCATCTTATAAGCCACTGGCTTCAAGATATACTATTCTATCCTTCCGTAATGCTTCAATTTACCTTGCCCACTATTGATGTTAAACTAACAGGTCTATAATCTTTTTACAACTTCCTTGTTGCCACCCTTGTGCAGTGGTACAACAGCTGCTTTTTTCTAGTTTTATGGTACCTTTTTTGTTTCAAGTGATACATTGAACAGAGCAGTGAGGATTAAAGGGAGTACATCCTTCAGTATTCCAGGATGAACCTATCAGGACCCATAGCCTTGCTGACTTTCGATTTTGCCAGTTTACTACCCTTCTGTGAAAATAATGCTCAATTGTATTACTACTGAACCTAGTCCCTTCCGGCCTCATATAAAGATTCCTTGCTGTAGAATTTCCTTTTCATGCACAAAAAAACAATTTCAGTGAAATCTAAAATGATTGAAGGCGGTTCTCAGTTTGCAATTTTAAATTGGTTTGCTATCAAGTCCACATATATTTGGTAACAATCCTTAAAAGAGTATTGCACATTAGGCCATGTCTACAAAGGCATTCACCCCATTCCTTTCCTGCAGTATAGATGTCTAGTAGGCTGCAGGCGACAGGCCCTCGAGAATATGGAATTCTTTTATATGATGTAATGCTTTATATAGGCCAAACAAACATAACCCAAAGATGTTGCAGCCCATATGTTTTTGAGACCACACAGGTCCCTTTTTATGGTAATCTAATAAAAGGATATCACAGTCTACAAAGAATGTTTTTCCTGTGGGAACCATTTTATGAAAATAAATGACTTGATCTTTATGAGGACAATTTTCAAAAGCCCTTTGCTTGGATAAAGGGCTTTTGGTAAAAGCTCCACCCTAACATGATGAAAAGTACAAGCATTGTTCCACTAGACGGATACTTTTAAGTGCATTTAGAAGAGGCACTCTCGGGACAGGGTTAGGTCAGGAGAGGCAATAATGGGTTCTAAATTACATCTATTATTTAGAAGGAAAGAAAGTGCCCACAGAAAAAGCAGGTTCAGATCTCTGCAGGTACTTACTCCCAGGGCTATTTGCAAGGGAAAAATATGTGTGCGCTTTCCCTTTGAGATTTGGTGCAAAGTCATTGGGTAAACGTGCCTGCATCAATGTGGATATTTCTGAAAACTGGCCCCAGTATGTACCATCCTTTATATATTAGAAGAATTAAAAGTGTATTACTTTGTCTTTAAACCTGTTTAAGTTCATTTACCATTTCTCCTTTGGATCCTCGCTCACCTTTCACACCACTCCTCCCTTCTTCACCCTGGAATAAATAAGACAGATATAGCCAAGCTAGGTTTCTTCCTATGTCCCTAGAGAAAGTACATCAGACCTCAGACTCAGGTAAAAAAAAAATAAAAATGAATGTACAACGCTTCCCCTTTCTTCATTTGTCCCAGATATCACTTTCAGGATTGTACAAACCCCCAACCTACTTGAAATACAGAGGTTGGGAGTACACAGTATGCTTTATGTCCTTGAAAACCTCAAATTCACCACAATCAGTCCGTGGCTGACTTGAGCTCTGCACACAAACATCCTATGTGACTGAAAAGATTTTATTTGGTCTGAATTGGACCTTTAATTAACAGAACTTTTTATAATACCCTGTGCTTCTCTCATTACTAGTAATTTGTCAGTATGAAAAAGTGTTAACTAATTGCATTGACTTTTGACCATAAAAAAATACAACATATGTGATTTTTGTCTGTAACAATATTTCATTCCTTCAAAGTAAAATCATAGGCAGGATTTCAGTGAATATCTTTTTTGGGGAAAAGTAAAAAATGTACATTAAGTCAGAGGTTTCTAACATGTATCTGGATCCAATTTATTTTTGATTGCTTTTCCATTTTTTTATTTTTATTTTTTTGCTTTGCTCTCTCTTGGTCTGTTTCCTATATTATTTCATAATTTCTTCTTCTATCTTATCTCATTTTCCTTTAATTTTTATCTTACTCTATTAATGCTGTATTTTTAAGTAATCAGCAGGTTTCTTTTTTAATTCTCATGTTCAATCTTGTCTCTCATCCCACTGTCTGCGCTCCATTCTGTCTCCCCCAACTTCATTCTCTTTCCTAAAACTTGATGTTTCTCCTATCTGTCCATCTTTACTCTTCTCCTGTCTACCTCTCTATCTCCTCTCCATCTTATGTCATTCTCTCCAACTTCTTTTTCTCTCCTCTCAACTTGTTTCATTCTTTCTGTCCTCTCTACTGTTAGGTTTCATGGACCCTTGGCCCGAGGTGGAAGTTGACTCTCCCAGAGGGGTTGAGCTCCACAAGGCCCCATTGTTTGGAGATGAGGTGGAATGGAAACACAGGCAACTGGACCACGGCTGTGGCCCAGGAGAAAGGAGGCGTAGCAGAGTTGTCTGCGTCACAGCCACGTGATCGCAGACACCTGCACTGAGACAATATTGCGGGGTGCCCAGAGGAGCGGGGGTCTGAGAGAACAGTCCAAGGTATTGCAGTGATGGGCAGGTCAGGAGATAGGATAAACCAGAGGAAGGAACTCAAGGCAGAGACGCACTGGGCAGGCCCGAGGAGCAGGGAAGCGTGGAGACAGGATCTCTGATGTAGTAGTGCTGAGATCACCCAGAGGAGAGGGGGCGCTTAGAAACAGAATGTCTGGTGTGATAACACGGAGGCTACCCCGAGGAGCGGGGAAGCGTAGAGACAGGAACTCCGGTGTGCAACACTGAGGCTACCCCGAGGAGCGGGGAAGCATAGTGAAAGGATTTCTGGCAAAGTAGTGCTGAGGTCGACCTGAGGAGCGGGGCAGCACAAGACAGAGTCCCAGAACGGGAAGCACAGGGCAGGCCCCCGAGGTCCGGGTACCCAGAGCCAGAGTCCAAGGTTGAAGAGCAGGGTTCCAAGGCAGGAACCGCAGGTCCAGTGAACAGGTACAAGCAACAGAAGAGCTCAGGGAACTCGTTGCCATGTCGGTTAGTGTAGGCCAAAGGAGGTGCTTAAATATCTCAGGCTTGTGATGTCATCAGCCGGGGACGACCCTGGAGTTCCCAACCTAGGTCCTTTAAAGGGAGGGCAAATGACACACTCGTGCGCCTAAGGAGGGCCAGAGTTGGAGCATGAGTTGGCAGCAGCGTCTTTGCCGCTACTCGAGGTTCTTCGGCGGCGGACAGAGCCGCAAAGAGGAGAGCGGCACAGGGAGTGCTTCCCCTGCCCTGCAGCGGAACCGGGGGCCGCCCCCAGCAGGACGGTGAGGAAGGTCAGTCGTGAGCTCCGTGGCCGACTGACGTAACAGTATCCTCTCCTCTAGACCCCCCCCCCCCTCAGAGGGTCAGAGAAGCCAGGGTGCCAATTGTTCTCCAACTCTTGCAGATTCTAGGGCTGATGTCCCATGGAGAACAGAGGGATGACTCGTGCTGCAAGTTCGTCTTTAATTTGGGGAGCTAAGCCATCTAAAAATATGGCATGTAAGCTGTTCCCCTGCCAATTTAATTCCATGGCCAAAGTTCGGAATTCAATTGTGTAATTGTTTAAGGAGCGAGATCCTTGTCGCAGGTGAAGAAGATCACAGCCCATGGCAGGGAGCCTGCCTTGTTCTTCAAAAACCTGTTTAAAGGCCGAAACAAAGTGCAGCAGGTTCGAAAGCAAGGGGTCGGAGCACTCCCACAAGGGAGAGCCCAAGCCAAAGCCTTGCCATCCAAAAGGGAAAGAATGAAGGACGTTTTCACCAAGTCATTTGGAAAAAATGCTGACTGAAGGGTAAAATGCATGTGGCATTGATTTTAGAATCCCCGACACCGCTTAGGGTCTCCTGAGTATCGAGGCGGTGCTGGCAGAGAAATGACCGCCCGACTGGGATCAGAGGCTGGCACGGGGGCCGCAGGGGATGGAGGTAGGATGTTAAGCTTGGTCAGGAGGTCTTGATGGGCGGCAAGACGGTTTACATCTGCCACTACTAGTTCTAAAGTCAACTGGAGATTCTGGAGCTTCTGAACGTGCCCAGGAATGGACTTCAGCAGAGCCAAATCCACCGGTTGAGAATCTAGTCAGGCATTTAGGCACTCTATAGAGGTAGCCAACGCCTCCAAGAATCATTGCTCCTCCTGGATCTTCTGGGCCAGGCCCGGAATGGCCTGGAGAGTGGTCAGGTCCACCAGGTCCATAGACTTGGCAATCTGTTAGGTTTTGTAGGTTTCGTGGACCCTTGGCCTGAGGTTGGAGTTGACTCTCCCAAAGGGGTTGAACCCCACAGGGCCCCACTATCGGGAGGCAAGGTGGAATGAAAACACAGGCAACTGGACCACAGCTGTGACCCAGGAGAAAGGAGGCGTAGCAGAGTTGTCTGTGTCACAGCCACGTGATCGCAGACACCTGCACTGAGGCAATACTGCGAGGTGCCCCAAGGAGTGGTGTCTGAGAGAACAGTCCAAGGTATTGCAGTGCCGGGCAGGTCAGGAGATAGGATAAACCAGAGGAAAGATCTCCAAGGCAAAGATGCACTGGGCAGGCCCGAGGAGCAGGGAAGCATGGAAACAGGATCTCTGGTGTAGTAGTGCTGAGATCACCCCAAGGAGTGGGGGAGTGTAGAGACATAATGTCTGGTGGGATAACACGGAGGCTACCCCGAGGAGCGGGGAAGCGGGGAGACAGGGTCTCCGGTGTAGTAACGCTGAGGCTACCCTGAGTAGTGGGGAAGCATAGAGACATGAACTCCGATGTGGCAACGTTGAGGCTACCCTGAGGAGCGGGGAAGCGTAGAGAACTCCGGTGTGGCAATGCTGAGGCTACACCGAGGAGCAGGGAAGCATAGCGAAAGGATCTCTGGCAAAGAGGAGTTGAGGCTGACCCAAGGAGCGGGGCAGCGCACGATAGAGTCCCGGAATGGGAAGCGCAGGGCAGACCCCGAGGAGTGGGTACCCAGAGCCAGAGTCCAAGGTTGAAGATCAGGGATCAAGGTAGGAACCACAGGTCCGGAGAACAGGTACAAGCTCCAGAGGAGCTCAGGGAACTCATTGCCAAGTCGGTTAGTGTAGGCCAAAGGAGGTGCTTAAATATCTCAGGCTTGTGATGTCATCAGCCGTGGACGACCCTGGAGTTCCTGTCCTAAGTCCTTTAAAGGGAGGTCAGATGGCGCGCGTGCGCCTAAGGAGGCCCAGAGTTGGAGCATGAGTTGGCAGCTGCATCTTTGCTGCGATTCGAGGTTCTTCGGCGGCGGTCAGGGCCACAAAGAGGAAAGCAGCGCAGGGAGCGCTTCTCCTGCTGTGCAGCGGAACCAGGGGCCGCCCCCAGCAGGATGGTTAGGAAGGTCGGTCGCGAGCTCCGCGGCAGACCAACATAACATCTCCATTGCCATTCCTTCGTTCCTCAGCCTGTCTCTATCTATTAGGGATGTGAATCGTTTTCCATATCGTCTTAACGATAGAAATCGTGTGGCAGGGCAAGAAAATCGTCTTAGGCACGATTTTTTAGTTAAAAAATCGTTAAAAATCGTTTTTTCCGATTAGTGCGCACTAACTCGAGTTAGTGCGCACTAACGGGAGTTAGTGCGCACTAACTGAAAATGATACAATTTGACACTTTTCAGGTCAGTTAAGGTCAGTTTAGGAATGAATATGTATTCCTATTGGCTGCCCTCTTATTTATTCATGTTACCAAGTTTCCTACTGACAGTATATGGGGGATGGGAAATGGAAACAGTTGGTAGCTTGACAAAACAAGTAATGTGATCAATGTGACTAGAACTTGTGCCCTAACCCTGATACCAGGGGTATTGTGATCTTCCTGCACACAGTGCCCTATCCCTATTAATACCAGGAGTGTTGTGATCTTCCTGCACACAGTGCCCTATCCCTAATACCAGGGGTGTTGTGATCTTCCTGCACACAGTGCCCTATTCCTGATACTGGGGGTGTTGTGATCTTCCTGCACACAGTGCCCTATTCCTGATACCGGGGGTGTTGTGATCTTCTTGCACACATCCCGATATCAGGGATAGGGCACTGCATGCAGGAAGATCACAACACTCCTGGTATTAATAGGGATAGGGCACTGCATGCAGGAAGATCACAACACTCCTGGTATTAATAGGGATAGGGCACTGCATGCAGGAAGATCACAACACCCCTGGTATCAGGGATAGGGCACTGTGTGCAGGAAGATCACAATACCCCGGAGGAGTGAGGGTCAGGCAGCTCCCCCCTGTCTGTGAAGCCAGCCTCTCACTAGTAATGCAGGGAGGGAGCTGTCTCAGACTTCACCATCCTCCCCCCCCCCCCTTACCCACACACCATTCACTAGCTGGGACATGGGGGAAGTCAGGAGTGAGGGTCAGGCAGCTCCCCCCTGTCTGTGAAGCCAGCCTCTCACTAGTAATGCAGGGAGGGAGCTGTCTCAGACTTCACCATCCACCCCCCCCCCCCTCACCCACACACCATTCACTAGCTGGGACATGGGGGAAGTCAGGAGTGAGGGACAGGCAGCTCCCCCCTGTCTGTGAAGCCAGCCTCTCACTAGTAATGCAGGGAGGGAGCTGTCTCAGACTTCACCATCCTCCCCCCCCCCCCCCCTCACCCACACACCATTCACTAGCTGGGACATGGGGGAAGTCAGGAGTGAGGGTCAGGCAGCTCCCCCCTGTCTGTGAAGCCAGCCTCTCACTAGTAATGCAGGGAGGGAGCTGTCTCAGACTTCACCATCCTCCCCCCCCCCCCCCCTCACCCACACACCATTCACTAGCTGGGACATGGGGGAAGTCAGGAGTGAGGGTCAGGCAGCTCCCCCCTGTCTGCGAAGCCAGCCTCTCACTAGTAATGCAGGGAGGGAGCTGTCTCAGACTTCACCATCCTCCCCCCCCCCCCCCCTCACCCACACACCATTCACTAGCTGGGACATGGGGGAAGTCAGGAGTGAGGGTCAGGCAGCTCCCCCCTGTCTGTGAAGCCAGCCTCTCACTAGTAATGCAGGGAGGGAGCTGTCTCAGACTTCACCATCCTCCCCCCCCCCCCTCACCCACACACCATTCACTAGCTGGGACATGGGGGAAGTCAGGAGTGAGGGTCAGGCAGCTCCCCCCTGTCTGTGAAGCCAGCCTCTCACTAGTAATGCAGGGAGGGAGCTGTCTCAGACTTCACCATCCTCCCCCCCCCCCCCTCACCCACACACCATTCACTAGCTGGGACATGGGGGAAGTCAGGAGTGAGGGTCAGGCAGCTCCCCCCTGTCTGTGAAGCCAGCCTCTCACTAGTAATGCAGGGAGGGAGCTGTCTCAGACTTCACCATCCACCCCCCCCCCCTCACCCACACACCATTCACTAGCTGGGACATGGGGGAAGTCAGGAGTGAGGGTCAGGCAGCTCCCCCCTGTCTGTGAAGCCAGCCTCTCACTAGTAATGCAGGGAGGGAGCTGTCTCAGACTTCACCATCCTCCCCCCCCCCCCTCACCCACACACCATTCACTAGCTGGGACATGGGGGAAGTCAGGAGTGAGGGTCAGGCAGCTCCCTCCTGTCTGTGAAGCCAGCCTCTCACTAGTAATGCAGGGAGGGAGCTGTCTCAGACTGGTATCAGGGTTAGGGCACTGTGTGCAGGAAGATCACAACACTCCTGGTATTAATAGGGATAGGGCACTGTAAGAGATGACTGTAGTAGATTGAATAAAGATCTGATGTTTCTGCTCTCCTCACACCAAACAAAAACAACACACAAGCAGAGAAGCCCTTCTTACAAAGCTGAGCTAGTGAGTTAAGTAGGAGGAAAAGTAAACATACTGGTGCCAGTGTGGCTACTTAAAAAATACACTTACCAACAATCAATTACATATATTTGAACTGTGTACAGTTCCAGCCAGGACCACCTTTCTAAAATGCACAGTGATTGGCAAATTCAACATGCACTAGCATTTCAGGTGCCTGCTAACAAAAATAATAAACAAACAAGTTCTAGTCACGTGAGTGCTGATCATTACATTACTTTTTTTGTCAAGCTTCCAACTGTTTCCATTTCACATCCCCCCAACCATATTGGTAACATCAATAGATAAGAGCACAGCCAGCCAATAGGAATACATACATACATATTCATTCCTAAGTGACCTTTACTGACCTGGGAAGTGTGAACACTTTGTTTCATTTTCTGTTGGTGTTCGTTAGTTTCCAGTTCCATTTCCCATCCCCCCAACCATCACCTCAGTGGTAACCTTGGTAACATCAATAGATAAGAGGGCAGCCAGCCAATAGGAACACATATTCATTCCTAACTGACCTTCAGTGACCTGGAAAGTGTTTATTTGTATCATTTTCAGTTAGTGCGCACTAAATCGAGTTAGTGCGCACTAACGGGGAGTTAGTGCGCACTAACTCGAGTTAGTGCACACTAACACGATTTAACGATTTTTAACGATAAATCGTTAGAATTTCTATTGTATCGTGTTCTATAACGATTTAAGACGATATAAACATTATCGGACGATAATTTTAATCGTTGAAAAACGATTCACATCCCTACTATCTATTGCTTTCAGTTCCAGCAAGTCTGCTTACTTCTCTTCCTGTGCTCACCCCAAGCCTCACTTACTCTCTCTCCCTTCTCATCTGGTCTCTCCTTTCATGCCTTCTTTAACCCTCCCCACACCCTGTCTCTATTGCTTTTTCTCCTGCAGCTTCTTTTTCTTTTCTCCTTATCTCTGTGACCTATTTCTGATAAAATACCACCTGTCTCTTTCCCACTTCTTTTCTTTTTATTTCTTTATAAAATTCATATTCCACTATTCCCTCAGAATGTCTCACTTATTGTCCTCCTCACTTGCTATATATTCCCTCTTCAGTCTCTCTTCCAAGTTACTTTTTTTTCCCTTTTCTAATTCAGTTTTATCGTTTTTCAAATTTTTCATTACATTTTATTTTTCTTTTGCTACTTCCTTTCCTCTCTCCTTTAACTCTTCTTTCACTACTTTCTCACTCTACCTCCTTTATCAAATGTGCCTCCACTCTCCAAATCCTTCCTTTTCTTTTTCTCTTCTAATATATTTCGATTTACTCCTTTCGCCTTTTCCCTCCTTCAGTCTCTCCATCAAATTTGTTTCCTTTTCCTCCACGTTCTGCTCATGCTCTCTTTTCTCTCAACGTCTCACTCCATGCTCAACCCAGCTTGTCTCCCATTTCTCTGTGCTTCCTTACCCCTTCTTCACTTTCCATCCACATCTCCCTTACTCATTATCCGCATCTCTCCCTCTCTTGCAACCTAATCTCTTCCCATGCCAAAAAGCCCAAGCTGTTGTATCTCCTTCTGGCTCTCACCCAGTCATTCCTTTAACTATCACTGCAGGCAGCACAGAGCTCGGGACTATCAGAGGAAGTAAAGAAAATATTGTTTTTCCTTCTACCATTGCATGCCTTATCCTGGAGTCTCATGCTAGGCCTGGTGTGAGTCCGGGGAAACCGTGCATGCTACAGTGGCTGGAAGCATCAGCATGAGAGGAGGAGAATTTCTTTGCCACCTACTCCTGCTGTAGCATGACTAGCTCAGTTCCTGCTTCTTCGTAGGCCCTGGTGCTAAGAGAATTTGGGGGATGTCTCTTACAATCCCACCCTCTTACAAAAGACACAGAATTACTATATAAATCACTGTTCAGGTCAGGCAGAATGCTGCAAATATTCAGTAATCAGTAACGAAGGACGAGGAAATACTGCCCCAAAGTGTATACAACAGTCAAATAGGATGTGAAAAAATACTACAGTTTTAAAATGTGCTTGAGTATGTCTGTGGCCCTCTAACAAAAATACTTGAAAATAATCTAGCAAGCATTCTCTGAATGTATTAACACCAACTTCTGAGGGGGCACTAATGCCTGGTATTTTATGGTGCCTCTGCCTTGTCAGTAAAAATTCATTTGGACTTACAGGGGGCCCTTGCACTCCTGGCTCACCCTTTTCACACTGGCAAGACTTTTGTTCACACTGTTGAGGTAAGAGAAAAAGGAAAAATTAGTTTACGTGTTGAAATGAACTAACATCTGAAACAAGCTGTATTTGTCTTTCTACATTAATGCATTTCAGCAGCAGTATAAGCTGTGTTCTTCATTTTCCCCTTCACGGAGCCCCATTGGAGCCTGAAAATGTTGGTGGCAGTAGACTGTGGGCCAGATTTACTAAATATTTTTCCATCTGCACAACATGGGAAAAATCCTTTCAGAATCTGTGACCTTATGATAGCCAGCAGAGCAAAACATGACATTTGTACAGTCCTAGAGATAACGGCACACCAGGGCAGAGGCAGTGGGCTGACAGTGTGGCATGGTGATTGGAGCTCTAAGCCAGGGCTTCCCAAACCTATCCTA
Source organism: Rhinatrema bivittatum (assembly GCF_901001135.1). Classification (NCBI taxonomy): domain Eukaryota; kingdom Metazoa; phylum Chordata; class Amphibia; order Gymnophiona; family Rhinatrematidae; genus Rhinatrema; species Rhinatrema bivittatum. Next base: position 181,607,706 of record NC_042616.1, read on the forward strand.
GGGATCCAACTGGAAACCCAAATACATGCAAGTTTATCTCATGCCTATTCATTGCAGCTATCCTGACAACCTGACTAGTTGTAGGATCCCTGAGAAAAACTTGGGAATCCCTGCTCTAAGTTGTGACCCCCAGTTTTGCTTCCCACCTCTCCTTCACGGCCCTGTGTAATATTGAGCAGCTCACTTACACGCCCTAAACTCTAAGATTTTAGACTCTTTGAAAAGGGAACTCTGCAACCACCTAGTACAGATCGCTGTATAGTATGCAGTTGGTGCTCTAAAAAAAAAAACCAATAATAGAGAAATACAGATAAAAGAAAAGCCCCACACACTCCACCTACAAATCACCATTATCCCCTGAAGTGTGCTACTGGGCCTTCCCCCTTTTTTATCCCTTGAAAGGGTACAATATTTCTATCTCACTGACCATCTGCCAGGAGGACCACAGATGGATGACTTTCTAAATTACTTTTGACCTCTTTCAGCGGAAAGGCTCTGAGTGAAGGTTCAGTGCAATGTACACAGAGGCTGATATACAGGGAAAGCTCAGCATCTAACCTGGGTGCATCTTCAGCCAAACTAAGTTTTGAGTTGACAATTCATCTAACTTTAGGCTCCTAATACTGAGGTGACTTAATTCCAGCCGTTTTATTTGCCTAAGTTTAAGAAGCTAGTGGTGGTGGGGGGGGGGGGGGGGTGTCATTCGTTAAGCCAAGGCATTTCTCCTCGAGAGTAAAATACCAATGGAGTCAGAAAGCCACGGTAAATAACTGCCGCTTTGCGACTCCTGCAGTATTTTTCTTGTGAGGGAAAAATACCGTGGCAGGGAAAGCCCCCCCCCCCCAAACAATGTGCAATGGTGGCCCCAGGACTGTGGGGCTACCAAGGCTTACAAACCCCTGGATTCCTTTGTTCCAATCCCCCCCCCCCCCCCCCCAATCCCCCATCCCAGCCGCCCTTGGACACTGCCCATTTGTGCACATTTTTTTTTTTAAATGTACTTTTAAAGATCAGCGCAATTCCCACCACTCCCCACTCCCAAACCCTCCCCTTCCGTAAAAGAAACTGGCCCTCACTGCCTCGCAGACTGGGATTCCCCCCCCCCCCCCCCAACTCTAGGCTTCCCTATCCCATTACAGACAAGCAAAACCCTGATGATCAAATAACGGGACTTGCCGAAACATTTGCAAGCCACATTATTTGAACTGAAGTTAGCTATAACTCAGAAATTGTAGCTAACCCTCCCTGGGAGATAGAGGATGCTAATGCATGTCCTGAAGCTTCTGGGGACCTGTTTTAAAGGGGCTGATGTTCCAGAGTATTCCCCCCACCCCCACGAATAGTGTCTAACCCAGAGGTCCGCCTAGACCTGTGTTTCACCACCACCACCACCACATCTTTGCAGTGTAAAATGTAAAAAATGTACTTTTAGAGACTGATGCACACCCTGCCCCCTCCTGCTCCTAATCCCTCCCTCTTCGGATTAAAAAAATCCTGCCTCTGTTGACCCAGGAGGTCAGGATCCCCATCCCTAGACCCTCCCTTACAGACAAATGGATTCCTGGTTGTCCGGGGGACCTCCAGAGCCCCCACTTCTGGGCTAGTGGTCTAATGGACTCATGACCCCCTACCCCGGACCCTCTCCAGGGCCGGCAGAAGCACCAGGTGAACTAGGCCTGGGCCTAGGGCCCTGACCATTAGGGGGTGCAAGCCATATGGGGCTACTCGCAGCGGCAAAGAGGAGTGGAGATTCGGCAGGCAGCGAGCAGCACCCAACCTGCTTATGGCCCAGAAAACCCACACACTCGGCAGGCGCGATCCAGAACGAGGTAGGAGTCGGGGCTGAGACGGGGGGGGGGGGGGGGGGTGCAAGGCAGAAGGTGCTAAGCGTCTAATCCCCTTGCACCGGCCCTGACCCTCTCTTACTTCAGAAAGTATCCCTGATAGTCCAGTGGAGGCCAGGAAGCTAGGGACGCCCATGCCCCCACTGGATCACCAGGGATACTTTCTGAATTAAAGGGGTCCAAGAAGTAGGGGTAGGGGTTCCACTAGACTACCAGGGATCATTTTATTTATAAGGGGAGGACCAAGGGGTTGGGGCTGAGGGAGGCCACTGGACCAGCAGGGATCCGCTTTGCCTGTAAGGGAGGGTCTGGGGATATGCATCCTGGCCTCCTGGCAAACAGAGGCAGGATTTTTTATACTGAAGGGGAGGGATTGGGAGCAGGAGGACAGGGTTTGTACCAAATCTTTAAAAGCACTTTTTTTTTTTTTTTTTTTTAATTCACACAATGCGCCTCCTCCAAGGGCAGAGGTAGGAAAGAGAGAGAAACCTGGAGTCTATGCAGACACCTGCGTTAACATTCTACAGCTCCGAGGGAAAGTTAGCTACAATTCTTGAGCTATAGCAAACTTCAGTTCAAATAATATGGCTTGCAAATTTTTCTACAAGTTGCATTATTTCATTCACATAGTTTAGGGTATTAATGAGCTCATTAGGGTGAATTTGCATACTAATGAGCTCATTTTAATACACACTGTGCTGGGGCTAGAACACCACAAGATATTTCTAATATTTCAGATCATCCCCGTGTTAGGCCATTTACTACACATAAACCAGCATTTTCACATGATAAATGTCCTAAAATGGCTTAGTGAATCAGGCTCTTCTCCCATTCTGTGTCTATGGGAAAAATGGTTAGTAAATGAGGCCCTAATTTATGTGCCTAACTACGTCCCCCAACCTGACCCTGTTCACTTAGGCCCGGATTTTAAAAAGGTTACGCGCGCCAGGCCCAGTCACGCGCATAAATCCCCGGGATGCGCGTATGTCCCGGGGCAATCGGTGAGTGGGCAGGCAGGGGCTAGAAGCCCTCGCCACAGCGGCATTTCCCTCTGTGCTGGGAGATCGCGTGCCGGCAGGGTGCCAGCTCGCGCCTGCCTCCAGGCAGGAGCAACAGGTAAAATAAAAATTTGGGGGGGGGGGTAGGAAGGTCAGGCTAGGGGGTAGGGAACGGGGGAAGGCCGCGGGCGTCGGCGAGCGCAAGTTGCACAATTGTGCACCCCTTGCGTGCACTGACCCCCAATTTTATAACACACGTGCACACACGTTAGAAAATCGCGCTTCCATGTGTGTGCGCCAGGTAGATCGCGCACATGGACGCATGTGCACAACTTTATAAAATATACCCCTCAGTAGGCAGTTTGAAACTAGGTTCTTATATGTAACAAACTCAGCCCTAGTCAGCTTTCAAAGTTGCTATTTAAAAACTTAATGGCAGGAAAAGACCATACGGTCTGTCTAGTCTGCCTATCCACACCAATTATTCAGTTTTACAATCCCTACTATTCCCTTAGAGATTCTCTCGGGCCAAAGCAATATCAGCGCGTGTTAAACAGGTACTCATGATTGAGTGCCCGCTCTCTTGTGCCGATCCACCTCTCCCGGGCACTCGATTTAATATTTAAATGGGCTGCCGCAGTAGAAAGGAGGCACTAGGGAAAAGTTTGCGTCCTTAGCACCTCCTCGGCATCAGACACCCAAGAGAGTTTGCTGTCAACGGGTTAGGGAAAACAGACACTCAATTTTACGAGTGTCCGTTTTCCTAACCTGTGCACAGTCAAGGATTAAGAAAATGGTTGCTCGTTAATTGAATGTCCGTTTTCCTAACCTGACCACAGCAGACACTTTTTTTTTCTGTTCTCTGTTTTAAGGTTCCTCTGACTTTTTTTTTTTTTGCCTCGGGAGTTAATAGCCAATAGCCTCATCAACATGTGATGAGCACCATTAGCTTCGGGCTTGTTTGGATGTGCATTTTAAATGCGCTAATCCTCTTATTGCATGAGGGGTTTTGGATGCAAGTCCAAATGCGCGTTCAAGTCATGTGCTCAGCCGAGCACACTGTATTGCATCAGCCTGTTCGTGTTTATCCCATGCTTCCTTGAATTCAGATACTGTCCTTATCTCCAACCACAGGGTGAGTTTGTTCCATGTATCCACTGTCCTCTCTGTAAAGAAATATTGCTTTAGATTACTCCTGAGTCTCCCCCTTTCACCTTCATCCCCCTTGATCTATTGCCTCCTTTCCTAGGGGCCTAATTTCGAAAGTCAAGTGCCTAAACCCTTTGAAAACTGACCCCATAGAAAATAGATTTATTGAAATTGGTATCTATTGCTACAGCATAGACCTCACATAAACTCTGTCACCTAATGAGTCAGGTCACTATATTTGAACTGCAAACATTTTTTTTTAAATTATAAATTATAAACACATTAGAAGACAGCTAGGTGAAGAATACACTATACCTTCAAACAGATTGAATGTACCTTTTCAGATACATTTCTGGATGAACCCTGAATGTCTGTCAATTCATAACCTAATACTTACACCAAAGAGAATGCTCATGAGCCAAACTACTACTTTTATTCAAGACATTCCAAAAATATTATTTTATTACTGTTATTGTTATGGTATCAAGGTCTAACAATGACCTATATAAGATTTCTCTTCAGCCACAACTAAATAAATGAGATAGTCTTGATTATAACAATGTTGAAAGTAGGCTTCCTCGATGCACAATGCTATACGGAGTAGACAAAACATTCACAAAACTCACCCGTTCACTGGCAATGACAGCCTGTGAGAACAAAAAGAAAAAAAAAGAGTAACTGTACTGTCCTTCAGTGACTATTTTATTCAGCTTTATACAAAACATTTAATGCCATTTGTAGATAGCAAATAAAAACAGCCCTGAGTTTTAAATGCAATGAATTGAAATTGGGGGTGGGGGGTAGGGAAGCATGGGGAAACTAAAAATCAGAGACTATTCTAAAAAAAATATAGCTAAGAAAAGAAATGGAAGGAACATTACACAGAAAGAGTAGCTCATGTTTGATTAACCAGATGAGAGCTACATTTTCTAAGGATAATTACTTCTTCTGTAATAAAACTGATTATTGTCTCCTTGTAGCTCATCACTGCTGGTGGAAGAGCTTTGTCCTAAACTATTTTATGCCTCACAGAATAGCACAATCATTAAACAAACCATAGCAATAAAGGAAATAATAAAATGGTCCTGTTCAAAAAGTTACATACCCTTGAATGTTTGAGCTTATAAGATACACTCAAGTTGACACACACACACAGGTTGAGATGGCAATGAAGGGTAGGTATCCAGACCTGTGCCTTTTAAGATTGTAATTAGTGTTTTTGTATAAATAGTCAAATAGTCAATGAGTTTCTGAGCTCTTGAGAAACCCTTTAGGCATTTCATCCAGGGTTGCACTGACTTTGGTGATTACTGAAGCATGGGGAAAACAAAAGAATTGTCAAAAGATCTGCGAGCAAATGTAGTTCAGGAAGAGGATATAAAAAGATATCCAAAGATTTGAAAATGCCAATCAGTACTGTTCAAACTTTGATCAAGAAGTAGAAAATTATGGATTCAGTTAATACCAAGCCAGACCAAGAAAGATTTCAGACAACTGCCAGGAAAATTTATTGGGGTGCAAAGAAAAACCCACAAACAACTTCTACTGAAATACAGGCTTCTCTGAAACAGTGGTGTGGGTGTTTCAGCATGCACAATAAGGAGATACTTGGACAAAAATGGGCTGCATTGTAGAGTAGCCAGAAAAAAGCCATTGTTGCACCAACATCACAAAACAGCCTGCTTACAATATGCCAACCAGCACTTAGAGAAGCCTCCAAACTTCTGGAACAAAATAATTTAGAGTGATGAGACCAAAAGTGAACTTTATAGTTACAATCATAAACACTATGTTTGGAGAGGAATCAATACCATTCCTACCGTGAAGCATGGAGGTGGATCTTTGCTGATTTGGGGGTATGTGAGCTACAGCGGTACAGATATTTAGTCAAAATTGATGGCAGGATGAATGCAGCATATCAGAAAATTTTGGAGGAGAATTTATATTCATCAGCCAGGAAGCTGCACATGGGGCGCACTTGGACTTTCCAACATGATACTGATGTGAAACATAAGGCCAAGTTGACCCTTCAGTGGCTGCAGCAGAAGAAAGTGAAGGTTCTGGAGTGGCCATCACAGTCTCCTGACTTCAACATCATTGAGCCACTTTGGGGAGAACTCAAACTCGCAGTTCATTCTAGACAACCAAAAAATTTACAAAATGGGCAGCTTTATCACATGAGAAAATAAGGGCTTCATTCACAACTATCACTAAAGACTGCAAGCAGTCATTGATGCAAAAAAGGGCAATATACAATATTAAGAACTAAGGTTATACAAACTTTTGAACAGGACCATTTTATTATTTCCTTTATTGCTATAGTAACATAGTAATGACGGCAGAAAAAGGCCAAAATGGTCCATCTAGTCTGCCCAGCAAGCTTCCCAAGGTAGTAACTGCAGTTCCGTTCAGGTTACCCCTATGTTTCTCTTAAGGGTTTGTTTAATGATTGTGCAATTCTGTGATGCATAAAATAGTTTCATTTGAAACATTAAAAATAACAGACTTATTTTGTCTGATCACTCATTGCCCCTAAAGGGCAATTTTCAAAAAGATCTAGTCAGCTAAGGAATCGGGCTGAAAATTGACCCATGCAGGAAAGGAAGAAAGTTGTATGCTGTGCTAGTCGAGAATCTGGCTGATATTCCCATGGTAGAAAGAGATAGGACTAGGCTAGCCAGACCAGTTATGGTTTTTAATGGCCTTCTGGATATTCCTAGTCCACTTAATGAGTGCCCTAGAGACATGAGCTGAATGTATAGCAGATTGGAGTAAAATGCCATGTATCTCATAACCTCTTGAAGATTGTCTCCATTAGTTTATTTTATTGGCATCCTTCAGAGTGGCAACATCCCATATAAATATAGTTGCTTATGAGTAATGCTGCAATTCTAAAATTCACATTAGGGAACTTAGCTGTTATTTCTACCTTATTCCTAGGTCAGTGGTATTTACTTCCAGTCTTTGAGGGCTGCAAATCAGATTTTCAGGATATCCCTAGTGAATATGCATGAGATAAATTTGTATACTATCAAGGCAATATGCAGGCAAACTTATCTCATGCATATTCACAAAAAAATTAAAGATGGGACTATTTGCTCGAGCATTTGGCCCAGAATATACCAATCTTTGATGATGCTAGTCCAAGATGACATCCTCTTCTGTATCTGTTGAGTTTAATGTAATTAGAACAGTGGAGTTTAAGGTTGTTGATTTTTTTTTTTATATTGTCAAATTTTTACTGAATGTTTTTATTTGTTACCTGCTTAGAATGGTAGATAAGCAGGCTATACGTTTCTTAGATAAATAAGTTAGGGATAACCTGAACCTTTTGCAGCTCCTGAGGAATAAAGTTGGGGATCTCTGCCCTAGATGGTCTTTTTAACTTTAACATGGCTTAGGGGATGACATCACTTATCTGGATAAACCCAGCCCTTCTTAAGGAAAACCTCTATGGCTGGGTGAACCAGCAGTACCTTATTGTTTTTTGACCCTGTTCTTAGCCAATGCTCCTTAGCGTATCTGTTTATGGCTCTAGATTTGTTAACTACAGCTAAATTTCTTATAAGGGAATTTAGGTAGGAATCACAAAATAAATCAAATCCTTTTCTTAGACAGCAGCACTAGATCCTCATTTGAACCCACAATATGACATACTTTGGTCCAACCCTGGCATGTTAAAAATCCTAGGTTTGACTGAGAGAAAAGTGCTGCTTAGTCAGCCCTTAATTCCTTGAGCTCAATGGAAACAGGAGGCTCACTCAAGGGTCCTGCTTTACATTTACATTTATTGATATTTATAAATCACCTAACACTAGAAAGGACTAGGCGACAGACAAGAATACAATCATAAAAATAAATGAATAAAAGCAAACAATATAACAATACAAAGAAATAAAGTAAGACAAATATAATATAATCATAAAAGTAATGGCATGATAATAATAGGAGCAAAATAAATATAACAATAATACAAATGATACTAAAATAAAATTAAGATACTTAGAAATAGGATAAATTAAAAAGAAAAGTTTTACAAAGTGACCCAGGAGACCCAGTCATTAACTTGTTACCATTTCTCAATGATCTAAAACTTCTCTGAACTAGAGCAAATTTCTTCCCTTTCCACACTGTAACTGGAGTGGAAAATGGAGGCCATCGCTGAGCAGTCACATCTGGGAAGATCTGAAGCAACTCCTGGTATGACTCCTGAAGAGAGTCTTGTACAAGCAAGCCTATAAATGACCTACCATTACCTTCGTCCCTGTTCCATGGAACAGCACTAAATGGGCAAAAGATAGTACTCATACAAAAATCCAAGGTCTCAAGGCCCTACTCATGCTTCTTAAGCTTTGAAAAAAATGACTTCAAGAAGTGGTGGCCATGAGGGGGCCCAGGTGTGGGCAGCCTATGGAAACACCATCAGAATCATTAGCAATGTAGGTCAGATCAATGCAGAGAAAGTCTGCTCAGCCTTCATATGTGAATTGTTGAGCTGTGGTCCTTCTCCTTCCTAGACCAACAGAAGATTGGGGTGAGAAGGAATATTACTAGATGAAGAAGAGGTAGACCTGGAGGTGACATTACTGTAATGTCATCCAGTTTAGTCACTGGTCAAACCTCACAGGTACTGACTGTTGGAGAGTGTGAAAGAATCCTCCCTTAAATCACAATTGTTCTTTCCTCAGTGCTCTCTCTCTCCTTCCCCTTCTGCTATCCAACCAAACTTAGCTCCACTCATTTTTTCCTTGACCATTCTCCATCTTTAAATTGTACTGTTGTTAGTATTCCTCTTTCTGTGGGAGATGACTTCCTGTTCCATGCACTTGTGCAAGGCTCTCTGAATATTAATTAAAAAATCAAAAAAATAATAAAAGAAGTTTTAAATTGATATTGCATACAGAGAAGGTTCTAGATGCCAGGGTCTATATAGATCAATGCAAATCTTCTTTACTCACCAATTTATTAACTATTCTGTCTAGGAGAGTAGGATCATTCAAAATCAGAATGGGTTCACTGGATGGATCTCCAGATATTAGACGAAGTTTTGCTGCATTGGCCAATTTATTTGCACTATTAGAAAGTCCAATGGTAACGAATGATATTCCAAGAGCTCGGGCTGCTTCAGACACACCTTGTACGTCAGGGCTCTTTGGATGGTCAACACCATCCGTCATCAGCAATGCCACTTTCACGCTGTTCTCACGTCCTTCAGTTTTGAACAGGTGCGTAACATTGGTAATGGCATAGTGGGTGTATGTGCCTTGCCCAATATATTCCATTGAATTGACTTTCTTCTTGAACTGCTCCAGCCCTGCCCAGTCTTTGAAAGAGATCTCAATTTTGACTGAACTGCTGAACTGTATAACAGCCAGCTTATTGTTGAATTTCCGAGGTTTGCCCAGCTTCAGGTGGATAGCTTTTTCACTGAAACTAATAATAAAATCTTTCTGCTCAAACAAGACATTTTTAGCACTTTCAGAGCTGTCCACAATAAAGGCAACATCAATAAGGCAGGTGGAATCTGTAATGAGAAAAAAAAAAGATTAACCGCTAGTAATTTTATGTGCATTTGATATATAGAACATAAAAAGCCTCATTGCTCAATTGAAAAAAATATGAATTTCTACAGATCTGAACTCATATCTTGATGCCATGCTGCCCTCCCGAATCGCCTCCACCCTGGCCCTTGCTCCCGCAATCGGCGAGTGACCCATCGGGGTCCAGAGCAGGCCGCACCGACCGACCGAAGCCGCTCCTCCCTCCAGCATAGGATGGCCCACAACGTAACGACGTCATCGGAGGCGGGCAGTTTAAGCCCTTTAAAGTAAGGCCGCGACCTAGGCATTGCGTGCCTTGCGTCGCACGCTGAAGGAGCGCATAAAAGGGGCCTGCCCCTTAGTGCGCCCCTTTGTGCTCCATCTTTGGGCCTCCCCCTACCACTAGTACTATTTCAGACTCGCTGCCCGGCTCTATTTCCCCCCCCCCCCCTTTCCCCATTTCTCCCGACTTTTCCCTCAAGCGACGCTCCTCCTCCCGCCCACCCCCCACTCACCTCATCTACAGGCTCCTACACTCCCTTATCCCCAATGATCATGCGCTCCCATCCCATTCCCATCCTCAAACACTACTCCACATATAGTGCCCCCCAACATTATACCTCTCTTGAACACTGCAGATCACTACTCCCCCATCATGGTCTCCCCACTCACCCAACTAATTGGATTTACCACCTTCACAATCCTCCTCCTAAATGCGCAGTCTATTGTTAAAAAAGCAACTATACTCAATGACATCCTCACTGACGATAGCCCCGACATCTGCGCAATCACCGAGACAAGGCTAAAGGACACAGATGCAGTTTTAATAAACCAACTCCCAACTGACCTGTACAACATCTACTCTATTCCCAGACTCAAGAAAAGAGGAGGAGGCCTTCTTCTTGCCACTAAAAAGAAATTTAGACTAACCCTACAATCTATCACACCCCCTTGCAAATTAGAAATCGGTCTATTTAAATCACCCACCCTCCAAATCTGTTTAATATACGCTCCTCCAGGGACCCTTGAGAATAACCCTTCCCCCCGATTGAATACATCACCAAACATTTAGACAAAACCTCACCTGCAATCATCCTTGGGGATCTGAACCTCCATGTTGACACTATTCCCCCATCCCCATCCTGCGATTTCATTCTGACCTCTCTGAATGCCCTAGGCTTTAAGCAGATAATCACCAACCATACACACAAGGCAGGCCACACCCTTGATCTCATCTTCACCAACTCCCTAGTTCAACTTGACCCCCTACTTGCACACCAATTCCTTGGTCCAACCACTTCCGCAGTTGCACAATAAAAAAAACATTCACTCCCACACTCACTAAAAAATAAAAATAAAAATACATCCACTTCCGTAGACCATGTAAAACAGACGACCTCATTGTAGCCCTCTCGAATGAACTTCCCAAACTCGACCTTACAGATGCCGACTCCGCCCTTTCCTCCTGGCTTCAACTTACTAACACTGTCGCCAATAACATCTGCCCCACCCAATCTCGAGAAATCAACCCTGCCAACAAGAAAAAGAAACCATGGTACACCCCCGAGCTCAAAACTATGAAATATAATCTCAGAAAACTTGAAAAAAGATGGCACAAGGAACACTACAGTCTAAGTTCCGATCTTACCTCCACACCTATTGAGAAGCTACTGACAAAGCCAAAAAAGACTTTTACACCCAAAGAATTCATCAGCTACAATTTAACCCCCCCGTGCCCTCTTTCAATATATTTCAACACTAATTAAAACCACTCACACCCCCGCCCCGACACTGATAACCAAGCTAAATGCTAAGAACTTGCTATATATTTCCACAAAAAAAAAATAGAGAAACTCTTGTCACGTTTCCCCTCTACCCCCACACCCACCAATATCCTATCAGCAAGCACTACTCCCACCTCTCCCATGCCCAATACTACCCAAGCAGCAAACTCTACTGTAATACTAAATTCATTTAAGGCCACCACCCCTATGGAAATAGAATCCACCCTCAAGAAAATCAAACCCACAGTACATCCCTCAGACACTATTCCCACCAAAACCCTCCTCACTATTCCCAACATTATATCCAAACCCATAGCAAATATCATCAATAAATCCATATCCCTTGGCTCAGTCCCCAACCAACTTAAACACGCCATAATAAAACCTATTTTAAAAAAAATCCACCCTTGACCCTACTGAACCTGCCAACTATCACCCTGTTTCCAACCTTCCATTTCTATCAAAAATCCTAGAAAAAATAATTAATCGGCAGCTGACAGATTACCTTGATGATCACCACATTCTTTTCCCCTCAAAATATGGGTTCCGCAGACACCACAGCACCGAAACCCTCCTCATCTCCCTCTCCGAATATATACTGAAAGCTCTTAACAGAGGGCAATATTACATTCTGTCCCTCTTGGACATTTCATCAGCATTTGACACGGTCAATCATAATATCCTACTAAAACGCCTTAAAGAAATTGGCATTTCTGGAAACCCCCCCCCCCCCCCCCTCCACTGGTTTCAATCATATCTAAACAGGCAATACAGTGTAAAAATTGGGCACTCTGAATCTAAACCTATTGACCTGTTACAAGGGGTACCTCAAGGCTCCTCACTGTCCTCCACCCTCTTCAATATATAACCTCCTCCCACTCTGCCAACTCCTTTCCAAACTTGGTCTTCCGCACTTTATTTATGCCGACGATGTGTAGATCCTCATACCTTTAACTGACACCTTACCTAATTCCATGAAGACCTGGGAATCAGCCCTCGCAGACATCAGCACCCTGTTCTCAGACAACTTCCTGGCACTTAACACCACTAAAACAGAGCGCCTTATCATCTCACCCTAAAATAGCACCCCCAACCCACCCATACCCCACACACAATCCTTCTCCACCACCTCTTTTCAATATGTATGCAGCCTCGGCGTTACTCTGGATAACTACTTCAATCTAAAAAAGTTAATCGCCGCCACCCTTAAAGATGGCTTTTTCAAGCTTCATACCCTAAAAATATTAAAACCGCTTCTACACTTACCTGACTTTCGCACTATTCTCCAAGCCACTATTCTAGCCAAAGTTGATTACTGCAACACCACCTTCCTAGGCCTTCCAAAAAATGCAACCCAACCCTTGCAGATGCTCCAAAATGCTGCTGCCCGTGTTCTCACAAATGCCCACCATCATGATCACATCACTCCTGTCCTCCAACACCTGTACTGGCTATCTATCACCTCCAGGATAATATATAAGTCAATCACAAACATACATAAATCCCTACACAACCAAAATATGCATTGGTTCAAAGAGCACTTCCTATTTCGCACTCCTGACAGGCCCACCAGAACGCAACATCAGGCAAAGCTACATACACCCTCGCCTAAACTCACTAAACTTGTATCTACCAGAGAACGCTCGCTCTCCATCGCAGGGCCTGCTCTTTGGAACAAGATGCCCCTCAGTCTACGCCAGGAATTGTGCCCTAGGAAATTCAAACAGAAACTCATGACCTGGCTTTTCAAACAGGCATACACTTGAACTTTCCTCACCAGTACCCCCTCTTTCTTTCTACCCTCCTTATCCCCCCCCCCCCAGTTAACTCCTTTTCTTCTCTCAGCCTTCTCCTTGTTAATTCATTGGTATGACTCTCACCTCATAGCTCTTTCTGTATCCCCCACTGCTAAAGCAATGCTATTATCACCATATTTTTCTGTACATATTTCCTTTGTTATACAGTTCCTGTTATGCTATGAGTTGCCTTGTAAAGCCTGTTGCTATATTATATCACTTATGTTTTTCCTGTAAAGCCTGTTGCTGCATTATGTTACTTGTAAACCGAGGTGATGTTCCCAACGTGCCACGGTATATAAAAACACTTAAATAAATAAATAAATAAATACATAAGTAAATAAATGATGGCATTTAGACAAAAGGTATTTATCAAATGATATATTGTATTTTACATTTCCAAACTGGCCTCCAATATTAAGGCTGCTCATGAAAATGCAAAACGATTAGTCTTATTGGGCAATTTCTATGCAGTGGTCAGAAGACCCTGGCATGATGCACATTTCCTGATAGTAATGAATTGTCAGTCAAAAGTAAATCTTTTAGCAAATAATCATAAGTCTGTTTCTATTAGCAGTCGGAAGAGACGGACTTAAATTGTGTATTCCGTGCTCATAACTGAAGGCAACTTATTGTCCAATTGGGAAAATAATATGTTTTAAAATAAAGCCAACTGTGAGCTAGCTTACACTGAAAAGAAATGTCTGCTGCTGCTAAGTCTCCGATTCATGCTGCAGTAGCAGATGTTTCAATGCCTCTTTTTCTTAATAAATATAGCTCTCCAACATCAATTTTCTGCTACTGCAGGATAAAAGAACACAACAGTAGCAGAGACCCCTTTTCAAAATGTTAGACTATAGTCTACTGGGTTCTGAAGCTTGGATTCCATCCAGGTGGATGCAGTCACCTAACTAGAGAAGAAGTCACCTTGCATTCTAAGCATGGACTTCCCTTCCAGTACACATAGCAATATGTCTCATTTCATAACAGACTGTGCAGCATTCCACCTTTCTTTTAAATGAGCCCCAGTATTGCTTAAATGGAAGACTTAAGTGGGAAATTATGTTTCTCCTTCAAAGAGCAGGACTGAATTAGCCATGACACATAGGTGACAGCACAGGACAGAACCATGTACTTAGCTCAGTAGTACTCTTGATACTAAATATGTGGGAGCTTCCACATGCATGTTGCTTCAGGAGTCCTTCAGTATCTTTTTATCCTTGCTGCAGCATGGACGTTTACCTTCTCTCTCTCTCTCATGAAATATGTTGAATATTGGCCATAGGTCTCAGTTTTGTTCACATTTTTATCGTTGTATTGGCAGCCCCTCAACACCAATGTTTAATGCTGTTAAAATAAAAACGTAAACAACTCTCTGATTTCTTTTCCACAGCTCTTGGATCTGTGTCTGAAAGATACTCTCTCTGAGTGGAGCAGGAGCTCCTCACACAAGGCTCCCCCTCCCTGTGATGCCAGATTCCGATCTGCTATAGTATCAGGGTTGAACAGAGAAAAAAATATCACGAACTGGTTTCTTCAGTTGTAGGACTACCTGTCCCCATCAACATAGAAGTATCCAGCATATTCAGCAAAAGTGCATGATGCAGGAGCATATGAAACTGTCATTGATCAGTGCCAGCACTTTAACACATCATCAATGCGCTTGATGCTTCAGTATAGAGCACTCAATACTTCCACATCATCGGTAGCTATTGAATTGGTGCATAAGCATCTGTATCATCGATACCCTCAGTGCATTTGTACCATTGCTGTGCTCAGTGCTTCTGCATCATTGATGCATCTACACCATTGATGCATTTGATGCTTCTGCATCATTGGGGCATCAACATCATTGATGCATGGTGTACTTGAAGGTATTGATACATATTCACCATTGGTGCACTCTGTGCATCTACAGCAGTGCAGCTTCTCCATCTTTAGTGCCTGCCATATGTCTGCATCAAATGCTTCTGTACCATTGGTGATCTCGATGCTTTTCTCTCAATTGATACATCTGCACTATTGGTGAGTCTCCAACATCAACATACTCAATGCAGCTGTGCCATCAATGTATCCTCACCATTGGTACACTCTATGCCTCTACTTCATCTATGCCCTCAATGATTTCCTTATTGTACTCCCAATTTCATAGTTCCTCTCCCACATGCATGCATACCAGTGGTTTTGCGTGCATACATTCCAATTATGAGATATGCGTGCATGGGCCAAAATGAATGAAACAAATGGCCTAAAAAAAAAAACCAATTGCACATCCCTACTTGGTCATTTGTACGTCCCACTACTGTCTTGACAATGTCCAGAAGAGATAGTATTTTTGGACAAGCAGTTTGGCGTAGCCGGTTCACCAGTAGTCTATACTCCACAGTGGGGTCTACATTGCTTTCCAGTATGTGCTCCGCTGAAACCTTCAGCTTGGGGCTCCCCACGTATCTTGGCTAATTCAGCCCTGCTTGTCAACAGAGAAAACAATTGTACTTACTGTAAACAGCGTTCTTCAAGGAAAGCAGGATGAATTAACAATAGTTAATACTCACCCACTTCCTTGGAGAGTCAACTCCTTAGCTAGATTAAAATTTAGCTCTAATATCAGCTGAAGGTCTCGCGAGGCAATACACATGGGGGAACTTCCATGCAAAGTTCTACTGAGCTAAGATGGGTCCGTTCGGTCATGGCTAAGTCATCCTGCAGTCTATGGAGAACATCTTTTATGGTAAGCAAACCTGCTTTCATTTAGCTTCTTAGTTTTACTACTTGTTAAAAGAGAACCAGCAAAGTAGTTGCTTCTATTAGGCTAATGAATCTTCAAATTGTTTGGACTATTGCAGATTGCAAATCAAGCTGAATGTTCTTATGTAGGGGAAGAAGTTGTATTCACAGCCTTTATTCTTTACCTTTGTATATGGAAGTTAAGCTTCAATCAACAGTCAACCTAGTAAATATCAGCTCTACACAACTATAACAATTTTGTTGATTTGTTTTTCAATAAATTGTGTTTCTGGTTGGCTAACATGGTATTGTGTTTCTATGTTCTGTCTTATACTATGTTAGGATTTGGGCATTAATACAGGTATTTAAATATGTTACCCACTACCATATAGTGCTGGCTTGGGGCTGTCTACCCCCATTTTAACAGTATGCATTACCGGGAGGGGGCAATGTAGGAAAGTAAATGTAACTGTTGCCATATTGTTGTACTAGTAATATCTATCTTTAGTCACTGTTAAAACTGAGAGCAATATATGATCTGACACATGGAATTATATTTCTGGCTGTTCTTTTCTGATCTGCTTTTATCATTCAAAGAAGGATTTTGAGCCTGAATTACAAATATTGTAGAAGGAAACTATATCAAAGACCCACAAAAAAAATAAATCACAAAACAACTCACTGAGGACCATAAATACTGAAAGTAAAAACATACTGAAATTCGAAAACTGCTGGAAAATTAGCTCTATACGCCTAGTATGAAAATATTTCTTCTGCATGGCATTTTATTTTCATTTTACATAATTGCAGTAATGGAGGGCATTACATGAAAAACACTGTCTGACAGGAAAACATGCTGGGAAGCCGGTTGACCTTCAGTTGGGTGGTTCATGGCACCATTGGAACACCCTTTCAGAGTGATACTGGCCTGTTCTATGTGGTCACCTCCCTTCCATTTTAGATATATTATGCCAATTATTCGGGCTATTTGTTTTAGTTTGCAGTATCATTTATTCATACCCTATAGGCATCAGTGATTATCTATCTATTTAATAAATTGATAATACTAATCTACCTATCCAAAGCCAGAAACCAAGAGAAAGCCAGAACTTGTTCAATACACAGTAATGTCAAGATAGGTATGCTCTGCGTCAATTATTGATTGCCGCTTTGGGTTATGCATTGCTGTACTAACTAGAGACAGAAAATGTGTACGTAACCAGTGATATTCTTTTTTTTTTTTTTTTTTTTACAGGTGAAAGCAAATTTAGAAATAACCATCATACCTTGCACATGAACTTGTTTTGCTGCAAGATTGCTTGGTCTCGTTCCTTTCCTTCTGTTTTGACCATACACTATATGATTTGTAGCAACTGTCAAAAAGGAGAAGAGGCAGAGGGCAGACTGTACTTTCCACATACTGAGCGTGATCTAAAACTGGCCCTCTGACGCCACCTTTCCATGAGACAAAAAAATAAGATCTTGTAGTGGTACACATACACACACAATGCTCACTAAAAAGCAAATTAGCCCATTAGCCTGCATGCTTGATCTTTATTTATGTATTTGGGATGTAAATTATAAAATTAAATCCTTGCACCATACGTTCCAGTAGCTGTATATTTTTTATTGTGCTATTTTCCACTCAGTGAACATCATTCTTCATTTTTGCATAATATCCAATTCTGACCCAGCTGTGGCTTTAATAATTTAAACATTTAACACACAAAAAAATGGTATGCTATCTTCCTCTTCAATGCAACTAAATACTGGCAAATATATGATTCAATACTTTTGGAGGAAGGAATTTCTTCTTCCATAGGTACTGGTTAGTAACTATGAAGGTTTCCTTGCTCATTCATTATAGTGTTGTGGTCTGACCCAGCATGGCAATTTCTTATGTTCTTAAATATTCAGTCATATTGCAGAAATGTTACACTGGCTTGCATTTCTGCACACAGATATTCTCAGACATTTGGTTCATCTCACTCCCTAAAAGCAGCATCCTGAAACTTGGAAAAAAAAAGCTGGAAAAGTTATCAAAAAAGTTATACCTTCATGCAGGAGCTCCTAACTGTGCTTGCATATAGCGAGAGACAACAGCAGAAATATTTCTTCTGTCTGTCTCAAGCAGTCACTGTAATATAATGTAACATAGTCTAAATACAGTTTTAGGAATGCTGAACTACACATAAAAAAACCCTGCCCTTGGACTTGAAGTCTTTCAAAAAACAATAAAAAAAAACCCCCAAACTAGCATATCTACCAAACAATGCAATTCTGTTCCTAAATCGAAGCAAGAAGAATTAACAATAATTACAGCAAACATTCCAACCTCTTTCCAGACCTACTCAGGTCAAACTAAGTTTTGCTTAAATGTGAAAACAATATTTAAAAAGAGTATTTATTTCTTACCTTATCACAAGTTTAAACTGCATGCATGTGCATTCTACAAATTACCACCAGATGAAAAATATTTGAATTTTCCTAAAGAAAAGCACCTTCTCTTTCTCTTACTGCAAATAAAGTTTGCAGCTTCTGGTACAAATGTCATCTGTTGTTCATGTTTTGTAGTCACACTTTGAATCCAGAGCGACTGGGCATGTGGCCAGGATCAAAAATCTGGGAGGGTGTGTTAAAGGGACATCGTCCTTGTAAGGGCTTGATGATTATGATTTGTAAAAGATTTTTGTAGTGCTTTTGTTTCTCTGTCGACAAAGCAGGATGAATTGGTGCCAAGACGAATAGTTCCCGCATCGCTGCATCCTCATGAGCAACTTCAACCTTTTTAGTCCATCTTGTGTACCGAACGTGTGCTAGCTCTCATCACATTTTAGTGTGTGCTTGTTTTTTGTTTTTTTTTTGGGGTGGGGGGGGGGGTGTTCGCAGCTTGTTGAGCTTCTCAATTTTTTTTTTAACCTCTGAACACCAAAAAAAAAAAAAAAAGAGAGAGGAAAATGATTTTTAAAAAAATTGAGTTTAATTTAGCTAAAAGGGTCTTCATGAAGGCTGGCTTTAAATGTTGCCCTTGCGGGCATAAGATGGCAGCTTTGAACACTCACTCCAAGTGCTATCACTGCCTTCACTAACTTGGATGTGGCCATGATGACCCAACTGTGAGCATTCTATTAAAAAGTATCCAAAAATGAGACAATACAGAATATACAAAATGAAAGATCTACAGCTTACACCTTCAAATTTCTCTCAAGGTGAAAAGTTA
The DNA here is from genome assembly GCF_901001135.1 of Rhinatrema bivittatum. Taxonomy (NCBI): domain Eukaryota; kingdom Metazoa; phylum Chordata; class Amphibia; order Gymnophiona; family Rhinatrematidae; genus Rhinatrema; species Rhinatrema bivittatum. The sequence continues at coordinate 181,626,764 of NC_042616.1, forward strand.
AAAAAAAAAAATTTCGCATTCTCTTCATGAGAAATTCATCCTCAAAGGATGGGAGGCACTCTTTAAAAGGAGATAACTCCTCCAAAAAGTGACAATGGGATTCCACTTCACTATACGTGGAAGAAAGTGGCGACAAACTGCATCATCAATCACCAGAGGTACAACAATCGCGCAATGGGGCTTATTTGCCTCCTGAACAGGCCTCAGCGCAAAACTCCATTCTGCGCAGGCTGCCACTCCTATGCACCAAGTCTCTTTGGAACTGTGCTTCACACTCTGTGCACAGCCAGGACACAGATTCTTTGCAAACTTCACTCTCTGCACAGAAAACAGCGCAGGGGAAACTCTTAGAGCAGACAAAAGTCACAGCGCGGACGTATATGCAGTTATTAATGCAAGTAAAACTCTTGGTATAGAAGAAACTCTGTGCATGAAACGGAGAAATTTAAAGAACCTCTGGTTTTGCGCATGTTAGAAGCTTTCAAAAGAAAAAAATTGAAGTCCTCTCCCCTTTAAGCTTATACCATAAGGGGAGGAATACACTAGGTTGGTGGACCATGGGCATAGAGGCACTGTCTATCTCTAATTAATCACAAATGGTCAAACCATTGGGTCTCTAATTTATAGTAAGGCCCAATGAGTTTCTTATGTGCCAGTTTTTCCCTTCTTTGTGCCAGTTTTACTGTATTACCCAAGCTGGCCGCTATATTCTTAATACCAGACTCAGATGACTGTTTCCCAGATCCTTCCTCGAGAATCTCTCAGAAAAACTGATCTTGCAGAAGAAAGTATGAAAAAATGTTTTGAACAATTTTAAGAATTTTTTCAAGGATATGCCAAAGCTTTCTCCAGTACAATGTCCATTTATGCCTCTACTAGAAATACTTCAGACTCAGTCATCCTTTAGACTACTTCAAGGGTTATTTGTAGAAAGCAAACAAAAAATAAACTTGACTTCCATAATTTAAACGGAACAAGAGGATCAACCAAGGATTGTTCTAGTTTGAAGGACGTAGATCTTACATCATCTTTTCAATTCTCAGAGAATTCTTGGGAAATGGGTTTTCTCAACTATAAAACAAAGAAGAATCCACAGGGTTACCAGAGCTAACTAGAAGTACCTTCCTACCAAAAGATCTCTCTTATCCAACTTTTATTAAGAAGATGTCTAAAAGGTACCCTTTCCCTTCAGGGAACATACAGAGCTGAGAATGGACTTACTTAGACTACCCCAAAGCACAGATATCCCAAAGGATACAGTGGCAATCCCAGTACAGAGACTGCTTAAAGAGCTTCAATTCAGGATGTGGCAAAACCTATCTCATGCGCCCCAGTGGTGAGCAAATAAGACCTCAAGTACAAGGTTCAATGTTAACTTCTTGAATAGCAGCATACCAGCTCTACAAGGTGCAATTCATGCACCAATGCCTGAAAAAAAAACCAACTCTATTAAACTTCTGCTTTTCATCTTGTTGAAGAATCACCTCACAAACATGAGAGAATATGGAAAAAACAATCAGATTGGCTTACGAAACTTTTGATACCTCACCTTGTACCTCATTTGTGGCTACTGGAGCCAGGATAACAGCTTGGTTGAAGATGCCTGACCTGTGAGAAGATGTGCCTTATAGATTGGCCAATGTTCCCTGAAATGGTGAATGTTTGTTTGGTGCGAAAAGGTCAAGGAACCTGCAGATCTTATTAAAAGACCATTGTTCCATGCTCCAGACACTGTCTTTGGCCACATGAGAACAGTAACTGCAGCCAGAAGACAGGTTTTTTCATACAGAAGGCAATATGTCTATCAAAGATGAGAGTAATCGACAAAGATAACAAGAGCATGATCAATAGCATTGTGAAAGGGCTTGGAAGAGAAACATATGACCAACAAAAAGTCAATCCACAATTCAATTTGAACTCCCTTTTCTTTTTGAAGGGGTCCTGCATAATCAATCTCCCAAATTCCATCCAATCATCTTTACCATTGAGGGGAAGCCTGAGCTGATTTAGTTACGTATGGTATTGATTAACCAATAAACAATGGGTGTTATCATTCGAAAAGGATATTGCCTTTATTTCTCGGGGATTCCACCAGACTAGCCTATAGCCTTGATCTTAGAACACTAGGCACAACACTCTCTTGAAACAGGAAATTCTCTGCTGCTGGAGCAAACAGTGGAGCTCATGCCAGAGCAGGAAATGAATAATGGCTTCTTCAAATATTACTTAATTCTGAAAAAGTCAGGAGACTTGGGATCAATCTTAGGGGGGAGATTTATCAAGTTATTTCACCATGGGAGGAATGAAATATCACAGTGGGGGGGGGGGGGGTGTTTCCTGTGATATTTCATCCTTCTCTGAGAAAATATTGTGGTGTTTCTGTGATGATATATTTTTAGCACAGAAAAAAAAACTTGTGATAAAAAATATCACTGCAAAAACATACTAAACACGCAATGGCAGCCCCTTCGCATGGGCCACCAACTTCCAAAAGGACCAGGTAGCCAAAAGTAAATCCCTCACTCCAAAGTGCCTATCTCCTCACCCCAGTTGTCTTGCAAAGCCCCTGCCCACTGCCTCCCTACCAGATGTAGAGGCGATGCAGCCTAACAAAAGCAAAAAAAAAAAGAAAATCGTAAGACACCCTGTCCCTTGCCAAAACCCTCCCCTTTGCAAGTAAATGCCCCAAGATACTGAGAGGGGGCTATGGTGGGGAGGGGGCAATTTTTATGCTAAAAGGAAGGGTTTGGGAGGGGCAGGGCATCACCACATGAAACAATTATTTATTGCATTTTGCCAGGCTGAGCTGCCTCAACAGGCAGTGGGGGTAGGAGTGGGCAAGGGTTGCCAAGTCGACCGGAAGAATATTTATGCAGTGGGAGTACCACTTTAAGAGGCCTCCTGGGAACATTGAGATATGCTTAGCCTTAGAATCCTAATGTCCCACAAAAAAAAAATAACTACAACTAATTCACACTTGCTAAAAAAATGATATTTTCTAAGTCAGCCACATTATTATATTTGCATTCTATTGACTATGTATTTCCTACTTTGCATTCATTAGGAAATGTTATACATGCAAAGCAGCTAATTTTAATAGGGGTGGAAATGTTTTTTTTAATGCATATCATACAATATAGTAACATAGGGGCAGATTTTAAAAGGGTTACGTGCGTGAGTTATGCGAGTAACCCTTAAACCCCCCCCCCCACCCTGCATGTGCCGAGCCTATTTTGCATAGGCTCGGCGGCGAGCGCAAGCCCCGGGATACGCGTATGTCCAGGGCGTGGGCAAGTACCCCGACACAGCAGCCTGTGTTGGGTACTGCCGTGCCGACAGACAGCTGGCGCGCGTAACAACCAAATAAGGTGTGGGGGTGGATTTAGGTAGGGCTGGGGGGTGGGTTAGATATTGGAAGAAAGGGAAAGGTGGGGGGGAACAAAAATAAAGTTCCCTCCAAGGCCTCTCCGATTTCGGAGCGGCCTTGGAAGGAAAGGGGAAAGCCATCGGGCCTGCCCTAGGGCTCGGTGCGTGCAAGGTGCACGTGTGCACCCCCTTGCGTGTGCTGACCCTGGATTTTATAACATGCGCACGGCAGCACATGCATGTTATAAAATCGGGTGTACATTTGTGCGTGCCGGGTAGCGCGCACAAATGTACCCCCGCGCGCAATTTAAAACATCTGCCCCATAGTGAACAACAGATAAAGTCCAATATGGTCCATCTAGTTTGCTGTGTGTGTTTTATCCCATTTCTTCATTTCCATTCTCAGCCAGCAAGGGATTCTCTATGTTTGTTCCATACACTTTTGAATTCTATTACCAGTCTTGTCTTCACTTAAATGTTACGCTCCACAGTCACAGACGATTGCGACCGCTGCTGCTCACCTCTTTTTTTGCTGCTTTGGCTCCGTTGGGCGAACTTGCGGCATCTGCCAGCTCACACCAGCCTTCCGGCCTCCATTCCCGGGCCTACCTGAGCAGCATGGACGCTGGCGACTGCTATCTTACCCTCGGGATTCCCTAGGCATGCACGCTCCCCGGCCTGCTTTAACCACTTCATGGCGGGAACCTCGGGGGGCACCCCCATCAGATGACATCACTCAATTTCGATATTTAAGCTCGCCAACCCAGACAGCCGGCTCTCACTTCAGCGTTGTTCCGGTTCCTGCTTCCGTGGTGTGAGACTTATCAGGTACCCACTCCTCGGGGGCCCCTCCTTATCTCTCGGCTATCGGCTTCTCGGAGGGCCTTTCACCTGGACTTCTGCCTGCCTCGCTTCCCGAGGCTTCCTACGGAACTACTACTTGTCTTTAGTCGCTGTGAGTACCACGCTGTGGACCCCTATTGTGATATCTATGTGTGCAACCTCTCCGGTGTACCCCACTCTGCAGACCATTGTCATGATTCATTAGAGGAGCCACCTCCGGGTCTACCCTGCTCTGTGGATCCATGCCGTGATATCAATAGGAAGAACCCTCTCCGGTGTACCTCGCTCTGCTGACCACTACCATGATTCCCCATCGAGGAACCCTCCTGTGTACCATCTCTACGGACCCAGTGTAACTACAGTGACTGTATTTATCTCCCGGCATCCCCGCTCCTCAGGTAGTGCCACAGCTACTGCCTGACTCCAGTCTTCTGAGCTGAGTCCGACGTCAGCATCTGTGCTGTCGCTCCGTGGCCTGCCTTCTGGGGTCACCCTTACTTTCTCCATCTATATCTCTGCTGTATATCATCCCGCATCCAAGACTGCCTCCTGACGGTGAGGCTCAGTGGGGCTCCTCCCCTGGGCAGTACCACCTCTCACCTCGGCCAAAGGGCCCACATACTTACAATTCCTAACAGATTGCCAAGTCCATGGACCCGGCACAGCCCTCGGCCCTCCAGGCCATCCCTGGCCTGGCCCAGCGAATTTCTGATCAGCATAAAGTTTTGGAGAATTTAGCTAATGCCATAAATATTTTAAATAACCGGCTGGACACTGCCTCAACATCTGCCAAACTGAGTTCAACTCTACAGACACCTCCATTCCGGCCACCTGTGCCCCTGCTGGCACCTCTTCATTTTTCAGGCGACCGCTTGTCCTGCAGGGGCTTCTTGAATCAGTGCAACATGCACTTTTCCTTACAAACTGCCTACTTCCCTGACGTAGCTACCAAGACAACATACATACTCTCCTTGCTGGAAGGACAGGCGTTGGCCTGGGCATCACCCCTGTGGGAACGAGTGGACCCGATCCTCCAAGATCTGCCTGGCTTCCTCGCCCCCTTCTGCTCCATCTTTGACAACCCCGCTTGTAAGGCTATCGCCGGTTCCACACTACTGCACCTGCATCAAGGTTCAAGATTCCTTACCGAATACATCATCGAGTTTAGGACCCTTGCGTCTGAGCTGCACTGGGATTTGGGCTGCCTGCGTGCGATGTTCCTCGAAGGGCTTAGTCCATGCATCAAAGATGAGCTAGCAGCTCGAGAACTTCCTGACACCCTGGATGCTCTCTAGACCTTGCAGGCCGTATTGACTGCAGTCTTCGTGAATGCTCGCAAGAGATCAGAGGACCTAAGAGGGTGGCTACTGGCACTCCCTGCATCCACCCAGCACCTTCCACGAAGACCACTGCTCCACAAGATACCGATGAACAGGAATCAATGCAGATGGGTCGCAGCCACCTATCCTTGAAGGAGAAACATCGCCGCCTATGTTCAGGGCTATGTATGTACTGTGGTCAACCCGTACACGTGGTACTTGCTAGTCTACTCTGTCCGGGAAACTCCCAGGCCTAGGTTCTGCCAAAGGACGACTCCTAAGCCTGATATCACCCTTCCTTCATTAACGTTACCTGTTTCTATCAACTCAGGAACCCTGGAATTTCACACTCTAGCTTTAGTGGATTCGGGGGTGGTGGTATTTTTATCCTCAGACAGCTGGTGGAGCATCTCCGGATCCCCACGGTCCGCACTCCCTCGCCATTATTGCTCTCCTCTATCCACGGTGAGCCGCTACCTGGCGAAGTTACTTGCTCCACAGTTCCCATCCAACTTCGACCGGATCCATGCACATGGAGACCATCTCTTTTCTCGTACTAGACAAGGCCATCCCATCAGGTGGTTCTTGGACTACCGTGGTTGAAACTTCACACTCCTCAATTCGACTGGGGCAGCTTGCAACTTTCCCAATGGGGCAACTCCTGTCATAAGGATTGCTTGGAGGTCGTCTCACCCCTGGTTGCCTAACCACCACAATGTTTCTCCCAGGTCTCCCGCTGCAGTACTCCACTTACGCCGATGTATTTTCGAAGGCGGCTGCGGACACGTTACCATATCACTCATTTGATTGTGCGATAAATTTACTTCCGAATTCAGAGCCTCCTCACGGAAGGGTGTACCCACTTTCGGTAACTGAAACTAAAGCTATGTCAGACTACATCCAAGAGAACTTGGCAAAAGGCTTCATTTGACCTAAGTCTCCCGCTGGAGCAGGATTCTTTATCATGGGGAAAAAGGACGGTTCCCTCCGGCCGTATATAGATTACCGCGACTTAAACGAAATTACCCACAAGGATTGATACACTATGAATAGATACACTATGAATAGATTGATACACTATGAATAGATACACTATGAATATTTTGGCCCCCAAGGGGCCAAAATATTCTCCAAGTTGGACCTGCGAGGGGTCTACAATCTGGTCCAGATCGCCAGGGCGATGAATGGAAAACCACTTTTAACACCCATGACAGCCATTTTGAATACCTGCTAATGCCCTTTGGCCTTTGTAACGCCCCAGCGGTGTTCCAGAATATGATGAATGAGGTATTCAGACACTTGTCTTCAGTCGCTGTATCATGCTGTGGACCCCTGTTGTGATACCTACATGTGCAACCTCTCCAATGTACCCCGCTCTGCGGACCATTGCCATGATTCATTAGAGGAGCCACCTCCGGGTCTACCCTGCTCTGCGGATCCGTGCCGGGATATCAATTAGAGGAACCCTCGCCGGTGTACCCCGCTCTGCAGACCACTACCGTGATTCCCCATTGAGGAACCCTCCTGTGTACCATCTCTACAGACCCAGTGTAACTACAGTGACTGTATATCTCCCGGCATCCCCGCTCCTCAGGTAGTGCCGCAGCTACCGCCTGACTCCAGTCTTCTGAGCTGAGTCAGATGTCAGCATCTGCGCTGTTGCTCCGTGGCCTGCCTTCTGGGGTCACCCTTACTTTCTCCATCTATATCTCTGCTGTATATCATCCCGCATCCAAGACTGCCTCCTGACGGTGAGGCTCAGTGGGGCTTCTCCCCTGGGCGGTACCACCTCTCACCTCGGTCAAAGGGCCCACATACTTACAAATCCTAACACTTAAGGAGAGAATTGTGTAGTTTTATAAAAAAGATGGAGAAAGTCTAAGTTGCATGACAAAGTTGTTTCTAATTTGTCTTTAGCAAACTATAGAAAATCTATTCATATTGTTGAAAGGATTATTTTGCTAATCTTGGGGTTGATTTTCAAAACCGCACGCACATGGATGCACCAATTTTATAACATGCATGCGCTGGCGCCCGCATGTTATAATATTCCAATGGCCGCGCTAATATGCGTGTGGCCCGCAACTCGCGCCCGCAGGGGTGGATTTTATAACCTACGCGTGGCGATGCAATCGGGCCCCCCTCCCCCAGTTCTTTCCCAGTCCACTCCAATTAAGGAGCGGACTGAAAGGGAACTTTCCTATCCCTAACCCTACCCTTCCTACCTCTTCTCTCTTCCCCGACCCCTAACCTAACCCTACGTATCCTTAAATTTTTAAATTTTGTTACTTACTGCTCCTCTGGAGCAGAAGTAATCTGCGGGCGCCAGCCGGCTGCCAGCGCACACTGTCCCAGCCTACCCCCTGCCCCGCCCAGACCCAGCCCACCCCTTTTGCAGGGCCTGGCACTTTTATGCATAATGGGGGTTACGCGCAAGGCCAGGTGTATTCAAAATGCGCGCAGCACACGCAAAACCCAGCCACGCATGTAACCCCTGTTTTTTTATGTGCGCAGCCCTTTGAAAATCAATAACTCTTTCAATAGACCATTAGAGTTGTTCTCTTTAATTAAAGGTGCAATGAAGCAGCCTGAACAGGTTAATGGCCATTGTCCTGATAGTGATGCTTTAGCAAGATGTTTTGAGAATATACAGAATTTATTAGTCCAGCTTCCTGTAATATCAACTATTCCAGATGAGAATGAATTTTTTAATCTTATAGTTAAATGGGATTGTTTTACTCTGATTACTCCAATCAAGCTACATGATCTGATAAAAAAAAAAACTGAAATCATTCTGCTAGAAGAAATCCTCCTACAAACGTTCCCCAAACACTTGACCTGAGTAACTTCAATGTTATACCCTCAGACCAAGTACGAGACTTAGGAATACAAATTGACAAGAACTTAACAATGGAAAAACACAGATAGATGATAGAGTGATTAAAGGGGCACTTAGAGAAGATAAGGCCATCACGGAAAGGTTAAATGACTTCTTTGCTTCGGTGTTTACTGAAGAGGATGTTGGGGAGGTACCCATACTAGAGAAGGTTTTCATGGGTAATGATTCAGATGGACTGAACCAAATCATAGTGAACCTAGAAGATGTGGTAGGGCCTGATTGACAAACTGAAGAGCTTCTGGAGGAGCAAGTTACCCCGGAGGGTATAGAGAATCCAAGCGAGCAGTTTAGACGCGGTCAGAGTAGCAAAACCAAAGTCCTTGCTAACTCGTTGGGCTATAGCGGAGCTGAGGTTTAAATCCCCGGAGGTACTGATGTCATGCAGTGGGGACGCGATGCGACGCCCCCCCCCCCCCCCCCCCCCCCCGAGGTTCCCGCCATGACGTATTCAAAAGCGTAGGTGGCGTGCACCTAGGAGGCCTCAGGAAGAAGCATGGCGGACGGGGACGCCCATGCTATGTAAGAGACGCCGAGGGTTTCGGCAATCAGCACCAGAGGCAGCCATCCTTCCCAGGGACGAGGAAAAGGATAGAAGAGAGGTGAGGCACAGCAGTCGCAGCTGACTGCGATCGACGGACGAAACAAGAATTGAATGGGCAATTTTCTCAGTGGAAGGGAGTGGACAGTGGAGTGCCTCAGGGATCTGTTTTGGGACCCATACTTTTCAATATAATTATAAATGATCTGGAAAGAAATATGACGAGTGAGATAATCAAATTTGCAGATGATACAAAATTATTCAGAATAGTTAAATCACAAGAGGATTGTGATAAATTGCAGGAAGACCTTGTGAGACTGGAAAATTGGGCATTGAAATGGCAGATGAAATTTAATGTGGATAAGTGCAAGGTGATGCACATAGGGAAAAATAACCCATGCTATAGTTAAACAATGTTCGGTTCCATATTAGGAGCTACCACCCAAGAAAAAGATCTAGGTGTCAGAGTGGATAACACATTGAAATCATTGGTTCAGTGAGCTGCGGCAGTCAAGAAAGCAAACAGAATGTTGGGAATTATTAGAAAGCGAATTGTGAATAAAATGGAAAATGTCATAATGCCTCTGTATCACTCCATGGTGAGACTGCATCTTGAATACTGTGTACAATTCTGTTCACCGCATCTCAAAAAAGATATAGTTGCGACGGAGAAGGTACAGAGGGGTGACCAAAATGATAAAGGGGGATGTAACAGCTCTCCTATGAGGAAAAACAAAAGAGGTTAGGACTTTTCAGCTTGGAAAAGAGAGGTGTTTAAAATCATGAGATGTCTAGAACAGGTAAATGTGAATCTGTTATTTACTTTTTCAGATAATAGAAGGACTAGGGGGCACTCCATGAAGTTAGCATGTGGTTCATTTAAAACTAATAGGAGAAAGTTCTTTTTCACTCAATGCACAATTAAACTCTTGAATTTGTTGCCAGGGGATGTGGTTAGTGCAAAACACACATAACAGCATCCTTGAGTGCAGTTCCTCCTTCGACTGGGATGGTAATGCGCTTTGAGATAGCACAGACCATGGCATCCACTTTTGGGAACCCTAGGAGTTTTGGCCATGGGTTCCAGGGGGTATAGGGCTTCTAGGGCCAATCCCCTCCTTTGAAGCTGGCCTCCGGGGCATTCCATTCCAGGTCAAATTGTTGTACGGCCTGCAGCATTGGAAAATAGCATGAGGCCTGACAAGAGACCGACCAGAACTGGGTTCGTCCTTGGCTCCACTGTGGAACTTGCGCCAGGAATGGCCAGCGTCTTCAAGCTCAGAGCACGAGATCTGGCAGCTCCTCTCTGGAGAAGAACCGCATCATGGTTCGGTATGGTTCCATCCCTGGAGGGATTTCCCCTTCCTCCAGGGAATCAGTCTCTTCCCCAGAGGTTTCTGTGTCCCCTAGGGGGAGGCTTTTGCCCAGCTGGGGCATGTCTCGGGGGATCCGAAAGGGGCTTGGAAGGTCTTGCACTTCTGGTGGAGACTGTGGCTGTATTGCAGGCGGCACAAATTGTGCCTGGACAAAGGTTTGTAGCCCTTTGAAGAATTTCACCCAGGAAAAGGTCCCTGGATCCATATTGAATCCAGTGGAGTTCCCAGAGGAGCCCATCTGAGGAGGGGCTGGGTCGGAGATACAGAGGGCCAGGGTACTATCGTTGGTGGAGCCGGATTCCTCTACTGGCTGGAAGGGGCCTTGCTTTGGTTTCCCCTGAGTCTCTTCACACTGCAGGCATAGGGCAGAGGCCACTTTGGGTTGCGCAGCTCTCAGGTGGCAGGCTGGGCAGAGGGCTTATCCCTTGGCTTTCTTGGCCGGTAGTGCCATGATTTCTGTGCGTGGAGTGGCTCAAAACTAGTCTGTGCGCGTAGGTACACGCACCTGGAGACTGAGTTGTGCGCTCCGGGTGCACCGACGATGTGCGTGCAGGCCGCTATTTGTGCGCTTAGCGGGGATGCATGCGCCGCTGTGTGCCCAGGCCTATCTGTGCTCCCGGCACCATTGTGCGTGCTACTGTGCGCACAAGTCCTTTGTGCGCCCAAGCTCACCACTGTGCACACGGCTCAGTTATGCAGACAATACAGTGATCAAGGGGGGAAATGGCACAGACGACCACACGGGCAAGATGGCGACCCCCCCAGAGGGTCTCCACGAGTGTGGACCCTCGCACTGGATGGGGGTCTAGCCCAGACGGGGCTGCTCAACCTGATTTAACAGACGCCGGAAGGACGATCTGTGTGGCTATCCGAGCCTTGGAGACCGAAGACTTTAAGAAAGTTTTCTACCTTACCTTGTCTCGGCGCTTCCCGGTCTCATGCCGGGTGGTCTCTGGCTGCGGAGGGAGAGGGAAAATACCTTCACCGTCGTGCTCAGTATTGCAGCCGCTGAATCTCAGCCACTCTGGGGGCTAAGTCCACTCCGGGAACTGGCTACTGTACCAAGGCTTGCCTCTCAGGGATCTCAGAAATCACCTCAGGAATTCTCAACTGGGGGAGAGACACTTAGGTATCACCATAGGAGAGCGGGGCTCATCTTGTAGCGGTAAGATTTCTTTCTTCTTTGCTTTGGATTTTCTCTCACTGTGCAAGTGTGTGTAGTGTCCCTAACTGCTTAGGAGATGCAGAAATACTGAATAGCTAAGCTTCCTGTACGAGTATATGTAGGCTGACGTCAGATTGAAATCTGACTCCGTCTCCCAACTGCTATCAGGAGTACACTATACCCATTGCTCCTGAGTCCATCTGCTACACGCTAGGAAAACCAAAGTTTCTATTCTGGGTTGGATTTTGATTTTTAAACTCAAGTAAACTTTTTGTTGAACACCATTGCTGGACTTTGTGATTTTTCCTCAGTGGACACTAAGGGTTTGAGTGGAAAGCATGAGTTATTTCTATTTTTGTTCTGTTTCCTCCTGGAGGACTACCCTACCCAGTGATTAAAACTAGTGAACTAAATGAGGATGACCATACCCAGGGCCCAAAAAAGTTAAGCCTCCCCCACCGCCGGATGAACCCCAGCAATGTAGCTCCCTGGTTTCAGCCAGCAAGCCAGCCAGGGCTCCCCTACAATAGAAGCTGATTTTCCCTAGCAGCAGGTTCACTTGACAATAGGTATGCTGGGAGACAACCTGTTGAGCAAAAAATGCTGCTTAACTGGATACAATGTCTGAGAAGGCCATTGCAGCCACAGCAAGTTCGTGTCCAGCTAGCCATGTCAGCTAGTTTCAGCAAATGTCTTATTTAGTGAACAAGAGCAGTTCTTTGTCCTATAAATCAGTAGCATCCATCTTGTTTGGTTAATTGACACAGAGATCCTTTGAACCTGGGCTAGGCCCTAGTGTCCTCATTCTGGTTCTTCTTTAGTGAACACCAACTGAAGTATTTAATATTTCAGCTTTTTTCTGGTCTCCCTCTTCTCACTTTTCAGACTTACAATTCCACTTCTGGCCTTCCTCCTTTCTCTGACATATCTGAAAAATGTTTTATCGAAGCTCACTTTACCAGAGTAGTCTTTTCTTCCACTTGAGATTTTGCTTTCCTGATTTCTTTCCTCATCTCTTTCAGCTTCATTAACTTCACCATGCCTTCAGCTGCTACGCATCAAAAATTCGGAACAAGATACTGCTAACTTTATGCCTTGAACCCTGCTACCTCAATTTCAGAAAAAAAGGTATTGCATGGCTCTTTGCCTAGGAGACCTTCCTGGCAGAAACCTCCATTATGCTGGCCTACCCTCCCAACTACCTATCTTGAACAAGGCTATAAGCTAAGCATCATTGGATTCTTACTGTTTTGCCAACTGTGAAGAAGCCAAATGTGAATTAAAATGATATTGCCTATTATTAAATTTGTTGTAATCCATCTTGAGGGCATCCTTGGTTAAAAAAAGAAAAAAGCAGAATATGAAATATTCTTTCCTGTATTTTTCTTTTTGAAATCTTTTGTACCTTTTAATTACTGATCTTTTAACCTTTACTTTTTCAGTAACCTTTTTGAAGAACCATATCTGTTTCCTTTTCTTCTTACTTTTATTTACCATTTTCACATAAGATCACAAAGAACAGATCCAAACCTTCTTGCTCAAAACCAGGGATAAGCAGTGACTTTCCCATTTCTGCATGGCTAATTATAGTTTAGGGACTTTCCTCAAGAACTTGTCTAAACCCAGCTATGCTAACTGCTTTCACCACATTCACTGGCAACAAATTCCACAGTTTGTTTTTTTCACTCAACACAAATTAAAGACTTTCTCCAATTGTTTTAAATGTGCTGCCTATTAACTTCATGGGGCTTCCCTTAGTCCTAGTACTATTTGAAAGGATAAATAAAAATAAAGGTGAGCTGATTGACAAAGTATATTTGGATTTTAACAAGACATGTGACAAAGGCCCCCATGAGAGACTCCTCAGGAAATTAAAAAGTCAAGAGATAGGAGGTAGTGTCCTGTTGTGGATTGGTAACTTGTCAAAAGACAGGAAACAGAGAATAGAACTAAATGATCAGTTTCCAAATGGAGAAAGGTCATTAATAGAGTACCATAGGGATCTATACTGGGCCCTGTGCTGTTTTAACATATTCAGATAATATGAAATTATGCAAATTTGTCAAAAAAAGCAGTAGAATGCAATGAACTTCAGAAGGATCTTGTGAGACTAGGAGACTGGGCATCTGAATGACAGATATCCTATACTAAGATAGGTTTCCTTTTTATTTCTTGTTATGTTTCAATGTCTCAATTATGTATGCTTTTTATGAGCCATCTTGAACAACCATGAAAATGTGGGGGGGGGGGGGGGGGGGGGGGCGGCTATAAATGTTAAAAATAAATAAATTGGAGAACTTACTTACCTGATAATTTCATTTTCCTTAGTGTAGACAGATGGACTCAGGACCAGTGGGTTATGTGCTCTTCTGTTAGCAGATGGGAGACAGAGTCAGATTGCAAAGATGTCACCCTAGATATACCCCTGCAGTTACCTCAGCTTTTCAGAATTCTCTTTGAAAAGCCATTGTGGATATATATTTGCTTAAATAACTTGATTATTTATTTATTTATTTATTTAAAAGTCTTATATACCGCAACAATGGGTAGGTAAACTATCCGTCTAGGCGGTTCACATATTGAACATACATAATTTAGTCACATTTTAAAACATACTTACATAATTACAATACTTGGTACATAACAAGATTTAACAGATTGAAGCTATAAGTTGTGTGAAGATTTTAATATAAATTATATGCACTGGAGAAAAGATGAGTTTTTAATAACTTCTTAAATGATTAAAACTGAGTAAACTTGATTGAACTGATTTCAAAAACTGGAGACTGCCAGTGCACTCAACCAATTAACGCCGACACCGGACAAACTGCAGGTGTCTTGAACTAGGGGTAGGCAACAGCTTACCCATATTTGCTTAATCTCAAGGTTCGCTTCCCAAGGTCCTCCTTCTCTGGGGCAGCTGTGGGCGGGATGCTGAGTCCACCTGTCTACACTAAGGAAAACAAAATTATCAGGTAAATAATTTCTCCATTTCCTAGCCTGTAGCCAGATGGACTCAGGACCAGTGGGATGTACAAAAGCTACTCCCGGACAGGGCGGGAGGCTGCCCGAGGTCCACTTAGTACTGCCCTTGTGAAGGCTACATCTTCTCGGGCTTGAACATGCAAGCAGTAGAACCTGGAGAAGGTGTGTAGGGAGGACATGTCACCGCCTGACAGATCTCAGCGGGTGACAGCAGCTTGATTTCTGCCCAAGATATTGCCTGGGCCCTAGTAGAATGAGCCTTAACCTGTAGGGGTAAGGGCTTTCCTGCCTCTATGTAGGCCACCTTGATTACTTCCTTGATCCAGCGAGCTATGGTTGCCGGCGAGGTCGCTTCTCCTTGATTATTCCAGCTGTGGAGAACGAACAGCGATCCGTTTTGCACACCAGCTCCAATCTTTCCAGGTATTGCACCAGGAGTCTGCAGATATTTAGATGGCGAAGAAGGCGAGAGTCGTCAGAGTCCTTATGTTCATCCGGAGATGGTAGGGAGATGGCTTGGTTCAAATGGAAACCACTTTTGGTAGGTAGGAGGGGACGGTGAGCAGCTGTATGGTTCCAGAATTGAACCTAAGGAACGGTTCCTGACAGGATAGTGCCTGTAGTTCGGAGATGTGATGAGCTGAACATAATACCACCAGGTTTATCGTCTTCAATGTTAAGAGGCATAGTGACCGACCGTGCATGGTCTGAAGGAAGCCCCCGCTAGGAAGTCTAATACCAGACTGAGGTTCCATAGGGGCACCGGCCATTTTAGGGGTGGCCGAAGTTGCTTAACCCCTTTTAGGAAACAGGTCAAATCCAGATGAGCTGATAGACTGATTCCGTTCACTTCGGCTCTGAAGCAGGAGAAGGCTGCTACTTGGACCTTGAGGGAGTTGAGTGATAACCCCTTCTTACCATCCTGTAGGAACTCCAGAATCATGGGGATCTTGGCCATCCGTGGGAGTATCCCACGGTCCTTCGCACCAGGCTTCAAATATTCTCCAGATCCGTATGTATGCCAGAGATGTTGAGAACTTGCGCGTGCGCAGCAGGGTGTCAATCACGGCCCTTCGAGTAACTGCGCTTCTTCAGGCGAGTCCTCTCAAGGGCCAGACCGTAAGAAAGAATAGAGATGGATTTTCATGAAGAATCGGACCCTGCTGGAGAAGGTCCCTGTGTGAAGGTAGGCACAGAGGGCTCCCTGCAAGGAGTCTTTGCATGTTTATTTATTTTAAAGTTTTTATATATCGCAAATTGGGCAGGACTCTGACCGTCTAAGCGGTTTACAAATGAACATACATAATTAAAACAATACAAGCAAAATCATAACATATTACATTTACAGCGCTGACTAATTCTTACAAAAGAAATCCATTAAGGAAGCAGAAATGTTTCTTTAAGATTCAACTAATTTTATAAGCAGTGGTAAAAAGATGGGTTTTTTAGGGATTTTTTTAATTCCTTCTTGTTGGCTGTCAATCGAATTTCTTCAGGAATAGAGTTCCAAAGGATGAGTCCTGCAACACAGAATGCTCGTTTACGTTTTAGCGCTAAACTTGCTGTTTTTATAGATGGTACTTCCAAAGTGCATTTGTCCATCGAGCAAAGTTGTCTTGTTGGTTTATATATTCTTAATAATGAGCATAGCCAGACTGAGTTAGCATTATATAGAAGACTGTGAATTATTATTAAAATCTTGTATGTGATGCAATATGATATGGGTAACCGGTGGAGGTGTTGTAAAACTGGAGTAATGTGATCACTTCGTGATAAATTAAAAATATTCGAGCTGTGGCATTTTGGACAAGTTGGAGTGGCTGAATAGTGGATGTGGGTAAGCCTAAGTATAAGGAATTGCAGTAGTCTAGGTTTGTCAATATTAATGTCTGAGTAACTGATCGAAAGTCGGACAGAAACAGCAGGGGTTTTAGTTTCTTTAACATTTGCAATTTAAAGAAAGACTTCTTTACTAAGGCTGAGATCATATTAGACATGGATAGCTTGGAGTCAATAAGGGTGCCTAGGTTTTTTGCATAAGATTTTATAGGGATGTCTTGTCCTTTGAACGTGAAGATCTTGGGAGGTTGATGAATTGAGTCCAGTACTGTAGATAGGAAAATCAATTCTGTTTTGAAGTATTCAATTTTAATCTGCGTAACTTGGGCGTCGGGGCCACTAGTAGAACTAGCCCCCTGTGGTGTTCTCTCTTGAGGATGACCTTGCCCAGTAGTGACCCATGAGGGGGGGGGGGGGGGGGGGGGGGAGGCGTACAGTAAGTCTTCCTCTGGCCAGGTCTGGACGAGATCGATCTCATGGGAGTGTGGCTCTCATCTGCGGCTGAAGAACCTGGGGACTTGGGTACTGAGAGAGGTGGCCAGTAGGTCCATGGCTGGGTGGCCCCAGCAAAGGAAAATTAGTTCTTACCTGTTAATTTTCGTTCCTGTAGTACCACAGATCAGTCCAGACTGTGGGTTGAGCCTCCTTTCCAGCAGGTGGAGACAGACTAAAACTTGAAGGATGCCCTATATCAGGACAGAGCCTATCCTCTAACCCTTCAGTAAAACGTATGTCAAAGCAGAAAAACAACAAACCCAAGAATAGGGTCAAGCAAGTAACCATAAAGCTCAAAGGAGCAACTATAGGAAAAAGTAGAAACATGGTATAACCATACGCTCTTGCATAAACTTGGTATAAAAACGACCAAGGCTTCCGGTGTAATTGCTCAGTAATCTTGCACAAAGTGAAATATGAAAATCTGCAAACCTGCAAGAAAAACAAGCTTCGAGAGGACAGAAAGACAGACAGGGAAGGGCGTCTGGACTGATCCGTGGTACTACAGGAACGAAAATTAACAGGTAAGAACTAATTTTCCTTTCCTGTATGTACCCGGATCAGACCAGACTGTGGGATGTACCAAGCTTCCCTAAAACGGGTGGGATCAAGACAGTCCCACTCGAAGCACTGGTAGCCCAAAAGAACCGAAGCAGAGCTTACACATCTAGGCGATAGAGTCGAGCAAAAAGAGAAAAGGACGCCCCAGTATGAACTGTGCAAATCCTCCACGGAGAGAACAAAAGAATGTTCGCCCAAGAAAGAGCTCGAGAACACAAAGAATGAGTCTGAAGACCCTCGGAGAACCGCCAGGCCATGACAAAGAACAACCGAGAGATCACTTCCTGCAACTAGCGCATTATAGTGGACTCAGAAGCTGGCTTACCCTGATGGACCTATTCTAGGGAACAGAAAGATGGACAGATGCACGAAAGCCATTGGGGACCAGGAAATAGAGCAAGAGAACTCGTATGGAAGCGAGGTAACGGAGACCTGTATGGCACCAAGATAATGGGGACCGTCACCAGATGCAGGAGAAAGCGGGGGAGCTCCACCGACCGAAGGACAAAGAAGTTATACGAAACTTCACGAAAAAGGGATCCCGCCAGGACAGCGCTTGGATCTGACGAGCAGAAGAGATAAGACCAAAAGACAGTCTTAAGCATAAGGGCCTGCAGGGTGACGCGACGGAGAGGGTCGAACAGGGCCGTAGAGAGGGGTCCGCACAACCGAGTGAAAAGTTTACGACAGACAAGTGGGCGAGAAGATGGATGTAGATGCCTGACGCCCCTGAAAAGTCCAAGTTTGCAAACGGGTGGCCGCTCAGGGACGACCTGCCAGTCGACCCAGGAGAAAGGCGAGGGGTAGGTAGACTGGTACGCGCCGAGAACGAAGGAAGGATCCTCGGAGAGACTGCCTCAGAGAAGAAAAGAATAAGGAGATTGGTGCGGAGTACGCCGAAAAAAACCCGATTGCGCACAAACTCAAGCACGTTCCAGATGCGCACGTACGCCAGGGAGTCGACCGTTTCCAGGCCAGAAGGAAGGCGAAGACGGCCTACTCCGAAAAAACACTCACACCGGAGACATCGCTGTTCAAAAAGGCAGGGCGCTAGACAAGCGTGAACGGCCTGGTCGAAAAAAATACAGGGCCCTAAGGAGCCGAGGAAGATGGCATGGCCGCAGGGGTCGACCGTCGCTTAGTTTGAGAAAAACTGTGAGCCAAGACCTTGAAAACGGCCCCTCGGGCGCTACCAGAACCATGGGACACCGGTGGAGAACTATCCGTCTAAAAACTTTCCCGACCAGAGAGACCATGGGGGGAAGGGGGGGGGTAGAAAAAGACGTACCGCCGGCCAAGGGAGAGCCAAGGCAAGTACGCCCGCCGAGCCATGGTCCCTCCAGCGGAAGAACCAATCTACCATGGTATTGAGAAGAGTTGCCATGAGGCCCAGGTGGGAGGGGACACACCTGTCGATGAGGAACCATGGTTGAGCCAAGAGTCCCCACTCCCCGGGATTCTAGCGACTGACGACGGAGAGAGCAACCTGAACATTTCCCTAGCCCACGGAGTGGGAGGCTGCTGGGCACTGTAGTTGTCGCTTTGCCCAGGCTAAGAGAAGGCTGGTGTCCAGGGCCACCCACAGACTACGAGCACCCCCTGGGCGATGGAAGCAAGCCACGGAGGTGGAGTTGTCGGGCAAGACCCATAGCGCCTTGCTGCGTATGAGAGAAAGAAACTCCAGAAGAGCCAGGAACATCACCCAAGACTCCGTAATGTGCCAGTTGGACACAGACGCTGGCCAGGTCCCCTGGACATACTAGGAGCGGCCGCCCACTCCTCAGCCCGAAAGACTAGTATCCATGGGCACTATCGTCCACTGGGAAACTTGGAGAGGTAGGCCCGGTAGCAAAAGAAAAAGCAGGGGAAATCCACTCCTGCAAGACGGCGACGGTAGAGCCCAAGAACGGGAGAACTGGGTTGAGACTGTTCTGCCAGTGGCTGCAACGGGACAGCAAAGTTAAGTAGAACAGTCGTATTGGAGTAAGGGCCCAAGAGACAAGGGCGAGGGTAGGAGCCAAGGAGCCAGAGATCAGGCAGGACACAAGCCGTCAAGGAAGGGAGCAAGGGCAAGACTCTGAGGCCGGCCAAACAACTTGATGGCCCGCCACACAAGGCAAGAAGACCTTGCCTACCCAGGTGACCAAGCGGAGTCTCAGGTACTCTAACTCCGGGAAGGGCTGCAGATTGCTATAAGAGAAATACAGTATCCACCCCAGGGACGCAAAGAAAGCTAACCCGTGATACATTGACCGCCGACAAGAACCTCCGCCTTGGCCCATGACCGCCAGACGCCTATATAGAGTAGACGAGGAATCCTGCCCGGCGGAGAGCTGCGGCCATCAACACCTAGACATTGGTGAAGATGCAAGGTTCCGTTGCGAGATCAAAGGGAAATGTCCAGAACTCGGAGTCCCCGGCGGAGGACGCGAACACGAAGAGACTATGGCAGCCACGATGAAACAGAAAGTGGAATATGCCACTGAGAAACGAGTGGGCCGAGGAATGCCCCGGGGGGAGGGGAGGACGGCACGAGTATGCTCACAGGGAGTGCATGTGGGAGAAGCGGGAACTGAGAGCCCGGGGACTCTTGTGAGGTCTAAGAGTGAACGAAGAAAATATAGTGGCCTGCAGCAGGTACGTTGGCTGGCACCGGGGCCTCCGTGCCCAGACACAGGAGCTTGGCGGGGGTTAGCTGCACCGTATGTCGCAGGGACCGACCACCAAGGGAAACAGAAAAAAGGATCCCGCCAAACACGAGGAAGGC
Source organism: Rhinatrema bivittatum (assembly GCF_901001135.1). NCBI lineage: Eukaryota > Metazoa > Chordata > Amphibia > Gymnophiona > Rhinatrematidae > Rhinatrema > Rhinatrema bivittatum. Next base: position 181,646,917 of record NC_042616.1, read on the forward strand.
GAAGACGTGCCCATGTCTGAGAACGTGAGGACCCCCTGGTCCGACCGGAGCCCGACCCAGTCCGCGGAGAAGAGGGAGAGGCAACTGCCTCAGAAGGGGACCGAGAGGAACGAGGCAAAGATACTCCGGAGTACGTGCAGGCGTAAGGATTGAGCGCGTGGGCTACCCTCGCACAGAAGAAGGCACCCAACAGAATGCTGCAACAAAAAAACTGCGATCACGAAAGACAAACCCCCCTGAGGAGACACCGTGCCCACGTGGGGTATACCAACTCTGGTCCCGAAAGCATGGACTAGAGGGAATAATGGACCAGGATGGTTGCAGACAGGCCACTGACAGCTGATGGCCCCTACCATCCCCTAAGGAATCCAAAGTCTCTCAAGGTCCTGGACAAGGAACAGCTTACCTCTGAATGGCAACGTACCCCACCGGGCGGAGGAGGCCGGAGCGGCCGACCAGTGGCGCAGCTACAGGAGCCATGTGGCGGACATCTCCGAGGCAAGCGCCTCCGGCTAGAGGCGGCAAAGGGTCGAATGTGCAACCTCTGGCCACGGGAGGTCCCGGGCGCAGAGGAAACTTGCCGATGACTCCATAAGAGACCTGCGCACAGCAGGAACTGCAGCAAATAGTGGAACACATCCACGGCGCTAAAACATCAGAGTGCGCTTCAAAGGAGCCTCGTGAACCGTGGTCAGCAGGCAGTCCGGGGCCGCTTGAAAAACTGGAAAAACCCTCCTGAAATGCGACCGCAAAAGGAGTCCACGGAGGGATTATGGTTTTTTTTTTGTTTTGTTTTTTTAAACAAAGCATGCCACCTAGAGGGGAGCTCGTTCAGGGCACGGCCCGACCGGGGAGCCTGCGAAACCGCAGGCACAACTGTTTGGGCGGGAAAGGAAGGAGAAGGCGCCTGACAAAACCAGGATCCCGCCAGGACCGGGGCCACATCCATGAACAAGAGGCAGCACCAGGAAGATTAGCTAACGCACCCGGGTTGGCTAAAGGGTCCGGGAGCACCGGGATCATCCGCGCCCCAAGGGACCCCAGGGGCTCAGCAGCCGGCTGAACTAGCAACGGCACGGAGCAGGGAATTTTAGTTTACTGATTTAATTAATTAATTCAATTTTTTTTTCTTTTAAATTGATTTGTCCCCGGGGGGGGGGGGGGGGGGGGACGGGGGACACACCTTCCACCTCCTCCTGCATGCCCACTAAAGGGAATTTACGCAGGAGGGAAAAAACACAGAAAAAACGACCCCAAAAATCCCTTCCTGGGGGGCTCAAATCGGGTGTAGCTGCAAAAAGATCAGCCCCCCAGCCCCAGGGAGCTCCGAAAACGGAGCCGTTAAAAAATCCAAGATGGCAGTCATTCCCGGGCTTTCCCGACCTGGGAAAGGCATAGCCAAGCTCTGGGGACTCTATCCCCAAGCTAAATTTGCCGTCCCTGCCGAGGAGGGACCTTCCCCACCCGGCAGGGAGGCATAGAAAAAGCCCCTTCGAAAAAACTCGAAGGGGGCTGCAGAAAAGAAGCAGGCTGCCTGCCGGGGCATAGCAGAGCCACGGCTGAAGAAAAAAAAAAGTAGAAAAAAAAGCTTTGAGTGACAGCCTGCAGGGCTGGAGAGAGCAGGAGGGAAACCTGCTGCCTCCTGCCTGTCTGGCTGCCGGTTCTAGGCCTGCTATGACCAGAAAAATTAAAAAATGCTGATCAACTGCTGCAAATAAGTTAGAGGTAGGTGAATACCTGCAATTTATTTAAAGTTTAAAACTGTTCCTTTTTTTTTTTTTTTTTTTTTACTGAGTGCAGCAGCGGGCTCAAAAACCCTCTTGGCAGCCAGAGGGGGGAACAAGACCCCGAGAGCCTCGGTCCCCACACCTGGAAGCGTCCACGGACTCAGGATATGCAGGGAATCCCCTCCTGCAAAAGGGGCAAAGCCCCCCTGAGCCGGGCAAGAGCTGGGAGACGAAACCGTCTCCCACACAGAAAAAGGAAAAATCACAAAAAAAAAGGCAACTTCCCTTTCTCTGTTTTTTTTTTTGTTTTTTTAAAACAAGTGAGAACCAAAAGAAATACTTGCTTGAGCCTAGCAAAAGACAGAAGAAAAGGCTGACTAGCCTACATCAGAGAACCGAAGGGGAGATGCTACACCTGCTGGAGACAGACGAATACTGAAGGGTTAGAGGATAGGCTCTGTCCTGATATAGGGCATCCTTCAAATTTTAGTCTGTCTCCACCTGCTGGAAAGGAGGCTCAACCCACAGTCTGGACTGATCCAGGTACGTACAGGAATTTACTATCAGTTGGAAGGCTGTGGTCGACAGTGTCCATTCCCTTGGTCTAGGCTCTCTCTGCCGAGGAAGTCTGCTGACACGTTGTCTTTTCCTGCGATGTGGGAGGCCGAGATCCCTTGTAGGTTTATCTCTGCCCATGCCATGAGAGTTTATCTCCAGAGACACCTGTTGGCTCCTGGTTCCTCTTGGGCTCTTTGCAATGATGGCACAGACAGGACTCTAGTTCATGCTGCACGGCTCTGATGTGGCAGGCTGTGCAAAGAGAATGCCTTCTGAGCTTCTTGGATGCCAGTGCCATTGCCTCTGTATATAGACGCCCAGGCAATGCATTTCAATATGTGCGCAGTTATGCGTGTGAGCACAGGGCACGTGTGTAGTTATGGGCACGGTGTGTGCTTGGTTGTACGCAATTCTAAGTTGGATGCGCACAAGTTGGGCGCATCAGCCGTCCGGCTTGCCCCGCACGTACCGCCGGTCAAGAAGAGAAGACGTGCCAACTCCCCCTGCAAGTAAGATGGTGCCCCCGAGGGTCTCCACATGTCTGGACCCCTGTACCAGATCAGGGCCTAGCCCAACCAAGGCTGCTCAACCCGATCGGTGCTCCCTTTTTACCTCACCGGAAGAAAAAACGGAATCGGTACAGCAATCCGAGCCCCAGAAACCGGTGACCTTAACAAAGTTTTTGCTTACCTGGTCTCAGCGCTTACCGATCGCGTGCTGGGACGGTCTCCAGCTGCGGGGGGAGAGTGCTTTACCTTCACCGCTACACTTGGTTGTGCACCCACTGGGCGCATGGCTGGGCCATTTTCAAAATGCTCTCGGCCTGGCCTCGCGCATATCTCCCACTTTTTGTGCACGCCGGGTTCTGAAAATCTACCTGTTACTGTTTGGGTACTTGCCATGTTCTTGTGACTTAGTTGGCCTCTATTGGACACAGGCTACTGGCCTGATGAACCCTTGGTCTGAGGCAGTATGGCATATCTTATGTTCACCATCTCATAGGGGCATTAGTTTCATATTCCTCAAGAGATTTCTTGAGTGCTTTGGAGAAAAAGGATTTTGTTTTTGAAGAATCAGAAGGGAGACTACCTTACAGGAAGAATGTCCTACAGTTATTACTTAAAGGAAACACAAGCCTAGGCATTTCTAAAGTGCAGCAGAAGGAGTTTCCAGTTCATACTGGAAAGGAGTCTGCATCCACCATTGGGGATGTATCCATGGAGGGTTCCCTTTTGAAAAGTACCTGCTAGGGTATGAAGATTTCTTAGAGCCTATAGTTCTGATTTTTTTCTGCAACTTTATTTTCTGTATGGATGTGCATTATTCAGAAGCGTATCTTGTGATTTGTATCTGCAAACAAATATTGAGTAAAAGGATTTATTTTTGAACATCAACTCACTTGTGTAATATTTATTTTAATATAAGATGTAGAAAAAAACTCTTGAAAGACTTTATTTTATTTATTTATTTTTATATACCGGTGTTCGATTTTACATATCACATCGGTTTACATTTAAACAAATGTGTCAGGAAAAGAACCCAGAAGCATGGGTCAGAGCATGATCCCAGCACTCCTCCATTGATCCCAAGAGCCATCAGGACAGAGGTCACACTTTTAAAACAGGGGCCCCCAAACTATGGCACACAATGCTTTTTTTTTTTTTGGAACATACAAGTACACAAAGAGAGAAATACAAGGAAAAAAACACATGACATTACCTGAGAAAAATCCTACTCAAGTTGGAAATCTGTAAAACATAAGAGTAACACAAAGTATCAATTCCTACAAAGACACAGAAGTATAACAGCTAGAAATTTAGGGAAGAGAGCGCAATAGTAGAGTTACTTATCTGATTCCATACTGGTTAGGCCTTATTCCTGTAAAGAGAGAAAAGGATATTTATTATTGCTATTCTTTGAAAAGTAAAAGATAAATACATTTAAAATGTTAAAATTATCAATTTTAAACATGAACTTTAAAAGGTACCAAGAAAAATACTATTCTAAACTGTTTAACCTATTTGCCAGATGTGTTTGTTTTAATATACAGATGTACGCAAAAGTTTAGGCACCCCTGTTCAAACTGTTTGGTTCAATGAACATCTAAGTGAACAGAAGCTGACAACCTCTACATGGTGCAAAGATAAAACACAAATAAAATAAAACTCCAAATATATCAAAATTGCAGCCCTTTTTTTTTTTTTTTTTAATATAGTGAAAAAATATATTATCAAAATATTCAAATATACTCAAAGAATAAGAAATGGCAAAATGTTTAAAATATGGGAGAGAGCATTAGTGTTTCTCTGAGAGGCACCTCTTCCATCTGGAGCCCCTTTCGCCTAATTACCATTGGGCTGCCAGGAGAGGGAGTTCCCCCTTGTGACCACATCTTCCTGGGACTTAAAAGTGAGGCGTGCAGCGGTGCAACGCCACACTCTTTATCGCACTTTGCAGTTTGACACCTAACGTAAGTTTTACTGATTTTCTCCATCAATGGACAAGAAGAGGAAAGGATCTGTCAGGATCTTCCCCTCGGAGCCCTCCCCAACCTCTCCTCATATCTCAGTCCACATTGGAAGCATTTCGATTTACAAGCCAGGTAAGTTCAGGCAATGAACTTGGACCAGACGGTTCTGTTCCTTTAGATGTTTGGACCTCCCTTAGTCCCGATAGGTCTAACCCACCAAGGATTAGGAGCCCTATCCGGATGGGTTTGCTGAACATTGGTTCAGTTCAGGACGATTCTGTCTCAATTGTCCAGACAGCGGCATCACTTCAAGGTTTACCAGGCTCCTCTACTCCTTCTAGTCATCCTGATATGCCAGCCCCTATAAAACGCTGGATTCCTTGGTTGCTATTACTAAGTTGGAAGTTACCCTGTCATCTAGAAGAGACTCTATACTGCACTCTGTTGGGAATATGTCTATTACTATTAACGATCTCTCTCAGAAGTTACAGGATCATGCAGATAAATTGGAAAGTTTAGGGAATAAGATTCTTTCGATTTCAGAGCAGTTAATATAATAAGTGATAATCTAATTCTACTTAGAAGACCGGAAAATTTAAGAAACTTTGTTAGAAGATATAATCTGCGATTTCTGGATTTTCCTAGATGTTCCATTATATCTCCTATGGAAATGGTAGGCAGATTCTTTCAGGAACTCCTTGACCTTTCCAAAGAATCTTTTCTTTCTATTGTTAAAGCTTATTATTTATTCTCACCTAAGTTAATGTAGGGAGTTCAGAATGATGAATCCTTTGATCTAGATTCCTAGAATATTCAGATTGTTATTGCTGATACAGCTACTATATTAGTGTAATTTCTAAAAGAATCTGATAACCAAACATATAATGAAACTTTTCTTTAATCTAAAAGAATGCATGTCAAAGTTTCTATTTTTTGTGATGTTACTCTAGATACTCAATTGTCATAAAGCATTTCTTGCTAGAAAACAGAAGATTCTGGAATTAGGGGGAGGGTCCTTTTCAATTGAAATTTCCCTGTAAATGTATTCTTAAATATCATGGTAATAGATATGTATTCCATGATGTAGCTCAGCTGGACAATTTCCTGAGTAATAAGGAGGTCTCCAACATTAGTAGTGATAATAGTCATGTAACAACTTAGGTCATTAAATAGAAATGGCTTATTGTGAATTTAACTATTTCTTGTCTTTGTCTCTCCCCATTTGTGGTTTGATTCGGATCCTTATAAAATTGTGACTAAAGAATTCTTTTTTCTGTAACCAAGGATGATTTGATTTAAAGCGCAATAAAATGATTTTTAAAAAGTTTAAAATATCATTAATATGAATGAAAATCATTCTGAACAATGCTCATAAAGGTACAATTATTCACATATACACTCTTAACATACATTCTTTCACAATTTCTTAAACATAATTGTGAAATTTTACAGAAAAGTATAGCACTTATCTATATTACACAAATTAATAAAATGCAGCCACATATAATTCTTAAACATATTGCTAAATACATAAAGTGCAGTCATTCTTCTATATTTTTTAGACAGTATGAACAGCATTAACTTAAATTGTCCATAAATCCAATTTGATAATTCTTAGTTAAATGTCCTTCTAAATATCACTTTTTTTTTTATAATGAACCCTGTTGAAAAATCCCTCCAATTTCTTAATAATTTGTTGTTAATTATACTTCTAAATATCAAAAAATCTTTTATTGTAATCCCTGTTGAAAATCCTGATATGGATGTTTCACATCAATATGGCTGCATCAGAGTGAAAAACGAATTTAAAGGATCCACTAGCTTAATTATGTATATTACAAGATCTCTCATGGATTCCACATGATCTCAGACATCACATGATGAATGTGTTCATAAATATTCAAAAGGATCTTATAACACTTGATTTGTAATCTTTGTTTCAAACAGGACTGCTTTCTTTATCTGTGAAGACCACAACGGTTTAGTTAGGTGAAGATAATTTCATGGTTCAACAACTACAGGCTCCTGTAAGCAGTAGCTATCTGAGCATTTGAAAATGACAGAATTTTCACTTCCTACAAAGCAGGGGAAGGCTATAAAAAATAAAACTCCAAAATGCTTCCAGTTAGCAATTTCAGCTGTCAGAAACATTAAGAAATGGAAGTTATATAGAAATGTAGTCAAAGCAAGATCTGTAAGACCAAGAAAAATCCATTACAACTGCCCAAAAAATGGTCAGATATGCCTGAAATGTTTTGGAACAAAAGTGATCTGGACTAATGAAACAAAAATGTAACTGTTTGTCCACAACCATATAAGATACTGTAACTTTCATTTCTTAATGTTTCTGACAGCTGAAATTGTTAGCTGGAAGCATTTAGAGATGTTTAATAGCCTTTCCCTATGCTGAAAGAGTGAATTACTGTATCTTCATTTTCAAATGCTCAGGGTGCTGCTTAAAAGGAGCCCATAGTTGTCAAAAGTAGACAGAAAAACAATCACAACCTAAGAGTTTAGAAGGGTTAGAGTTTTTGTACAATAGTGGGATTGTCTTCACCTAACTGAAGACCTAACAAGTCAATCAATCTTTTGGGCCTTATTAACAATGTTTTTTTTGTTTAAAGCAGTAGTGACTAAACTGGGAGATATCCAGACTTTTGCAATTGCCATATTCACCATTTTATTATTTTCAATATGTTAAAAATCAGAAAATAGTAATTATGCATTAAAATTTGCAGAATGTCTTGTTTAACTTTGTACCATGTAGAGATGGTGTCAGCTACTGTTCAATTAGAGAGATTCATTGAGATATATACAGTTTGACCATGGATAACTAAACTTTTACATAAAATTGTATTGTGAAATAAAATTTTAAACCAAAAGAAAATTTAATTGTTCTATTTTTAAATTTTTATTTAAAAAAAAAAAAAAAGTGCCCCAACTCGAATTGCATGGCCAGAATACCCAAAACGTAACGGCAGGCTGCTCTCTTATTATTTTTTTTTTCTGTAATCTGTTTGGGGCAGCGAGAAGGGAGAAGAGGGACCGGACCACCGGTATCTTCCCCTGAGCCTTACCTTGCAGGAGCCTGCGGGGTAACCTACCCCCAGCTCCTGAACCTCCTACCAGGGGGGAACGGATCGCTGGCACACCCTAAGAGGCTTTTTTTTTTTTCCAAAGTCCTGTTTTTTTTGGGGGGGGGGGGGGGGTTGTAAAAGCTTGATTCGTTGTCAGTTTCAATTTCTCCTTTTTTTTTTTTTTAAAAAGGGAACTAGTCTCAATCCTAAAATCAGGTCAAGACTGCAGGGTTTGCACCACCTCCATCTGCTGGAGACAGAGAAATACTGAAGGGATGCAGGTGGCACACCAGGTGTGAAAAGCGATGTTGCAGTTGCATCAAAAGCATCAAGGCTTATTGGTTAAGGTTAGTAATCCCATGCCTTCTGTCAAGGGTTCTCAGTTCCCCAGACCATAAAAGTCAGGACCCTTGCTGGTTGTTATCTAAATATAATTCCCCATTTTCCATCTGCTGTTGAAGCAGAGACCAATTTTGCACCTGCATCAAAAGCATCAAGGCTTATTGGTTAAGTAATTGCTGTACCAGCAAGTTACCTCCATGTACCCTTTTATTTCCATCCTCTAGCCTTTAGGGATCCACAGTGTTTATTCCATGCCCCTTTGAATTTTTGACTGTTTTTGTCTTCACCACTTCCTCTGGAAGGGCATTCCAGGCATCCACCACCCTCTCCATGAAGAAATATTTCCTGACATTGGTTCAGAGTCATTCCCCCTGGAGTTTCATTTCATGAGCCTTAGTTCTACTATCTCCTTTCCAATGGAAAAGGTTTGAAATTTGTACATCATTAAAACCTTTCAGGTACCTGAAGGTCTGTATCATATCTCCCCTGCATCCTCTCTTCTAGGGTATGCATATTTAGATACTTACGTCTCTCTTCATAAGTCTTCTGATACAGACCCCACATCATTTTGGCTGCCCTTCTCTGGATCATCTCCATCCTGTCTCTATCCTTTTTGAGATACAGGCTCCAGAACTGAACACAGTACTCCAGGTGAACCTCACCAAGGCTCTATACAAGGGCGTTATCACCTCTTTTTTCCTACTGGTTATTCCTCTCTCTATGCAGCCCAGCATTCTTCTAGCTTTAGCTACCACCTTCTTACACTGTTTCACCATCTTCAGACTGCATTACCCCAAGATACCTCTATTGGTCCGTGCACATCAGTTTTTCACACCCCCCCCCCCCCAATCACATACAACTATTTTAGTTTACTGCATCCCAGATGCAAGACTCTGCATTTCTTGGCATTGAATCCCAATCTGCCAAATCTTCGACCACTCTTCAAGCTTTCTTAAATCAGTTGTCATTCTCTCTACTCCTTTAGGTGTGTCCACTGTGTTGCAAATCTTAGTATCATCTGTAAATAGACAAACTCTACCTTCTAACCCTTTTGCAACATCATTCACAAACATATTGAACAGAACTGGTCCCAATCCACTTAACATGGTTCTCTCTTCAGAGTAGGCTCCATTTACCATTACACACTTTCTCCTATCAATCAACCTGTTTGTAATCCATGCCATCATCTTGGCACTCACTCACAAGCTTCTCATTTTATTCCCAAGCCTCCTATGCGGAACCGTATCAAATGTTTTGCTGAAATCCAAGTAGATTACATAGAGTGCTCTTCCTTGATCCAATTTTCTAGTCACCCAATCAAAAAAAAATCAGATTTATCTGACAGGATTTTCCCCTGGTGAATCCATACTGCCTTGAGTCCAGCAACCCACCCAATTGTAGATAGTTCACTATCATTTCCTTCAGCAGTATCTCCATTAATTTTCCCACCCAGTTGAGGCTAACCATCCTGTAGCTTCCAGCCTCCTCTCTGCTACCACTCTTGTGAAGCAAGGCCACCACTGCTCTTCTCCAATCCTGCAGCATTACTCCTTTTTCCAGGGATCTATTGAACATATCCTTCAGCGGACCCACCAGCACACATCTGAGCTCCCTCAGTATCCTGGGATGTATGTCATTCAGCCACATGGCCTTGTCCACTAAGTTTGCCTAGCTCTTCCTATATATTCTGTTCTGTAAATAGCGTTTCATCTTACCCCATCCCAATCTATGGTCTTGTCTATCAGTAATGAGCCTTCTCTAATGAATACCAAAGTGAAGTATTTGTTTAATATAGAAACATAGAAATGACAGAAAAAAGAAACAAATAGTCCTGTTAGGATTTGTAAGTATGTGGGCCCTTTGGCCGAGGTGAGAGATAGTACCGCTTGGGGAGGATCCCCGCTGAGCCTCACTGTCGGGAGGCGGAGTCTCGGCTGCGGGATGATATACAGCAGAAATAGAGAAGGAGAAAGAGAGGGTGATCCCAGGAGGAGGGTCACAGAGCGACAGCGCAGATGCTGACATCAGACTCAGCTTGGATGACTGGAGTCAGGCAACAGATGCGGCACTACCCGAGGAGCGGGTTGCCGAGAGATGGTTACAGTCACTGAAGTCACACTGGGTCCATAGAGATGGTACACAAGAGGGTTCTTCGGTGGGAGATCACGGTAGTGGTCTGCCAAGCAGGGTACGCCGGAGAGGGTTCCTCTAGTGATAACACAGCACGGGTCCGCAGAGCAGGGTGGACCCGGAGATGGTTCTTCTAATGATATCACGGTAATGGTCCGCAGAGCGGGGTACACTGGAGATGATTCCCACGTAGATATCACAACAGGGGTCCACAACGTGGGTACTCACAGCGACTGAAGAAGTAGTAGTAGTTCTTTAGAAAGCCTCAAGAAGCGAGACAGGCCGGAATCCGGGTGAAAGGCCCTCCGAGGAGCGGATAGCCAAGAGACAAGGAAGGGCCCCAGAGGAGCGGGTACCCGATAGTCTCACACCACGGAAGCAGGAACCGGAACAATGCTGAAATTAGATACAGCAAAGTGAACTCGTTGCCAAGTCACTTTGCTGTCTGGGCTGGCGAGCGTAAATATCGAAGCTGAGTGACGTCATCTGATGGGGACGCCCCCGAGGTTCCCGCCATGACGTGGTTAAAGCAGGTCAGGGAGCGCGTGTGTGCCTAGGGAACCCCCAAGGGTAAGATGGCGGTCGGCAGCATCCATGCTGCTCAGGTAGGCCTGGGAACGGAGGCCAGAAGGCCAGTGGTAGCTGGCAGAAGCCGCGAGTTAGCCCCACGGAGCCAAAGAAGTAAAGAGAGAGGTGAGCAGCAGCGGTCGCAGCAGTCTACGGCCACGGAGCACAACAGTCCATCCAGTCTGCCCAGCAAGCTTATGGTAATATCTGCTGCACCATGTAGATTACCCCCATGCTTATCGGTTTCCCAGAACGCAAAAGTCAGGACACTCGTCGGTTGCTATTTGTTATGCCTTGCCACTGAAGCAGAGAGCAATGTTGGAGTTACATTAAACTATCAGGCCTATTGCTTAAGGGTAGGAGCTGCCGCATCAGCAAGTTACCCCCAAACTTCTTTCCCCAAACCATAAAAGTCAGGGCCCTCGTTGGTTGCTGTATGAATCAAATTCCCCTTTCTCTCTTCCATTGAAGCAATGTGGAGTTGCATCAAAGTATCAAGCTTATTGGTTAACTTGCACCTGCAAGTTATCCCCATGTACTCTATTCTTCATTTCCATCCTTTAGCCTTTAGGGATCCACAGTATTTATTCCATGCCCCTTTGAATTCTTTCACTGTTTTGGTTTTCACCACCTCCTCCAGAAGGGCATTCCATCATCCACCACCCACCTACAGGCCCTAATCAATCCCCATCCTCCCTGCCATATAAGTTCCAAAGGCCTGCTGCCTCCTTCCCAAAGTATCCCATCTCCGTGAAGAAATATTTCCTGACATTGGTTCTGCGTCATCCTCCCTGTAATTTCATTTCGTGACCCCTAGTTCTACAGATTTCTTTCCAACGAAAAAGGTTTGAAATTTGTGCATCATTAAAACCTTTCAGGTAGCTAAAAATCTGTATCATATCACTTCTGCGCCTCCTCTCTTCCAGAGTATACATATTCATATCTTTCAGTCTCTCTTCAGAAGTTTTCTGATACTAATACAGACTGCCAACTCAAACAGAAGCACTGGACAGCGATCTGGTTGAAGACTTCCAAATGGTGGGAAAGTAGAGGGACGTTTTGCTCATCGGGAGATTTTAATGTGCCGGATGTGTCTTGGAGTATCCCTTCTGCAGAACCTGCAAGTAGAGAGATAAAAGATGCCCTTCAACAAATGGTAATGGAGCCCTTGAGGGAGGGTTTTCAGGATATCCACAATGAATATGCATATCACAGAGACTCAGAATATGTAAATTTATATCATGCATAGTCATTGTGGATAGCCCGAAAACTTGACTGGCTGTGGGGACTCCAGGACAGGTTTGGGAAGACCTGAGCTAGCCTTAAGTTAGTCCAATATCAAAAAGGTTTCACTACAATAAGTTTGTTGACATTTATTTATACATAGCCTAGTGGATAGAGCAGCTGGCTTTGAACAGAGAGACCAGAGTTCAAATCCCACTTCCACTCCTTGTGACCTTGGACAAGTCACTTTACTCTCCACTGCCTCAGGTACAAACTAGATTGTGAGCCCTTTGGGGATAGAGAAATAACTACAGTACCTGAATGTAATCCACTCTGAAGTGCCAAAAAAAATAGAACATAAAAATCTAATAAATAAATATTCAGGTGAACTAATATATATTAAAAATTCAGGAAACTTATCAGAATTAAGAGTCACAACGATAAGATATTTGCTAAAATGGGTATTAATCACTGATTCAAAGTGAACTGCTTGCTCTGTACTCCAATCCCTCATATTTTCAAAAGTCGATTATTGTAATGCCCTTCTGGGCCTCCCCAAAACTACCATACTGCCTTTACAAATGTTTCAAAATGCAGCAGCACGCATACTCACCAACACTAGAAGATCGGAACATATTACTCCCATACTCAGAGATCTGCACTGGCTCCCTATTGCACAAAGAATCATGTTCAAAACCTTATCTTTAATACACAAGACCCTACACACTGAAAATATGACATGGCTCAATAATGACCTACACTTCACACAGCACTCCAGACCCCCCAGAACGCAACATGCTGCCACTCTCTACACACTCCCTCTCACAAAGCGACCATTCTCGAGGCAACTAGGAAGCGTGCTATAGCCATAGCTGGGCCGCTCTGTTGGAACAACATGCCACCCGAGTTACGTCAAGAAACATGCCCAATAAAATTTAAGCAAAAACTCAAGTCATGGCTATTCCTACAAGCTTATACTTCACTTATACACAATCTTCTTACAGTCATTCCCTCAACTTTGCTCAATAGAATTTACATAAGATTTCTCCCCCAGTTCTATTTAGCTTTACCTACCATTGTTCTAGCAACTATTATCCAATTAGTTATCTAAGTTCCAAAATATTTGCAAATCTATTTTGTACCACTATTTACTTATTTTATTTATGCTCCTTTGTTCCCCCTCCCTTTGGTTAAATCATATTTGTAATGCACTGTTACTAACCTCGTTTATTTAGCACTGCTGCAATTTTCTGTTGATTGTGAACCGATGTGGTTACTAAACAAATGTCGGTATATAAAAACTGCAAATAAATAAATAAATAAAAAAATATTTAAGCTAGGATCAGCATTTAAAACACAACATGGGAGTTTGTCAAACATTCATAAAGCAGTCTTGCCACATTCAATAATCAAAACAATAACTGCCCTTCAAAAAGGTGGAGGGGAAGGGGGTGGAATCTCTTTCAAAACTCCAGCACCGTTTTTATAGCATCTTGCAAATGCATGGGCATATCTCCAAATTTGGAGGAAAGCTTTTGTAATTCTAAAAAAACTCAAATATTCTTGAAGTCCAGCATGCATCTGCACATTTTAAAAATTAAGCAAGGAAAACCAACTTCACCGACTGTGGCCAAGCTCCGAGAGGTTTAGAGACTTTATGAAGCGAGTTTCATGGTATTTGCCTGCTCAGTGTGTCCGTGCATTTGGAGGGGTGAAACCGCAACTGATAAAGAGAGCGTACTAAGGTTGTTTCAACATTAGTACCTGTTTCCTTTTCCTCCCAAACTGCCCCTATATTTCAGTGCCTCAAGATTGAAAACCACAGTGGAGTGCGCAGGCTTCACGTTCCCATGGCAACCGCAGATCACCACCCCCACCAGTCCCAGTTCATTTCATCATCAGGATCGCCAATCCGTCACCAACGCGACCGGGCTTCAGTCTGCAACCAAACCGTGCTCCTTCCTGCCCCTCCCCAACACCATTCAAGTAGCTTGGAGCTTACATTAACGCTATGAGTCTATATAATGATGATATAGAAAACTAATACTATCTGCAATAAAGATTGTTAAATGTCTTACCACACTCGTATTTTTTTTTCTTTCTGAACCCATCATTGCTCCAAAACATCAAGTTTGCTTACTCGCTACAGCCAGAAAACGCTACAATACTCGCCTCTACTTGAGCTAAGAGAACAGGTAGTCCGCAATGCGCATGAGCAGTATTAGCAGTCACTACGGGACCGGAAGTAGCGACTAAGTTCGAGGAGGCTCTTGCAGGCAGCCTATAACGTCTCGTGTTGATGCGCATGCGCGGAGCACCGCCCTCCCCCCCTCCAGGAGTCCAACGGAAGTAAGGCGAGAGAGAGTGGTGGCGGCATTTTATTAGCGATAGCGCCGAGAAAAAACTGCTGCAGTAAAAGATTGCCTGTCAATGTGAAAAGCAGCCCAATTTGATGAGAAAAGCACCTACTTGGCAACAATGCTCAGGAAGCGTCACCATCTAATGGCTGGCCTTACGACCTACTATTGCAAGATTCTGTAGAGAGATCCCTGGTGTATGGCCCCTGGCCAAGGATTGTTTTAACTGAGCGAAGTGAGTTGGGAGAGGGATATAGAATGGGCAGAAAATCTCCTGGTAGGAAGGCTTATAGTGCTGTAGTCATACCTGGAAACGCTCCTTTCAGATTTGATTGATCCTCAGACTCCTTAATTCTAAAGGAATTGCCCAGTCTCCAGACAAACACTGGCAAATAGGTGCTACCTTTGAAGCGGCCCGAGCAGGCCCCTAAAGAGGAGGTCACCGGGGCCCATGGAGTGTGAAGAAGGAATGTCAGCAGCGTTGCCGGAAGAAGAGGGGGCTGTGAGCCCTAAGGAGGAGGCTGCTGTTTGTGGAGTTGGGGCAGAGAGAATGAGTGAGCATGTGTTTGGTGTGAGATGAGAGATTGTGAGTGAGCTAGAAGATAGATCTAGTAATCACACAATTAACAGGTCAGCTCCCGGCCAGTAGGCTGGTCAGATGAGTGGTGTCAAAGAAAGCCAATGTAGTGCCAAGATTAAGGCATTCAGCTCGGGGGCAACAGCTTTTCCCAGCAAAGTTAATTAAAGAGGCAGGGGTTTGCAAGCCAACAGCATTTGATGAGTCGTTGACCTGTGAGCGCCTTCCCCCCCCCCATGTTTTGAAGGAGGAAAATTCATCCAAGATGTGCTACTGCCACTAGCAGAAAAAGGGTGGGCCAAGAACCAAAAGCCTGGTAAAATAAGGTCAGTTAGACAGGAAGGGGGGGGGGGTTGACATCAGTTGCTGTGGGCTGTATCGGACAAAGAGAGTGAGGGGTGAATTGCTTTGGGAAAGGAGGAGGGAGAGTGAGATATGAGCTGCTTTGGGGGGGGGGGGGGAAGTCAGGGAAGGGAAAGTGAGGTCTGAGTTTCTTCAAAGAGGAAGAAAGGGAAGGTGAGGTAGGAGTTGCTCTGGGAAGGAGAAGAGGGTGAGGAATGAGTTGTCGCATGATGTGTGTTGAGTTGCTGGGTGGGAGGTTGTGCATTTGTCTGTAATAACTGGGAGGACGAAGGGAAGTGCGGTATGTGCTCATGTGCTGAAAATCTCCCTCTTAAAAATTGCTCCCCCTTGGTAGCTCTGAGACTGAGAGTAGTGGAAATGAGAATGCGAATGAGAGGGGTGTGAGTATGTGAGTGAGCATGCATTTGTGAATGAGAAAGAGAAAGCGTGTTAACATTCATGACAAGTTCAGGGTGACTGGAAATCAAAAGTTCCAGGTATGGCTGTAGTGCAGTGGAATTTATTTATTTTTAATTTTTATATACCGATGTTCCTGTATAGGATACATATCGCGCCGGTTTACATAGGAACTGAACTGTCGCTGGGTTTATTGAATTGGAAACCCAAAAGGAATAGGAAGAAATTGCCAGACCAAGAAAAGGGCAGTCAGATAAAGAAAAGGAGAGAAAAAAAGATAGGATGAAGAGTCTAAAAAAAAAACCCCAGAGAGAAAATAAGTTTAATAATTTTCTATTAGGTTTGCTGCAGAATTTGACTTCTTGTAACAGCAGGTTCTGTGTAAAATATTCAATGAATAAGAAAAGAGAATGGGACGCATGCCAATTTGAGCTCAGTAACTGTGAGCCTAACACCGCAGCAGAAGGTTCAAGTGCTTGCGAGGAGAGGAGCCTGGTTAGTGCCAGCCCACCCCAGAAGACAGAGATTGAGTTTTTCTCTCACCATCTTCCATAAATGGAGCGTAGTCTATACCCAGCACCCCTCAGCGGGGACTGAATTATAGTCTCTTTGTTGACCAGAGCTACTCTCTTCCTTAGCTATGGAACTGTACTTGATTCTTTGGTCTTTCTTTAAAAATAGAAATGAGCTCTTTTTGGGTCACATGATGAGGATTTATCTAAGACTACTCAAGCTACTAGGTAATGGATGTATATGCTTTTTGTAGAGTTTCTAGAAAACATATACTAGTCCATATGTTTTACTTTTCTATGCTTGCACTTATCTCTGTTATTCGCAAGGAAATTAAAAATGTTCTGAAATAAAGGTAACTGAACACCATGGAGTCCTGCATAATGAGTAATGTTGCTGTAGAACCATCATTGTACACCGTGCAAAACAAATTGCAAAGTTCCTATTCCAAAGAACTTGTAAACTAATGGGCTTTTCTTTTTTGGTTCTGATTCTATGTTGGAAAATGAATGCTCCAGTGACTTTAGATTTTTTTTTTCCTCACACAGGTTCTTCCAATGAATTGTGCTTGAAACTTACATTACCTTTCGAATTGTTCCTGGAACTTTGCAGCTGCAGCCATGAGTGGCTCCAAGCCTGACATCCTGTGGGCTCCACATCACATGGACAGGTTTGTGGTCTGTGACTCTGAGCTGAGCCTCTATCACATTGAGTCAGCTGTGAGCTCCAGCTCCGAACTGAAAGCGGGCTCCTTGCAACTCTCAGAAGAAACAACAGCCACTCTGCTTGCAATAAATTCAGACACACACGTACATGAAATGCATGGCATGGTATCCCAAGTATGATCCTGAATGTCTTCTTGCGGTTGGACAAGCCAATGGTAGAGTCGTTCTCACAAGTCTTGGCCAAGATCATAACTCAAAATGCAAAGATTTGATAGGAAAGGAATTTGTGCCCAAGCATGCTCGGCAGTGTAACACCTTAGCATGGAATCCCCTGGACAGCAATTGGCTTGCAGCAGGCCTTGATAAACACCGGGCTGATTTCTCTGTCTTGATTTGGGATATCAGCAGCAAATACACTCCAGAGATCACACTTCCTATGGAAAAAGTTAGGCTTTCAGCCACTGACACTGAGGCTGGTTTGGTAGTAACAAAACCGCTTTATGAACTGGGGCAGAATGATGCTTGCCTCTCTCTCTCTGCTGGCTTCCAAGAGACCAGAAGCTACTCTTAGCTGGGATGCATCGTAACCTGGCTATATTTGACTTGAGGAATACCAGCCAAAAAATGTTTGTGAACACCAAAGCTGTGCAGGGGGTGACTGTGGATCCACATTTCCATGATCGTGTGGCTTCCTTCTTTGAAGGCCAGGTCGCCATATGGGACCTTCGCAAATTTGAAAAGCCAGTTTTGACTCTTACAGAGCAACCAAAACCGTTAACAAAAGTGGCCTGGTGCCCAACCAGGACTGGACTGCTGGCTACCTTAACCAGGGACAGTAACATTATTCGGCTGTATGACATGCAGCATACTCCGACACCTATTGGGGATGAGACAGAGCCTACAATCATTGAAAGGAGCGTGCAGCCGTGTGACAACTGCATTGCCTCATTTGCATGGCACCCCACCAGCCAGAACCGCATGGTGGTTGTGACTC
Organism: Rhinatrema bivittatum; assembly: GCF_901001135.1. Lineage (NCBI taxonomy): Eukaryota > Metazoa > Chordata > Amphibia > Gymnophiona > Rhinatrematidae > Rhinatrema > Rhinatrema bivittatum. The sequence continues at coordinate 181,664,874 of NC_042616.1, forward strand.
CAAATAGGTCCATGTCAGACTTCACGGTGTTTGAAAGGATCTCCTTGGCATGGAGTCCCACCACATCTTTGATGTGGGCCTGTGGCAGGCATCTATATGAATGTACGGAGGAAGGACAGGCCAGCTCTTTAGAAAAGGATATTGCCACCAAGATGCGCTTACGGGCTCTCTCCAGGTATGGCCTTGATACAGAACAAGTGTGGAGGAATCACCTTCTGGCTGGGAATGAAGATCCTCATCTGAAGTCCCTGTGGTACACCCTGCACTATATCCTTTAAAGCAGTCATTCACTTGAGGTCAGGCATATAGGCACAGTGTTACTATAGGGAGAAGTTATAAATATGAACAGTCCCTGATTTTATAGTCCAGGGCTAATTATCATTGCTATAGACCTCATGATCTTGGTATGTTCAGGGGATCATTGACACAGTAAATAATGGACCATGCCGTTGAGTTACTGATTAATCTATTTATAGGAAAGAGACTGTAGCCAGTGTCTTTTGCCACATACAGTGTTGGGATGGTTGTAGAGATTTCCAGCATTAGTTGAATGATAAATGTTGATCATTGGTACTTCATTATTACTCTAGCCCTTGTGATGCTACAGTTTGGGTACTTGGCTGGTGGGGATAAATATGGCCAAAGGAAGCTTTTGTAAGTTATTTCAGGTAGTTTAGCCAATAGATTTTTTTTTTTTACCATTTATTTTCATGCACTGTGTATTCTGTGTTTAATATGCAAAGTTTTTTTGAACTTCTGTGGAAAACAGCAGAACATGAGTGAGAATAGGTTTGAATTCTTAAGACTGTTACTTGTTACTAATAAATATCCGCACAAAAGATGCTTTAACCAATGCGCTTAATATTTAAATGTATCTTACAGTAACTTTCTAAAAAGGCAATAGCTTAAGGTAAGAGGAACATAAGAAATTGCCATGCTGGGTCAGACCAAGGGTCCATCAGGCCACAAGAACATGGCAAGTACCCAAACACTAAGAAGATCCCATGCTACTGATGCAATTAATAGCAGTGGCTATTCCCTAAGTAAACTCGATTAATAGCATTAATGGACTTCTCCTTCAAGAACTTATCCAAACCTTTTTTAAACCCAGCTACACTAACTGCACTAACCACATCCTCTGGCAACAAATTCCAGAGCTTTATTGTGAGTTCAGTGAAAAAGAATTTTCTCTGATTAGTCTTAAATATGTTCCCTGTACTTACCCAGATCAGCCCAGACTGCTGGGTTATGCCTCCCTTCCAGACAGAGAAAAACTTGAAGGACATCCCTGAAGTAGGATGCGCCACCAGCAGTCCCTTCAGCATTTCTCTTTCTCCAGCAGGTGAGGGTGGCAGAACCTGCAGTCCTGGCTTATTGACTCTAAACAAGAAAAAAAAAAAGAGTTGCAGTGTCAGGAGTCCTTTAAATTTGTTTGGCTGAAACAAAGTTTCAAAAAAAAAATAAAGAGCTGGGCCTCCCTAGGAGCAGGGTCATTTCTCCTCGGTGGTAGGCCTGCTGTGTGCTTTGCCCTTCACTCCAGTGTACCAGGAGCAGATGCGGTGAGTGACTGGGGGGGATTTACCGGTGGGCCAGTCCCTCCACCCCCCCCCCAGCCCAGAGACAACCGCAGGTTGTGCTCTGGTGAGGCCAATACAAATTAAAAAAAAAAAAAAATAGAATCGGAACACGTGGTTTTATGCAGCTGCAGTGCTCTTATTCAGCCTCCCGGGCTCCGGGGTTTATTTTTGCGGCCTACCCTCCTTGTTCAGTGCGGTGCTGCCGCACACTTTGGCCTGCAAATCCTGTGGGGAGCCGGCAGCACGGCTCTCTAGAGAGAGCCTCTGCTCCCGATGTCTTCCCAGGGGTGAGGACCCATCAGCGGGGGCAGCTGGCGGCAGGGGGAGGCAGGCACATCGGTCCCATGGTGCGGGTGCCCCAATGCTGCCTCGTGGTTCTCAGCCTGTCTCGCTCCTGCGGAACGCGGGAACGGTGGCCATTTTAGGAGCTTTAGATGCTGATGCATATAGCTCAGCAGGGGGAGTGGATCTCCCGCCGCAGTTATTTCCGCAGGATGTTTGCCCCGGGTCTCCCCATGATTTATTTCTTGCTTTCCAAGCTCCTTTGGATACCCCCCTTGGGAAAATTTAAAGGGCCAGCATCCCTTTTTGGCTGATTTTATTTTACTATTACATAAGGCTTATTTAGCTAGCCTTATGCCCATGGGAGATCCTGAGGCCCCTCCTCCTCCCGTGCAGGTTCCTAGGCCAGATCCTCCTGAGGTCTCCCGGATTAGGGTGGTCCGGGAAGGGTCCGGTTCCGGAAACCAGGGGGCGGTGCCGCTGGCGGATCCGCTTCAGGCGGACATGGATGAGGATTCCGAGCGTGTGGCCCCGTTGGAAGGGGATGATCCTCAGGTCCTCGGGCTCTTTCGTAGAGATGAGTTGGAGCCGATGATTCCACATGTCCCAGCAGAGTTGGACATACTGGCTGGTCAGACGCTGACGCCTCAGGATCTGGGCACAGTGGATCTGGTGTTGTCTGATCTTCGTCCCCCGGCTAGGACTTTTCCTTTTCATCCTATGTTGCTCCAGCTAATGTTTCGGGAGTGGGATATTCCGGAAGCTAGCCTTCACGAAGGCAGAGCTATGGAAAAATTGTACCCGCTGCCGGATGACCTCCTTAAGGTTCCCAAGGTTGATGCGGCCATATCCACAGTCACCAAGCATACAACTATTCCTGTGGTTGGGGCGGCTGCCCTTAAGGACCCTCAGGATCGTAAGCTGGAGGTGCTTCACAAGCGTATCTTTGAAATGTCGACTCTGGGAGTTCGAGCAACTGTTTGCAGTAGTTTAATGCAGCGTGCAAGTGTCCGGTGGGTACAACAACTCCTGAATGCCAGACTGCTCTCCCCAGAGGAGTCGGAGCAGGCTGATCATTTGGAGGCGGCAGTAGTATATGGGGCGGATGCCTTGTACGATCTCCTTCATACGTCTTCGCGTACTATGGCTTCTGCGGTGTCAACTCACAGGCATAATTGGTCGGCTGATGTTTCCTCCAAGTCACAGCTGGGTGCTTTTCCGTTTCAGGGGAAATTAAGTTTTGGAGATGATTTGGAATAGCTCATTAAGTCCTTGGGGGACAATAAAGTGTACAAGTTCCCGGAGCATCAGTAGCATGGGATCTTCTTAATGTTTGGGTACTTGCCAGGTTCTTATGGCCTGGATTGGCCACTGTTGGAAACAGGATGCTGGGCTTGATGGACCCTTGGTCTGACCCAGTATGGCATGTTCTTATGATGGTGACATATTTGTGCCTAGCAATTTGCTGTGTTTTTATTCCCTTTCCTGGAGGCAGTCTGAAAGGTTTTGTTTGTATTAAAATACATGTGTGCCTATTGTTTCCTATACACTGAAATACTTATGAAGCAGTATACAGAAGATGCGGAGCAAAAACCTACAGGAAACAAGGGACTCTTGGTATATGCGGGTATTAAAGCAATTGTGAAGTCATCACTTGGTAAGAATATTACAGGGGGAGCTTTTGTAAGACTCTGAATTTAGTCATGTGAAATTGGTACTGCACCATGACTTGTGAATGAGATGCAGAACCTTCTGCTGTCAGTAAGAACACACTGGGATTTTATGAGGAAATATTGCCTGCAAGATATGTCAGGGTTATTGTACTGAAGTTTTTACCCTAGTAATGATTTGGGAAAGTGTTTTGGGAATGATTTTGGCAGGTGGGGGAGATTGAATAGTTTTAGTTTTTCTGTTTTTGTTTATCAGTTTTAGATTTTGCTTTTTGCATTTCCCCACACCTTTAAGCTTTAAGCAAAATATAGAGAATACTTTGCACATCACTTTGAGTCTCTGTCTGCTTTTGTGGCAAGCAACCTGACTGGTTCCATTCTGAGCACCTCTACCCAGTTTCCTTGCAACATCCTTGCTTCATTTTTCTCCTGCTAGACCAGTCCTTAGACTTGGGATTTCCCTTTTCCTCAGCTGCCAGAGACAGAAGGCACACCCCTCTCATGGCCTCAGCCTTGGCCATAAGAGGGAGTGGCTATAGGTCCTTGCCAGTAGTCTGTCTCCTGCAGCTGCAGACCAGTGTAGATGGAGTTCACAATCCTCCCAGAGTCGGGGTGCAGCCCTGGCCTGGTGGAGCCAGATTAGCTCCTGGTTCAGCAGTCTATTGGTGCTGATTTCACAAGTAGTGTTGCTTCCCAGGATGGAGCCTGATAGAAAGTAACTTTAAGAATGGATCAGTGTCTCCCTACAGAGCTGTGGATCCCTCTTAGTGAGGCCCCCCACTCTCCTGACACATAGGGGACACTAGAGGATCTGGGCATTGTTTAAAAAAAAAAAAAAAAAAAAGGGGGGGTATTTGAAGTTTCTCTCTTCCTGCCCTCCCTCTCTGCCATGCTACTCTGCTGCCTTTCTTCCCAGAATTGCAGGGGAGGAATAAAGCTAATTAAAAACAAGAATAGGGAGGAGAGCTACGGAGGCCAGCAGTAAATGGCAAGTTGGGAAGAGTTTCCCCATTGATGGGAAGTAGCATTGTTGGTTTTACCAGGAGATCTGGGAAAGGAGAATGGTTCAGGGTGCAGTGAATTGTTTTATTTTTCCTGTGGGTGTAGCTTGTCTCTAGAGGTACTCTAGTAGTGTACGGCATCTTTCTTTTTAAAAATAAAATGATAGAAGTGTTTGGCCTGTGAGTCGAGGAAGGTCCCCAGTGTTGCTGGCTCTTTTTGCCTGGCATGCGATGGGAGCTCGGCCCTAGCCTCCCTGGATAGGCCCAGCAAGGAGCCTCCTCAAGTTGGAAAGAGGCCACAGGGGGTGGCCGGCCTTTGATTTGACTCAGCATCCCCAGCCCTGGGTGACCCAGAGTGCAGAGCCGAGGATCTTCCACATGAAAATGCAGATCACATTACTAAGCCAACAGGCTAGACCAAAGCATTCTATGGTACATTTTTTTCTGTTTTCCTGGAAGCCACACTAAACTAAACTATTTTCTAGAGGAATTTAATTTGCATTTTTGCTTCAGGAGCAACAGAAAGCTACCGGCACAGTTGGAGCGGGTCTGACAGGCAGGCAGATGTCATTCGGTACCAAAGTGAGGAGAGATGCCTGGCCCTGCAGCTCTGTGGCTGGATAAAGAGAGGAACAGATGTGGATGTAGGACCTTTCCTAAGTTCCTTGGAGCAGGAAGGTGAATGGGAGCGTGCAGCTGCTGTGGCCCTCTTTAATTTGGATATCCGCCGAGCAATACAGATCCTGAATAAAGGAGCTTCTTCAGGCAGAGGTAGGGCTGGTGTGAGTGTTTGTGTGTGTGTATCTCTCTCTGTCTGAGGTACTCAACCCCAGAGTTTCCAGAATTTGTTCAGTCCCTGGCATAAGATCACAATAGTCCAGGTTCCTTCTCAAATGTAAAACTTAATGTGGCATTGCCAATGCTTACTTTGGATCCTTTCATCGATACTGCCCTGGACCTGCTTCTCTTTGGAGCAGCATCTCCTCCTTATTGTTTTAGTGACCTTCGTATTGCCAGTTGATGCTTTTGGCTGTCCTTTGTGTATACTGTACGTGAAGAGACACGGTGCAGGGAAGTCATGCTGAAGGGACTTTCTGCTGGATTTTCTTTTTTCTATTATATTTTAACTGTATCAAGAATTCCAGCTACACCGAATGCAAATAATCTTTGGACAATGCTGATATAGTAATTGCAATGAAAATATATCTTTTCCTCGCGTTTCATTCATGTTGGGTTCCACGCCAGTGATATGGGAGGTTTAGGTGCTGAAGACATAAATGCCTTAGTAGAATAGGTCCAGAGTTATTCCCAGTCACACACAATTGGAGGAAATGTACGGCAGATACATTAGTTTTGCTGGCGACAATGAGTCATGGTCCCCAGAAGGGGAGGTGTTCAGGATGTTACTTAGTGGTAATGGCTACCAGCCAACCAAGAGGGCACTTTGCCTTATTGTGGAAGGGGACTGCAATTTGTACCCCAGCTGAAGGAGGGTCCCATAATATCAGACTAACAAAGGGAAGGTGGACAGACATGAGAGCCGAAAAATGCATCTGAGGCCAGTGACCCCTCAACCTTTGACTCATGATTACAAGAGGCAGAGAATGGCGCTGCAGCTGGTTCTAATGTGGTTTAAAATGAGCTGTTAGATGTAACCAAAAAGAGAAAAGAAACAGCTCAGCTTGTCTTTGCTTTTTTTTTTTTTTTTTTCGGATATGCAGGAGATCTGAACCTAATGTGGTGGCGATGGCACTGTCTGGTTACACTGATGAGAAGAATTCCCTGTGGAGAGAAATGTGCAGCACTCTGAGACTGCAGTTGAACAGCCCCTACTGTGTGTCATGTTTGCATTCCTGACAAGCGAAGCTGGGATCTATGATGGGGTTCTGGTAAGCTGATCTTTGCTGCTCAAAGCAAATGAAAACAAGGATTCCCTCTTGCATGCTATCCCAATCTGGCTGATCCCAGATCATTAGTTAGGTCTGCGACAGGCTGCAGAACCTCTTGCAAGTTGCCTGTTGTAGACATTTGGCTCAAATTGGGAAGGTTATCTTAACTCTTGTTGTTGACCAAGTCACAGTGGCAGAGTTGTGGTGAACCCCCAGCTCCAGTGAGGAGGAAGGGAATCTGTCCTGATGGTTCTGCTCTTGTTTAAAAGCATTCTGAGAATTTTTTCAGTATAAAAATACGTTGAAACAACTAGTTAGAAATCCAAGATTGATTCAGCTTTTCCTTGTGACACGGAGCCAGATTGCTATACCAGGTGGTAGCTTACCTCATTCTCTCACACACTTGAATCCAGCACTGCCACCTCCCCAGCCACATCCACATGAAGCAGGTAAACACCGCCCCTGTTCTGATAGTGCCAGGGAGGTAATGAAAGGCTGGGCTCTTACTGTTAAATAGTTCAGACATAAAATAAATAGCTCAGAGTTAAAATAAATAAAAATAGCAATGATTGGGAACCGAGCAGCCCGGTGTTTGTATGCTGTTATGGCTACTTTGGTTGATATGGCATTCAGGATTGGTAGCAAGTTTCCATTAAGGTGGGTAGCTCCCATTGCTAGCTCCCCAAAAGATGAAAAAATTTTCATTGGTGGCCACCAGATCTGTATCGGAGCCCGTATTCAGTAGGTAAATGTTGCCATTGTAGCATCAAGGTGCTAATCAAGCTTTCATTCCTAAGACCTAAACGTGTTACCCTAGAGAAGAGAGGCGATAGATATGATTTATTTATTTAAAAGGTTTTGTATACCGCAAATTGGACATTGGCATGTCCGTCTAAGCGATTTACAATAAAACATACATAGTTAAAAGTGACTATTCAAAAAACAATACAACATACCTCTTAAAAATTACATTTTGTTAACGTTAAAACACATAGCAGTTAGATTTGATAATGGTTGCATGGGAGATTATTATTAATATGATAAAAGTCTATCAGGTGATAGACCTTCATGAAGCCACAAAGGTATAAATAATGGACAAGAGGTGAGCATTTTTTAAAGGAAAGAAAGATATTGAACAAGAGGCGAAAGGGGTAGACACAGAAATGATGTATGGAAATATTTCTTCACAGGAGTAGCAGCTACATGGATCAGGGGGAGACAAAAACAGCATTGCAATTTTAGAAAACGTGAGGCAAACACCTTAGAGATGGGAAAGTGAGGGTAAAGTTAAAGATTATGTTGTCAGTGTTACAACAGAAACTGAAAATGGACAGAATAGATGGGCCTTGTGGTCTCTTTGCTGTCATCTCCTATGCTCATAACTGTGTAACAGTTCTTGTCAGATAAGCTATGCAGTGAGAGTCTTAAATAATTTCCTTTCAGACAGTTGTCAACAACCCCCCAAATGAAACCCAATAACGCCATGTATATACAGCTTAAGTGATAACCCAGCCCTAGCTAATGAACGGGACACAAACTATTCAGGTCAGAGGTGACTATAAAAGACTTTTCAGTCTTATTCAAACAGTTAAAACCTTCATTCCCTGTACGTATCCGGATCAGTCCAGACTCCTGGGTTTATGCATCCCTGCCAGCAGATGGAGACAGAGAAAGTTTCACTGTCACTGCTTCATAAACCCAGTGCCACCTGCAGTTCCTCAGTATTTCTCTGTCTCCAGCAGATGACAGAGGGTGCGAAACCTGCAGTTCTACAGTTTTCTTTTGAGCCTTCCTCCCAGGGTTTCTTTATTTTTCTCTTCATGGAATCCTTTTGGGTCCTACCCCATCCGGTTGAGGCAGACGGGCCGGGGGTTGTTACCCTTCTGTGTGCCTGTCTGTGCGCCCGTGGGGTGTAAATCTGGTTGTCCAGATCCCTCCCCGTCACTAGGCCGCGCAGGCGACTGCAGGCTCCATCAGGGTTTTGATTCCCTATTCCTGAGATGTGCCTTATTTTATTTTAGGCTCTAAATCTCAGGGAGATAGTTTTTGATGAGCAAATTTAAAAAAAAAAAAAGGTATTTGCTTCAGTTAGGTGACAGGTGACTCTCTTCTCATTTTGGCGGTAAGATGGGCTGTGTTTTTCGAGGGGTACTGTATTCTTTTTGGTTTTTATTGCTCTCTGGGTCTCCCGTGTGTTGGTGGCTTTCCCCTCCGTGATGGCCCACAGTGCTGAGTGCCACGCAGTTCGTTCATGGCTGAATAGGGGCAGGCTCTGTTCCGATTGTCTTCAGGGAGGGGAGGGCTCCTCCGGCGGTCCTCCCACCACGGAGCAGCATCGCAGGTCGGGCGATTCAGGGCCGGGTGTGTGCCGGGGGTTCGGCGCTGCTTTAACCCGACCAGCGTGGGAGCGGTGGCCATTTTGGTTTTTTCGGTGCCTGTTCCCACGTGGTCAAAGGGAGAGAGTTGGGGGGGGGGGGTCCTCCGTGTTTGTCCCCAGCCCAATCCGACTTCAGGAATGGTTGGGGGCTGGAGGGGGAGGAAAGCCCTTTACTGCCGGTCCCTGTAGCATGCCCTGAGGGGGCTGGAGCAGTTGGGTCTTTTTCACCTGAATTTTTTTGTTACTCCACGATGCCTTTTTGGCACAGCAGCAGTCTAGTGGTGGAGTCTCACATTCTCAGCTCCTACTGCCCAGCCTGTGTGGAGGGTGGAGTCTGGTTCAAGTCAGGCTAAGTCGGGCAGGCAAAGAATTTCTCCTAAGGAGATAGGAGGCGAACGCTGACCAAGGGGCACTGGCGGATCCAGTTGATCCGGCAGTCGGGGATGCAGATCAAAGGGACGACCCGGTGGGGTCTGCTCCCAGGGCAGATGACCTGAATGTGGTATGCCTCCTTCAGAGGGAGGAGCTGGATGTTTTGCTCCCTTTGGCTTTTCAGGTGTTAGGAGTCAAGATGCCCCAAGATGACCAGGATTTGGAGGGAGTGGATCCAGTCTTTGATGGGATAAGGGGTACCCTGACGTCCTTTCCAAACCACAAGTTGGTTAAGAGGATAGTTGAGGCAGAATGATGGACGCCCAATTCTGGCTTGAAGGTTGGTAGACCCATGGGAAAACTCTATCCCCTACCAGAGCAGGACTTGGAGTATTTTTGCTCCCTAAGGTAGATGTTGCAGTGTCCGTAGTTACTAAGAGGACTACTATTCATGTAGTAGGGTCTGAGGCATTAAAGGACTTGCAGGATCGCAAGTTAGAGGTGCACCTCAAGCAAATTTTTTTAAGTCTCTGCTTTAGGTTTGCGAGCAGCAATTTGTGCTAGCCTCATGCAGCATGTGTGTTTCTGCTGGGTACAACAGATGCAGAAACACCTTCCAAAATCGGTGGAACACGCAGACAGGGCTGAGCACATTGAGGCTGCCATGGCTTATGGGGCGGATGCTCTCTATGATTTGGTACTCGTCCTCTAGAGGTATGGCTTCTGCTGTGGCGGCCGAAGATTGCTCTATTTGCATAACTGGGCAGCGAATGTCTCCTCCAAGGTACAATTGGGCTCGCTGCCCTTCAAGGGTCGTTTTTTGTTTGGGGAAGATCTCAAACACCTGATTCAATCTCTCGGAACTAACCAGGCACTCTGTTTGCCCAAGGATAAGCCAAAAGGTTTTTTCAGGTACGATCTCTGTTTCGATCTGATAGGAGATCGAGGCTGCGAGGGCCATGCCAGGTTCTCAGAGGCAGTTCTCTCCTTGAGGGCAGTACTGGGGACAGTCCTTTCGGGGTGCCCGGAAGCCGTTCCGAGGAGCCACTGGGGGATCTTCGGCCGGCAGTAAGTCAGCCCAATGAGGCGAAGCCGGTCCACCCCATTGTTTCTATTATAGGAGATCGTTTGACTCAATTTTATGTTTGGCCGCTGTTGGAAACAGGATGCTGGGCTTGATGGACCATGGTCTGACCCAGTATGGTATGTTCTTATGTTCTTCTTATGTTCTTATGAGTGGGCCAGGATTACACAGGACCAGTGGGTTCTCAGTGTGGTGAAAACGGCTATGCTTTGGAATTTGCTCGGCCCGTTCACGAACTGTTTCTAATATCCCCGTGCGGTCCCGTGAGCAAGCAGTCTGCGGTACAGGAAATCCTAGATCGTCTCCAGTGCTGGGAGCTGTAATTCCGGTTCCCTCTGCGGAAGTTCCACGGGATGCTACTCCATCTATTTTGTTGTCCCAAAGAAGACATGTTGTCATGTTTCGCCTGATACTTGATTTAAAAAAGGTGAATGCAGCCCTCAAGGTGCTGTGCTTCCGGATGGAGACCTTGCAGACCGAGAGAGTGGCGGTTCACAAGGGGGAGTTTCTGGCTTCCCTAGATCTCACGGAGGCCTATCTACCATTCCCATCCATCCAGACTTGCGATGTTTTCTTCGCTTCATGGTCCTGGGTCAACTTTTCAGTTTCAGGCCCTTCCTTTTGGACTGGCCACAGCCCCACGCACTTTCACCAAGGTGATGATGGTAGTAGCGCCGGTCCTCTGGACGACTGGCTTATCAGGGCAAAGTCAGAGGTTCTCTGTTACCAGTCGATTCGCAAAGTTGTCAAGGTTCTTCAGTCTCTTGGATGGGTGGTAAACTTGGTGAAGAGTCATTTGACACCGACTCAATCCTTGGAGCACCTGGGCGCTCGGTTCGACACTCTGATCGGCAAAGTGTATCTTTCAGAGGAGAGAGTTCTAAATCTGCAGAATCGAGCACAGCAATTGTTGCACTTGCACATGCCCAAGGTCTGGGATTACTTGCAAGTTCTGGGCTTGATGGCTTCAACTCTGGAGTTGGTTCCTTGGGTGTTTTTTCATATGAGGCTTACAAAAGGGCTCTTTGGTTCGTTGGAAGCTGGTCTCAGAGGAATTTCAGCTACTGTTGCCTCTCGAGGGCATAGTTGGAGATAGTCTTTCTTGGTGGCTTCAGACTTCGAGGGGTGGACTTCAAGGTACCAGACTGGATGATAGTTACTACCGATGCCCATCTTTGTGGATGGGGAGCGGTTTGTCAGAATCGTTCAGTCCAGGGTACCTGGTCTGTGAGAGAATCCGCATGGTCTATAAGCTGTTTGGAGACCAGGGCAGTCCTTCTAGCCTTACAAGAGTTTTTACCATTGGTGAGAGGTTGATCGGTGAGGATTCTTTCAGACAATGCGATGACAGTCGCTTATCAATCGGTAGGACGGAACCAAGAGCCAGGCAGTAGCTCAGGAAGCTCATGAGTTAATTCTGCGGGCAAAGAAACACCTAGAGCACATAGCGGTGTCCCACATAGCTGGGGTCGAAAATATTCAAGTGGATTTCTTGAGTCTGACTCAGTTAGACCCGGATGAGTAGGATATGTCGGAATCCACGAGGAAACTCAACCGAGATCGGTGGGTATCTCCTCACGTGGATTTAATGGCGACTCGTCAGAATGCCAAAGCATTTCGATTCTTCAGTCGAAGGCGTCAGCATGAAGCCGAGGATGTCAATGCTCTAGTCCTACCTTGGCCTCAGGAGGGTCCTACTTTGTTTCCTCCCTGGCCGTTAGTGGGCAAGGTCTTACGTTGCATAGAGAAACATCACAGCGAGGTGATTTTGGTCGCTCCAGAGTGGCCACGGCGTCCGTGGTTCGCGAATCTGGTCAACTTGGCGGAGGATGGGCCTATTCACATCGGTCATCTGACAGGACTACCGTGTGAGGGTCCCATATTTTCAGACCAGGCTGCTCACTTCTGTCTAGCGGCATGCCTTTTGAAAGGTGGCGATTAAGGCACAGAGGTTATCCGGAGTCTGTCATAACTACATTATTACAGGCCAGAAGGAGATCCACTAATGTGGCTTACATTAGAGCAGAGCTTTCCAAACTTTTCATGTTGGTGACACACTTTTTAGACTAACATAATTTCACGACACAGTAATTCAGTCTACTAGCAAACCAGAGGCTAGAACATTAATACATCACCTACAGGAATAACAGAATAAGCTGGACTACTACTACAGAGAAACTACACGTTAGCAGAAATACTGCATTTCAGTCACACGCACAGGCAAAACAGAGACCGATCTTACCTAATATAGAAATGAGACCACAAATTAGAAACTGAAACATGCAGATAAACCAAAATAGCCTGAGAAACTAAAGTCTCTGAACAGTGGAATACTGAAGAAAGAGAAAAATACAAAATATAAGAAATGCACATTCCCAAAGATGGCATATCTAACATCTCAAAATAATTTTTTACCTTTGTTGTCTGATCTTTGTATTTTTCTAATTCCTTTTCAGTGTCTGTCTTCTACTACTGTCTTCTTCCCTTCCACATACACACACATACACGCTTTCTCTCACAGACTCCCTCACTCACTCAAGTTCTCACTCTCATATGCTCTCCCCCCACACACACACAACTCACATTCTCTGCAGACACATACAAGCTCTCACTTTATCACCCCTCCCCAGGCTTACATTCTTATGCACACACAGGCACCCATTCTCACCCACACACTCAAACCCAGACTCCCATTCTCACCCACAAACCAATGCTCCTATTCTCACCCACACTACCCACACATACACATATATTCAAGTTCCCATTCTCACCCACACACAAACCCAGGCTTTCATTCACCCACACACACAAACCCAGGCTTCCATTCTCACCCACAATACACATTCAAGCCCGCGCACAGCTTCCTCCCCCTCCCAAGCAGGAAGATCATTTGGCCTCTCTGGCTGCCACTGGCCTCCTGCTATCTTTGGGCCGTACGGCCTACTTATCTTCTGCTTGGGGGGAGGGGGAGTAAGCAGAAGCTGTGTGCGGCGTTTCTGCTCCCTCCCCCCCCCCCAAAAAAAAAATAGAAAGATTGGTGGGCCATACGGCCGCAGGATCGCTTCCCCATGAGTGCCGTGCAAATGCACAGAATGGCGCACCAATCCTGGGTTGTCCTCTTCGCCGCGCAGAGATGGGATCCCGTGATGGCCTTGCAGGTCCGGTGCTCCACCTCCAGTTCTAGTTGGAACCTGCCCGTGGATTCCTCTACTGCTCGCTGGAAGAGCCAGGGCCGCGGGGGAGTTACTTAAGGTAACTCCCCCGCGGAGTTACTTAAGGTGCAGTTGACGGCCTTGGGCTGTCTTCGTGGAAAGATTGAAGGTTTCACTATTTCAGCTCATCCAGATGTTACTAGGTTCCTCAGAGGAACAAATAATTTACATCCTCCAGTCAGAAGGGTTTGTCCATCCTGGAACCTTAATCTAGTCCTCCGAGGTTTGTGTGCAGCTCCTTTTGAACCTCTGTGGCGAGCGACACTGAAAGACTTGACTCTCAAAGTGTTTTTTTCTCGTGGCGATATGCTCGGCTAGAAGGATTTGGAATTGCAAGCATTGTCTTGTTGGGATACCTTCCTTCATATATCAAATACCAGGGGTTTCATTGAAGACGGTGCCTTCTTTTTTGCCGAAAGTGGTGTCCGCCTTTCATGTGAACCAGACGGTGGAGCTTCCGGCCTTTCCATCTGTAGAGACATCCACTGCTCATGCAAAAGAGCTCAAGTGGTTAGATGCTCAGCGAGCACTATTGCGTTACCTAAATGTGACGAATGATTTCAGGAGTTCGCAAGTTTCACAGGAGGCAAACCTATTACTTATGGCAGTGAAGTATGTGAAGTTCATTTCGGTGTCACACGCTAGTGCAGTGGAAAGTGTTCAAGGACAGGCATTTGAGCTGGTGGTGTAGTTTCTGGAAGACAGACCCCTTCTTATATGGAGGACACTGTATAAGGTGGGAGTATCCTCTGTGAGGTTTTATGGCAGTGAGCAACAGGCAAATATAGAATGTTTTTTCAGTCAAAGGAAAAACTGGCCTGATTTAATAGTGTCTTCTGAGAGCAGTTCATGTCGTGTTTCCTTCATGATCACTAGTGAGCATAGATCTCAAGACTGCAAAACTCTCAGGGTTGGTGATTCTAGTGGCTCCAGGTTGGCCATGGGCCCCATTGGTATGTAGCCACATTATTGGATGGAGATCAGTTACTTCCTCCACAGCAGAGGATGAGGATCCAAGTTGGGTTTGGCTTATGGTTGGGTCCTGGGGAGATCTCATTTGACTAAGAATTACTCACTTTGAGCCAAGGAATTTTCTATCTCTTTAGTATTTAGGAGGTCTTTTTTTTGTTCAATATTTTATTACAAATTTACAAATAGAACAGAAAAATGTCAAAAGGTTTACATCTTAAGTACAAGAGATTAGGTTACTTAAGTTACAAAAAGAAACATTGGTTTCCGAAGGTTTGGGCTCCAAGCAAACATCCAGACCGTTCACCTGCTGGCAATTCATATTTATAAAACTGCAGAACCATATTCCACCACACATTAAAGGACAAAAGAGTGTTTTCTTTCCAATGTTAAATCGGCAAATAGCCACAATAATCAGAAAATGAATTAAAACATTTTCATGTTTTGAAAGAGCCTGAGAAGGTACTAAGAATTTCATACGATAAATGAAAAAGTAACATCCTCTGATATCTGGAGGATAGCACATACTTGCCTTCAGACTGATTAAACATGTACATTTTCACAATGAAATAGGAGATGAGAGAGAGTACCCCTGACTCGCTTATAAGAGCATAAATCAGAACTCTGTAAGAAATTTCTTTAATTTTACTGGGGTCCATACTGCTCTATGAGCTATGAAATAGAGGCAGATTGGGAGACCTTAAGAGTTCTCCCAATATATGGACCATTGCAAGTTCTCTAATCTCAATGAGTAGTTAAGAGATTTTGATGAGTTTGGGTGTACCTTTTGTAGACTGCGGTTTAGTCATACAACTTTTGTCCAGTGGTGCCTTGATTTCTTGCATTTTGAAGTTCTTGCATGAAAGTTTGAGTCAAGTGTGGGCTTGAAATTCTCTGGACGTCCTAGTGGCAGCTTGCTTTTTATGGGGCTAATTTTTGGCAAGCCCTTGTCGTCACATTCGGACATGTCTCATTTCCTATAGGGAATACAGCACAGCCTCCGATAAAGGATACTATTTCTCATTGGTTTCTGAACTTATATAGAAACATAGAAACATAGAAATGACGGCAGAAGAAGACCAAATGGCCCTCCAGTCTGCCCAGCAAGCTTCCCTCATTTCTTCTCCCATACTTATCTGTTTCTCTTAGCTCTTGGTTCTAATTCCCTTCCACCCCCGCCATTAATGTAGAGAGCGGTGGAGGAGCTGCATCCAAGTGAAATATCTAGCTTGATTAGTTAGAGGTAGTAGGAGTAGTAACCGCCGCAATAAGCAAGCTACACCCATGCTTATTTGTTTTTACCCAGATTATGTTATACAGCCCTTATTGGTTGTTTATCTTCTCCCCTGCCGTTGAAGCAGGGAGCTATGCTGGATATGCGTGAGGTATCAGTTTTTTTCTTCTCCCCTGCCGTTGAAGCAGAGAGCTATGCTGGATATGCATCGAAAGTGAAGTATCAGGCACATTTGGTTTGGGGTAGTAACCGCCGTGACAAGCCAGCTACTCCCCGCTTTGTGAGTGTGAATCCTTTTTTCTTCTCCCCTGCCGTTGAAGTTATGCTGGTATGCGTGAAGTATCAGTTTTTCTTTTCCCCTGCCGTTGAAGCAGAGAGCTATGCTGGAAATTCGTGATGTATCAGTCTTTCTCCCATGCCGTTGAAGTAGAGAGCCATGCTGGATATGCGTCGAGAGTGAAGTATCAGGTACATTTGGTTTGGGGGTAGTAACCGCCGTAACAAGCCAGCTACTCCCCGCTTTGTGAGTGCGAACCCTTTTTTCTTCTCCCCTGCCGTTACAGAGAGCTCTGCTGGATGTGAAGTAACAGTTTTTCTTTTCCCCTGCTGTTGAAGCAGAGAACTATGCTGGATATGCATTGAAAGTGAAGTATAAGAATGGAGTGATCAAGCTAGTTGAAAGGCATCAGGAATAGAGGAAGGTGGAGGTAGTAATTTGGATATTTGGTTTGGGGTAGTAACCGCCATAACAAGCCAGCTACTCCCGTCTTTGTGAGTGCAAATCCTTTTTTCCACATTTCCTCTTGCTGTTGAACTTAGAGTGATGTTGGAGTCACAGTAACCTTGTGTATGTTTATTGACTAAGGGTATTGTCTCCAGGCAGTAGCCATCATTCTGGCGAGTCACCCACTCTTCATTGGCGGCCTCTTGACTTTATGGATCCACAGTGTTTATCCCACGCCCCTTTGAAGTCCTTCACAGTTCTGGTCTTCACCACTTCCTCCGGAAGGGCATTCCAGGCATCCACCACCCTCTCCGTGAAGAAATACTTCCTGACATTGGTCTGAATCTTCCTCCCTGGAGCTTCAAATCGTGACCCCTGGTTCTGCTGATTTTTTTCTTATGGTAAAGGTTTGTCGTTGCCTTTGGATCATTAAAACCTTTCAGTATCTGAAAGTCTGTATCATATCACCTCTGCTCTGCTCCTTTCCTCCAGGGTGTACATATTTAGATTCTTCAATCTTTCCTCGTACGTCATGCGATGAAGATCCTCCACCTTCCTGGTCGCCCTTCTCTGTACGCTTCCATCTTGTCTTTGTCTTTTTGTAGATACGGTCTCCAGAACTGAACACAGTACTCCAGGTGAGGCCTCACCAAGGACCTGTACAAGGGAATAATCACTTCCCTTTTCTTACTCGATATTCCTCTCTCTATGCAGCCCAGCATTCTTCTGGCTTTTGCTATCGCCTTGTCGCATTGTTTCGCAGACTTCATATCATTAGACACTATCACCCCAAGGTCCCTCTCCTGCTCCGTGCACGTCAGCCTTTCCCCCCCCATCGAATACAGTTCATTCGGATTTCCGCTCCCCATATGCATGACTTTGCACTTCTTGGCATTGAATCTCAGCTGCCATATCTTCGACCACTCTTCCAGTTCCTTAGATCCCGTCTCATTCTCTCCACTCCTTCCGGCGTGTCCTCTGTTGCAGATCTTAGTGTCATCCACAAAAAGACAAACCTTACCTTCTATTCCGTCCGCAATGTCGCTCACAAAGATATTGAACAGGACCGGTCCCAACACCGATCCTTGCGGTACACCACTTAAAACCGCTCTCTCTTCAGAGAAGGTTCCGTTTACCATCACACATTGTCTTCTGTCCGTCAACCAATTTGCAATCCAGGTCACCACCTTGTCACTCACTCCCAAGCTTCTCGTTTTTCACCAGTCTCCTGTGCGGAACCGTATCAAAAGCTTTGCTGAAATCCAAGTATATGACATCGAGCGCTCTTCCTTGGTCCAATTCCTTGGTTACCCAGTCAAAAAATCAGTCAAATCAGATTGTCTGACAGGATCTTCCCCTGGTGAATCCATGTTGCCTCTGGTCCATCAATTCTCGGACTGTAGATAGTTCACTATCTCTCTTTCAGCAGAGACTCCATTACTTTTCCCACCACCGAAGTGAGGCTAACCGGCCTGTAGTTTGCCAGCCTCCTCCCTGTTCCCACTCTTGTGAAGCGGGACCACCACCGCTCTTCTCCAGTCTCTCGGCACCACTCCCGTTTCTAGGGATCTATGAACAGGTCACACAGCGGACCCGCCAGAACATCTCTGAGCTCCCTCAATATCCTTGGATGAATCCCATCAGGCCCCATGGCTTTGTCCACTTTCAGGTTCTTTAAGCTCTTCCCACACATTTTCTACTGTAAAAGGATTTTCATTCATCTATTCCACTTCCCTCCAGTTTCTTGTTGTGTACAGATGGTCCTTCTCCAGGGTCTTCTTTAGTGAACACAGAGCTGAAGTATTCGTTTAATATTTCTGCCATTTCTTCGTCTGTCTCCACACATTGATCATTACCACCTTTCAATTTCACTATACCACTTTGGACCTTTCTCTTTTCGCTGATGTATCTGAAAAATGTTTTGTCACCATTTTTTATCTCCTTGGCAATCCTCTTCTGCTTGATTTTTTGCCAACTTGATTGTTTTCTTCGTCTCCCTCAGTTGATATACAAATATTCTTCTTTGTGCTCCTCCCTTTGGGATCCTTTATATTTCTTGAATGCTGTTCTTTTAGCTTTAATTTTGTCAGCCACCTCCTTTGAGAACCAGATAGGTTTCAATTTTCTTTGCTTTTCTTTATGTTTCTAACATATAGAGCAGTTGCCTTGGTGATTGCTCCTTTTAGATTGGTCACTGCTGATCCACATCTCTCTCGTTCTCCCATCCTTTAAGTTCTTCCTCCAGGTACTTTCCCATTTCCTCAAAGTCTGTGTTTTTGAACTGTAAAACTCGGGTCTTTGTGGTTCTTTTCCCTATTCTATTAGTGAATTAAACCATACCGTTCGATGATCACTGCTGCTGAGTGGGCGCCCACCTGGACATCTGAGACATTATCTGCATTATTGAGCAATAAGTCGAGTAGCACCTTCTCTCGTGGGTTCCAACACCATTTGTTTGAACAAAGATACTTGCATGGCATCCATTATTGCTCTACTATTTTAGTTTCTGCAGAGGGG